>NC_084664.1:74256563-74564606 GCF_028389875.1 Rhea pennata
GTCAGCTAGCAGAATTTCATGAATAGACTGATGAAAGGTCAAATAGGTTTTCTAACAATTTATTTTCTATAAATGAATATAATGCTACCTCGATTATGTGCAATGTTTCCTTATTCTTTCTGAGTATTCCTGTCCTATGCTTTAAAAGTTTCCATTTTATATTAGGGAAGACTCAGAAATTCTGAGATTTAATTGCTTTAAACATATAAGGGCAATGTAAGATCTTAAATGGATTAAAAACACTTTAGAGACATTTAAAATGGGCTTTTATATGTTTGGTTTACACTATATTATCAAACTGACCCAAAACGATGGACTGCATACAGTTCTTTATTGAAACTGCAAGCTGAGGTTCTAAGCATAATGGCTATTCTAGAAAACTGAAAAACATTTTAAGCGGGAAAGTTAAAAACAAAAAAGAATGTACATCCACAATGTAGCTTTAAAACTCACACTTTTCAGTGCCTCAACTACGACTACAGGTACAAAATTATAGTGTTTTCTTTGCAGTTTTCTGCATCAAGGTATAGAAAAAGGAAAAAAATTTCTATCATCAACTTTCAAAAGAACACAGTATTACACATTGTCTTGTGGAGGCTTTCTTTCAAAACAGAACATGCAAAATTCAAGAGAGACTGCATTATTGCACAATACAGAGAAAATTGAAGATACAGACTGATGTTCAAAGCCACACACTTAGACTTCTGTAATAAACGTATACTTTTCTCCTGTCACTACTACAGAACAGTATTTTTGTTTTACGATGTCTATGTAACTTTTTTTTCCTCTTACATGGAAACCTCATAGATTGTAAAGAGACTAGGTTTTCAAAGATAATCTAATTATGCCTAATTATGCCACAGCCTAAGTGCTCCAGAGCGATACATATTTCCTATCTTGGTGACAAAAAAAAAAAAAAGTATAGACATTGCTGACTGAATAAGCCAGACTGAATCCAAGCCTTCAATTCATACGATCATTTTTTAAAGAAGAGAGTATCAAATAGAGACAAAATAATAGTGTCCCATCACTTACTGCCATTTCAACAAAAATTGGTTCTGCTTTTTGAAATTATACTTCGATCTGTTTTATTGCTAAAACTAAGACTTGTAAAATGAATTTAAGCATTATATAAACAGAAGCAAGAGCTGGAGGTAATTACAGTCCATAATTAACTACCATAAATAAAAAACAGTTTCTTCCAATATCTATTTTTACTGGAGTGTCCCAAAAGTAGAATACTATTACAATATACAGCACATTTACCGAAGAAAAAGTATACCTGGTTTATGAATAGCAAATGTCAAAGAATAACTTAAAATATATTTTGCTTTTACCTCTGATTTTTATTACAAGGGTTGGGGTTACAAGGGTCCTTAGAGATACATGATCCAAATTCAAATTGATTGTCCTGAAGCCCAACACACCGAGCTATACAGGCACTTGGATAAGTGCGCCCATTCTGACCACAGACTGGTACAAACTGATCTACACAGTTACATGGTAAACCTGCAAAAGCAACACAAAAAAGGAATTTGGCATACACTTATTTTCTGTGACAGAAAATATACGAAGGGTCACTAAGCCACCTTTGTCCTCTAACAAACGCAAAGATGCACCCTATCTTCAACTGCTTCTTCTCCCCTGTAATTTAGCAATACCTGTAGCATGTATGTGTTTACAGGGGGCAGGAAGGCAAGTCTGCTCTACAGCCTCATGCCAATTGTACTCAACTTCTCCGTTCTATTCCAAAAACTCCTTGTCTCTCATCCCAGTGGCATTACCCTTTCTCTACCTATTTTTATAGATTTCCTGAGATCTATTTTCTAAGACTGATTTTTTTTAAAGGCATGCATTTTTTTCTGAAGAACAGGTTGGACATGGGAAAACAAATACTTAAAGAACCTATTTGCCGCAAATTATCGTTTTTCCTATGAGCACTGTAAGAAAGCATTAGAAGCTAATCTTCTAAGAATATAAATTGCTGTGGTTTGGAAAGTTACCTGTAAACTTCCGACGTTCATCTTCTGAACTATGCTCATTCAGACACTGCCGTGTAGAACATATCAAGTTCCCAGCAAAACAAGAACAGATGTTACAATCTATACTAAAGGATGTTCCGTGGCCTTAAAACAAATAAATTAAGCAAATGTATATAATTAATGCACACATACTAGAGGACTACATACTCATATGTATTACACAGATACTGTATTTTCATTATTAATTGTTCCCTTAGTTTCCCTTGCTCAGTTTCTTCTACAACTGCAGTTTTTATCTTGTTAATTTTTATTCATTTCAAGAAAAAGTGTTTCACATGTGTTTTTGATAAATCAGTTAAACATGGAATCAAACACTTCATCCTTTAAAGGCATACATGAGTAAGGTCTTTTTTAAAACCAATCTAAATATACAACAAGAAATACACTCAAAAAGCTGAAGACTCAAGAGTGGCATACAGTGCTCTCAAGCTCTGGCTAGCAGTTTCTATATTTTTAAATGTTAACCTTTGATAACATGCATTTTTTTCTGGAAGTAACATAAGACTACAAAATTTTGAGGCAGTATCCCAACAATTCCTTTGGAGTGCTCATTTGTTTCCCTGTATGTATTTTGTCAATAGGTAAAAAGTAGTAGTTCTCTGTTCTAATGTTCATCATTTTGCAACATCCTTTACAGACATAACTTAAGTCACAATAAGCAGTACAAGTCTGTCTGGAGAAGCTCTGTCTAGAGCAGGGAACAAGAAAGGTTTTTGTAAAGCTGAACAGAAAGCCAGATCCAGGCTCAGTACAAGAATACACACAGAGATCTGTGCCCACACACTGGCTTTCAAAAAGGAGCAACACAACTGAAAGCTGCTTTGTAAGGATAGAGCAATCTGCCTAATATTTCTGCCATGTAAGTCAATAACTTTCTGATGCTTGAATCTAAGAATCAAATGATAAACTTAGGGAATTTTTCTTAAATTTGCCAATTCAGCTTTGTGAACTGACAATATGAGCATCCTTCACTATGTTGTAAAATCAGTTTATGCTGGTAACAACCTGCCTATCCAGGCATTTAATGACTCAGTCATTAAAGACTGTGAGCAAGTACGTCGCTCTTCAGGAAAGTGTAAGAGTAACTGTACCCTAGAAAATAAGGCACTTCTCTCTAATCTTTTCAAAAGGTTGAGTTTAAGTATTGGAACTTCTGAAAATATTGAAGGGGCACAACTAAAACCCTCAGTGTTTGAGCAATTCAGAAGAAGCACTCAGAGACAAATGAAGGCTGAACAAGAAGGAATGGGAGAGGAATGCCTCTGTAGCATATAAAGCTCTATTTAAACCATGGAACTACCCAAAGAAAAGGAATTTGTATATAAGAAAGAAAAGTTTCCAAGATTTGGAGGTAATGCCAAGTGCAGGATTGGGAATCTTGAACCTCTTACATGACTCTTCTTTAGCAAAAAGTAACTTTGAATCCACTTGACAACTTTGCAAGACTATTTGTTTCCACTCAAAGAGAGAAGTCAGTAATAGAACTACAAACTCGAGTTAAAAACAATTAATATAGCAAACTCACAGCCCTCTTCCCCCAAATTAATTTTATTCTTGTAGTTAATTCACAATAGTAAGATTCAAAAAAATAATGGCAATAGATAAAGCATTCAGAAATGTTCTGTTTATACAGTACGGTTTTAAAAAACACATTTCATATTTTATGACTAAAATCTAGCTTTTATCAATGGCCACATAAATTATTAATTCATTTAATATAATTAACAGTTACAAAAAGTTCATCTGTTAACTGTAAACTGAGTTACTTGTTTTCAATATCATCATCTAGAGAATCTAGAAATTATTTAGTCATGTTACATTTTCTTTTATTATACAACAGGTTTTTAATCACCATACATGCTTAATGAGTAACTATGACATATTAAAGGAAGCTCTCAGTGTCTCAGCAAATAGTCAACATATACATATATTTTTTAAATGGACAGCACTTACTGAATACTTACCAGCTGCATATTTGGCTGTTACAGTTACCACCACAAATGACAGCTGTACCCTTTGCAAACATTAAAAATCAAATACAACTTGACAGTCCTTTTTACGACTTTTTTTCCACAAATATTCAAAAAAAAAGTGCAATTGTCTCTGGGTAAAATGGTCCATAAAAGGTTCCAATTTACATCCAAATAATGTATTTGCCCATGGCTGTATTTTAAAAGCATTTACTTTCACCAAATACTTTATAGATCTGCCTAACAAAAATATGATTAAAATTAACATATTTTCAGGGCTATGATCCAGACAAATAGTAATAATTCTGCAATAATAAACAAATTTTAAGCATATACATCCCATTTTTATCCTCTTCTGAATTAAAAATATTGCAAGATGTAAAATTCATGGCCCACTACAGGTAGACTTTTGTGAATGACAAATACAATTGCACAATTGATTATTTACATACTTGGTATCTTCTAAGAGAAAGATACATCCCAGTTACATTTGCTTTCATGATGAGTTCACAATGATAAAATTACATTTGAG
This sequence comes from Rhea pennata, assembly GCF_028389875.1. NCBI lineage: Eukaryota > Metazoa > Chordata > Aves > Rheiformes > Rheidae > Rhea > Rhea pennata. The sequence continues at coordinate 74,261,108 of NC_084664.1, forward strand.
CCAACTGTAACTACAGGACTTTCCTCACTTCTTAAAATTTATTTAACATAAAAAGAACTCTGTCTTATTACATGATAAAGTGACTCAGTTATTTTGGACTTACAAGGTATCTTTGACTTGCCTTAGCCTCATGAGTTCTGATTTTTTAAAAGAGTCTGCTTTATAAACATTAAACACAATGTTCAATGTTGAAATTTTTTTAACTGTTCACTGATAGAAAAGTTCTTGGTTGTTAACTGATCCTAAGATACTAGTCTTCAGTTGGATCACAGTTTAGCAGAGTCTATTATATATACAAGACATTTTTTAAGATCTACCCTATCTTAGTGAGAGGTTTTTAAATTTTTTCCCTTCCAAAAGAGAACAGTGTGGGCCTGTATGACAAAAATACACTTCTAAAGCTCTTAAGAAATGAGTAAATCTGAAAATAAATCAATATTGGCTTTTAAGAACCATTATGCATCATGTCTCTTTCAGCTATACTGCCAGATTCAGAATAACTCAACACTTGTTACCTTTGCCAGTTTTATCTTTGTAGAGTAAAAATTAAAGTGTTTTTAAAAATTATTAATTTAAATATAACTCAAGAAATAGATGGTTAGCATTCTTTTATTGCTTAATTAAAAAGCTGTTCATCTTACAATTACCTGACAGAAGCAAAACAGCATACGATCTAGAACTACTATGGTGGGGAAAACGTCGAAGAACTATTGTTCAATATGCCTTTACTATCATAATGTAGCTGCTTATATATTCATTTTTAAGCATTTCTTAGCCACGTTAGTTCATATGTTGAACTATAATTCTTACTGATTATATAAATAACTTTTTGTCAAAACACACATCAAGACTTATCACGGTACCATCAACATATTAGAATTTAACCTTGCTCTTCATTAATAGGCAAAACCAATTCTAGCAAACAATCCTAATATTTTAAACTTAAAAAAACCCACTATCTCTCTCACCAACAAAATAATAGTAAGATCAATAGATAGATTTCAAGGCATAGTTTAGTTCACAACAAAAACTGCTCAAGACTAGTCATAGTTTTACAAAGTTAAAACCTCAGTAGGGCCAAATAAAATGACTGTTCCAGAAGGAATTATTAATAGTTACTGGAAATTGTTTTGAAATAATAGTTCATTTCCATTCATAGGTCTTATGATTACAGAAATATTTATTACTAAATATCATATTATCTTTCAATTTATTATAAGCTTACAGTATGAAGAATCACTGTATCATCCCTATTTTCCTGTTCTTAGACATGTTCATGATCAAACATCCAGTAAGATTTTTTTCTGAAATGCATAGGCCTTAATAAAAGTCTGGCTATGAAAGTTTAAAATAAATCCATGTGCAGAGGACAATGAAGACTATATTTCTAAAATGTTTGTACCTGTTTGTGGAACAGCCTTTTTATAACTTTTTTTTTTTCCTTTTGTCAACATTCAACACTTTCCAGTGCAGCTACACATCTATGCAATATAGTATAGATTATATTAGCCTTCTATAGGCTTACAAAGAACACACTTGCTTTTCATAATTATCACTTGTGGAGAACTTCAAATAGACTTCAGAGTTTACAAGTAAAAATTAGTAAGTTATCATTGCAAAGAAATGTGGATAGAAGACAATGTATCATCATACACAATGTTAGGTTATATGATTAAAGGCTAATCATGGTGAACACAAAGACTCAGCAAGGATCAAAGGAATGCTTGTAATGTAACAAAAGCACACTCAGTTTACTACTCTTAAGACTATCAAAGGAGAACGATAAGACCATTGTTCCTGGTGTGAAACCCATGGACATCACTCAATAAAAGAAACTCCCTCTCCATAATGTCATGAAAACTAGTCACCATTATTGTCTAAAGGGGTACCAAATTTATCATTGGATACATGGGGAAGAGAATTTTTGGGTTGTGTAAAATTTATTACGGAATGTTTTAAGCAGATCGTGGGAATGCACCAAATTTCTTACGGGATGTTTAAGGGAAGGATCAAAATCAATGAAAAGAAGGGAAAAAGATGGATCAAGCAGGAACAAGTGTGGGAAAGTATCTGTGTGGATAGCTATGCTAGCAGTACATGCATGCGTGTTTAAGAATGTCTGTGTTCATGTGTGACAGTGTGTGTGTGAGCATGCACATGTGCACACATGCCTGTGCATGTATCTATCAGGTGTACATGCAGTGATTACTGATTTTGTTTGCTGTTAAATCAGACAACTACTTTGATAAAATCAGTTTTAATTGACTTATTTAGACAACTGGATGTGGGGTACTAGAGAAGAACAACAGTGAATGATTGACATTATGACAGTAAGAGCAATTAAGTGGAAACACATAGAAAATAATAAGGTCAAGTAGACCAAGAATTTGAACAATCTATTTCATTATAAGAATGTTAAAGTTCCTGAATATTTTACAGTGCATTTATAAGAATGATCATAAGTTCTGTAACTGCAGAGTCAGTTATAGTGTGCCTAAACCTCAGAACTACAGAATGTTTAAAACAGATTAATTTATTTTACTATGCTTCCTTCATCTGTACTGCTTCTGAAAGGTCTTCATCTAAGAACTTTCTCCCTCTTCAGCTCCCATAGCACCCACAAGCAAGTTCCTCTATCAGAAGGGAAACAAGATACTTAACAGAAAATCTGAGGCAAGTCAGTGGCCATTTTGTGGAAAAATGGCTTAGTCAGAATAATCTACATACAAAGACTTTTATTGAGAGAGACATAGTTTAGTTTTGATTTAAGCAATGGAACCCTCCAGCATAGATAAGAATTGAGTATTATAAATAGGGATGTGGACATTAACTTTTATATTTCCTGACAAACTCTGCATTCAGATGCCCTGGGTCTTCATATCTCAACCATATTTCATTATTTAAGGAAAAGATACTGTATGAAGGTATACTTACTGTTCTAATACTTACTTTTTCTTTGTCCTCCAACAATACATGACTTTTGTAGGTCAACACAATGCATTTCCATGCAGTTTTCTAGCAACCCACTGTGTCCACAGGTACAAATTTTGTAACAACCAACATCACCAGCTGACGACGGGACCTGAATAAGTGTACCCTGACGGACAATAAAATCTGAGGCTTCCCCCAATTTGCAACCTATATACAAAGAAAAAATTTAGTTCAAATTTAACTAATGTTTAGGCAAATACCAATGCCAAAAATAACTACTACAGTTTGATTTGTGAAAAACCTGCAGGTATCCCTAAATGGCTGAAGAAATAGAAAATACATTTTGTAAGCAAAAGAATTGTTCATTGTCATTAGAAAGCAGATCTTTGTGCAAATAAGAGCATTAGTTATTATAAACAGTCTTGCTCTTATGTTTCAGAGAAATTCACTAACTTTGTAAAGTTAACAAGTAGCAGACATAGAAAATAGCTGCTTGAGACAATGTTCTGAAGTATTTGCAGAAATGCAGCTTCAGAGAGAAAGATTGGTAACTTCAATAATTCTCAAGGAATCGCATTTTCTACAGTCCTGTATGAGTCATATGTTATTCACACTTCATTTTTTCCAATATAAAATCTGAGTTAAAGGCTCAAAGCAAAGCCCATTTTTTCTCCTCTCTAACATCTTTAACTAAATCTTCCTATCCTACTTGTACCTATTAAATGAATACTGAAGAATTCCTTATCAAGGTATACATAAATAGAAGAGAAAGGGAGAAGAAGCAGGAAAATTGGAAATAAAGTAAGAAAAAGAAGAAGAAAAAAGGTTTTAAAAATTGGAAAGAAGAAAAAGCAAAAGAAATAGGTGGTTAAAATTAAACTAGAAGTAACTGCTGAACTGCAACAAATGCCCAGAAACTTTCAACCATTAAGAAGATTGAATACAGATAAACACAGAGAAAGTAAACTGTCTTTTCATAAACTTTAGGTAAGCTTGTTTTCAGATGATTTTGAATGACTTGCAGTAAGTCCAGATAACACACCCACTATAGTAACACTGTTCAGATTTTCAGAAAAAAGGTTTTGTAAGGATCATGAGAAAATAAACAAAACAATTTTCCTAGGTTCACAAAAAGCATCAGCTGAAAACCTATCCCAACTTTCAGAAGAGATTTTCAAACACAAGTGAGACACAAGGGAAGCAAAAACCAATGTTCATCTTTGTTATTAAAAATCTCTAGAGAAACCTGAAACATTTAAATAACCTGGACATATTTGTCCATACTTGGACCATAAGACTAGGAAAGACAGGGCAAGGGGAGAATTATAGAGACAGGGTAGTCAGCAAAACACAGCTCGAATCAGGATGCCTCCAGTGAGTGCACGCAGCCACGGATGTGCATATAAGACATGGCTGTGGGGGATTCTCTTGCATCCCTCCTGGGAAACCTGCATGCTCAATTACCTCTCTGAAATGCCTGTACACCAATGCATGCAACATGGGGCACAAACAGGAGGAACTGGAGATCTGTGTGCAGTCGCAGGGCCATGATCTCATTGCAATCACAAGAGACATGGTGGGAGAGCTCACATGACTGGAATGCTGTCATGGATGGCGATGTACTTTTTAGGAAAGACAGGCCAGGAAGGCGAGGTGGTGGAGTTGCTCTTTACGTGTGAGAGCAGCTGGAATGCATCGAGCTCTGCTTAGGGGTGGAGAAGGAGCCAGTCAAGAGCTTATGGGTAAGGGCATGGGAGGATATGGGTGATACTGTTGTGGGTGTCTACTACAGGCCACCTGATCAGGAAGTCAATGAGGCCTTCTACCCTTCTACAGACAGCTGGAAGTAGCCTCACAATCAGAGACCCTGGTTCCTATGGGGGACCTCAACCACCCTGATATCTGCTGGAAGGACAACACAGCCAGGCACAAACAGTCCAGGAGGCTCCTGCAGCGCACTGATAACTCTTTGACACAGGTGGTGGAGGAGCCAATGAGGAGGGATGTCCTGCTGGACCTTGTCCTAACCAACAGAGAAGGACTGGTAGGAGATGGGAGATGTGAAGGTTGGGGGCAGCCTTGGCTGCAGTGATCATGAGATGGTGGAGTTCAGGATCCTGCATGGAGGAGGCAAAGCAATAAGCAGGATCGCAGTCCTGGACTTCAGGAGAGCAGGCTTTGGGCTCTTCAGGGACCTAGATGGAGGAATCCCATGCATTAGGGCCCTAGAGGGAAGGGGGGTACAAGAGAGCTGGTTAATATTCAAGCCTCACTTCCTCCATGCTCAAGGTCGATGCAGCCCAATGAGCAGGAAGGTGAGCAAAGGGGCAGGAGACGAGCGTGGATGAGCAAGGAGCTCCAGGCAAAACTCAGAAGAAGAAAGTACACAGAATGTGTGAAAAGGGACAGGCCACCTGAGAGGAATATAAGAGCATTGTCAGAGTATGCAGGGATGCAACAAGGAAGGCTAAGGCCCATTTGGAAGCAAATCTGGCAAGGGATGTCGAGGACAACAAGAAGGGCTTCTTCAAATGCATCAGCAGTAAGAGGAAGACCAAGGAAAATGTGGGCCCGCTCGTGAATGGGGCAGGGGCCCTGGTGATAAAGGATGCAGAAAAGGCAGAATTACTGAATGCCTTCTTTGCTCCAGTCTTCACTGCTAAGGGCAGCCCTCAGGAATCTCAGAGCTTGGAGACAAGAGAGCAAGTCTGGAGAAAGCAAGACCTTTCCTTGGTCGAGGAGGATTGAGCTGGAGGTCATTTAGGCACGTCTGACACTCCACAGATCCATGGGCCCTGATGGGATGCACCCACGAGTGCTGAGGAAGCTGGCAGATGTTATTGCTCTCTCCATCACTGCCACTCTCCATCATCTTTGAAAGGTCATGGAGAACTGGAGAGGTGCCTGAGGACTGGAAGAAAGCCATTGCCACTCCAGCCTTCAAAAAGAGCATGAAGGTGGACCCAGAAAATTACAGGCCAGTCAGCCTCACCTCCATCCCTGGAAAGGTGATGGAACAGCTCATCGCAGATGTCATCTCTAAGCATGTAGAGGAAAAGAAGGTGATCAGGAGTAGTCAGCATGGATTCACCAAGGGGAAATCATGCTTAACCAATCTGAGAGCTTTCTATGATGGCATGACTGGTTGGTTGGATGTTGGGAGGGCAGTGGATGTTTGCCTTGACTACAGCAAGGCTTTGTCTCGACAGTGAAAGGGTATGATGCATACCATCTTCCATAACATCCTCCTAGGCAAGCTCAGGAAGGATTGGCTAGATGAGTGGACAGCAAGATGGATTGGGAACTGGCTGAAAGGCAGAGCTCAGAGGATTGTCATCAGTGGCAAAGAGTCTAGCTGGAGGCCTGTAGCTAGCTAGTGGAGTCCTCCAGGGGTTAGTACAGGGTCCAATCTTGTTCAACTTCTTCATCAGTGTCCTGGATGAAGGGACAGAGTGTCTCCTCAGCAAGTTTGCAGATGATACCAAACCTGGGAAAAGTGGCTGATACAGCAGAAGGCTGTGCTGCTATTCAGAGGGATCATGAGAGGCTGGATAGTAAAGGGATGTGCAGAGTCCTGCACCTGCAAAGGAACAACCCCATGGACGAGTACAGGCTAGGGTCTGACCTGCTGGCCTAAGGGTCTGAGTGGGCAACAAGCAGAGGATGTGCCTTCAGGGCAAAGAAGGTCAGTAGCTGAAACACAAGAAGTTCCACTGGAATATAAGGAAAACCATCTTTACTCTGAGAGTGACAGAGCACTGGAATAGGTTGTCCAGAAGTTGTGGAGTCTCCTTCTCTGGAGATACTCAAGACCTGGCTGGACACAATCCTGTCCAATGTGCCCTAGCGACCCTGTTTGAGCAGGGGGTTGGACTAGATGATCTGCAGAGGTCTCTTCCAACCCCAACCATTCCATGATTTGATGGAATGCACCCATGACTTCTGAGTGAGCTGGGGTATGTCATTGGAAGGCCAACCCTGGTAATCTTTAGAAGGCTGTAGCGATCAGGAGAAGTTCTGATCCAGTTCTGAGGACTGGAAGAAAGCAAATGTCACTCCTGTCTTCACGAGTGGCAAGAAGGAAGATCTGGGGAATGGCAGACTGGTCAGTCTCACTTCAATCCTGAGAAGGTGATGGATCAAGTAATCTTGCATACCATTTCCAGACACAAGAACAAGATAATGATCAGTAGTAGTCAGTATGGATTTATGAAGGGGACTGTGCTGGACAACCTGAGAGCCTTCTAGGATGAGATGATTAATTTGGTGGATGAGGAGGGAGTAGTGGATGTTATCCCAACTTTATGAAGTTTTTGGATGTGTCATGCATAACATTCTCATAGGCAAGTTGATGAAATATGGGCTAGATAAGTGGACAATGAGGAGCACTGAAAACTGCCTAAACTACTGGGCTCAGAATGTTGTGTTCAGTGGCACAAAGTCCAGACCAGTCACTACTTGTGCATCCAGTATTGGTCTAATGCTGTTTACCTCATTGTTAATGACCTAGATGATGGGATAGAGCGTACCTTCAGCAAGTCTACAGGTAATACAAAACTGAGAAGAGCGATGGATACACCAGATGGTTGTGCTACCATTCAGAGAGACCTTGACAGGCTGGAGAAATGGGCAGAGAGGAACCTCATAAAGTTCAATAAAGGGACATGCAAAGTCCTGCACCTGGGATAGAACAACCTCAGGCACAGGAACATGCTGGGGGCCTATCAGCTGGAAAGTAGCAGTGCAGAGAAGGACCTGGGAGTCCTGGTGGACAGCAGGTTGACCATTAGCCAGCAGTGCACTATCGTAGCAAAAGTGGCCAATGGTATCGTGGGCTACGTTAGGAAGAGCATTGCCAGCAGATCTAGGCAAGTGATCCTGTCGCTGTACTTGAACCCAGGTGAGATCACACCTGAAGGACTGTATCCAGTTGTGGGCTCCCCCGTGTAAGAGAGACAAGGAGCTACTGGAACGAGTCCACTGAGGGACTACTAAGATGATCAAGGGACTAGAGCATCTCTCATAGAAGGAAGGGCTGAGAGAGCTGGGACTGTTTAGCCTAGAGAAGAAAAGGCTCACGAAGATCTTAACATTTACAATTATCTTACGAGAGGCTGTTAGAAAGATAGATGAGCCAGACTTCTCAGTGGTGCCCAGTGACAGGATGAGACACAATGGGCAGAAACTGAAAGTCAGGGAATTCTGTCACCGGTTTACTGTGATAGTGACTGACCACTAGAGTCCCCATTCTTGGAGATGCTCAAAACTCAGCCAGACATGGACCTGAGGAAATTGCTCTAGCTGACCCTCCTCCAGGCATCCTTTCCAACCGTAACTATTCTGTGAAACTGCAAAGCAGCCACAAAACCATAGGAAAAAAAAGAGTTCAGAACACTGGTGGGAGACTGCTAAGATAATGTTCTCTGCCTCTTCCTCTAGTAAAGGGCATATTTCAAGTAATTCAGTTTAAAAATCTCTATCTAGCTCTCCCAGGACATGCTTTCAAGCAATCACCACATGCAAATTTTCTTTCTTGCCTCAAGAAACATAGGTGACCCTTCATGTCACAGTATGGTAACTTTTGCTTTAAAGGAACTTGGGACTGGAAATAGATCATCTGTAGTTATTTAAACGAGATCTGTTTCTACAACGAAGCATGCTCAGAGAAGTAAAATTATGTTTCTGATGATCTGTGAAAAAAATTTTTTTTTAATTATACTTGGAAAAGTTTGCAATGTCAAGTTAATTTGTTAACTCATTTTAAAAGCTAAGTCTTCAGTCCTGAAAATACTAACCCAAAATAATCTTCACAAGCAAAATTAAAATTGAAATTGTGACAAGCGCTACAGGTGTCTAGGGTAGGACAAAGAAGTGGTTGCAGAAGTTGGATGTTCTACAGTTTGCCAGCTCTTTTTACAAATTAGATTGTCAGAATCAACACCCAAACCTGCCCTTTCAAAAGTTAGATTACTGAAACCCATTCTACATGAGGCTCTCCTTAATCAGCTCAGAACTTAAGCCCAGTGTAGTTGTTAAATGACATCTACGCTATAAGAAGTAGTTCCCAAATGGTTGTCAGCGCCTTCTTAGTGAGCTGCACCTGCATTAGAAGTTTCACTCAAGGAAAATGTGAGCTCTAAGTGCTACATCCCCATTCTTCATCTTTAATGAAAGGTAGTACTGTGGGCCTCCTGTAGAAGGACAAGGCAGCACTAAAAAGTTATTCCTGCTTATCTTTTTTTCCACTGTCAACCTCCCTCAGACTACAGATTTGGAAGAGGCATGGAACTTATCTGTCTTGCAGTTCTGCTTTTTTCTCTACTCAAACAATAAACTAACAGTGCAGTCAGTCATTACAGATGAAGTTCCGACATGCTGCATCAGTGCTGCAAAATCAAATACTAGAGAGAAGAAAAGAGGTAGATCTATTATGTTGCATGTCACTTCTGTTCGAAGCCTTAAACATAGACACCATGAACTGAGTGAAGGGAAGGAGCTAGAGCAACAGTATACCCCTTAAAAAAAAAGCTTGAATACTAATAGACATTAAGTAGTTTCCAGTGAACTTCTGGAGAAATTTTGAAGAAGTTGGTCTCATTTATGAAGAAGGATTTGAGACAACTCTACATAAGATTCCAACTTGATCTTTAATATTATATCAGAATTGCTGCCAATGCAAGAGCACATCCCAGGTGATCCTGTATTTGATCAGATTCTCAGAGTCCTCAGAATGCTGTCCCAAGATGATAGCCCAATTTTCATTAATTTCAAGGCATGATACATTTTATCAGTAAGTAAAATTATGAAACTACAGCTAACAATAAATGGAAATGCTACTGTACATGCCCTGGTGCCTGCAGAAGCAGTGAGCTGCACTGTATTTGCAGTGCTGTATTTTTGTAATCTTAAATAGCAGGCAGAGTGCTTAGAGACCATACACAGACACAGAATCACATAGAATGGTGGAGGTTGGAAGGGACCTCTGGAGATCATCTAGTCCAACCCCTCCTGCTCAAGCAGGACCACCAACAGCATGTTAGACAGGATTGCAGCCAGGTGGGTTTTGAATATCTCCACAGAAGGAGACTCCACAACCTCTCTGGGCAACCTGGTCCACTACTCCGTCACTCTCACAGTAAAGACGTTCATCATATTCAGGTGGAACTTCCTGTGTTTCAGTTTGTGCCCATTACCTCTTGTCCTGTCGCTTGGCACCACTGCGAAGAGTTCAGCCCCATCCCCTTGACACTCCCCTATAAGGTATTTGTAGACATTGATAAGATCCCTTCTCAGTCTTCTCTTCTCCAGGCTATGCAGGCCCAGCTCTTGCAGCCTTTTCTCAGAGGGGAGATGTTCCAGTCCTCTGATCATCTTTGAAGCCCTATGCTGGACTCTCTCTAATAGCTCCATGTCTCTCTTGTACTGAGGGGACATTCATTTATTCTGAAGCAAAACAGGTAATGTATCTGGTAAGATGATGTTGTTTCAGTGGACAATAAAAATACATAGGAAACTGAAGAGTTGGAATGCTGGATACAGCTTTTGAAAAGATGAGGTAGTTGTAATAATAGTTCTTTCTCTTTTGAGATATCAGCATTTCATTTTAAAGTTTTCAACAAAGTTTCAGTACCATATATTTATCAGCAAAACTCACATAAACAGAAGTCCAAAGCCCCTACCTGGAACACACAAATATGGAAGACACAGTTCTCCAGATTGACATCCTTTTCTGTTTACTTCACATAACTGGTTAGCTGCACATGGATTTGGATTACATGGATGTGTAACTTCTTCTACAATGTTACCTAAAGAACTTGGGCCTGAAAACAATATACAGGTCATCTATAGTGATTCACATGAGGTCTATATTTCCGCAATAAAGCACATAATGCTTCTTGTACTCAGTAAAGTGTTTTTGATAATTTTGTGAAATCTTTAATATATTTACTTATACTTGTAGAAGCTTGAAATGTCAAGTTAATCTGTTAACTCTTTCAAAAGCTAAGTCCCCAGTCCTGGAAACAGTGACCTGAATTATTCTTCACAAACAAAAATCTATTTGCTCCATCTTGTTTCCTCAAGAATTTTGTCTACATGACAAATATACAAAGAGATGATGAACAGCAGTTTAATGAAGAGAAAACCTACAACCTATGATTAAGTACACTGAAAGTTTAATCAAATGTGGTATTACTGATCAGCTTTTAAGATATAACTTAGCTTTTGTTTTTCTTTAGTTCACTAGTAATGTTCTCTTCATATAAAATACAGAAGAGGGAAGACATCATGGAAAAGCAGCAGCTAAATGCAGAGAAGAACCCAAAGCTTTACTACATTGTCTCTTGGGGAACAACAGGAAAAGGATATCTTTCCAATTGCTTCTGAATCAACATTAGTTTAGATGTTGAGGTATGCTTTCAGTTGTAGCTCCTTCTAACCAAATTTTACTATTTTTTAATTTTGTAGGATTTTGAGAAAGAAATACTAAAATCTAACTTGCAAGGGGATCTAAAACTTGCAGATTTTCACAGCTAAAAAGGTTTAAATCATATAGAGAGAAATATGCAATGGGCAGAGAGTAGAAAGGAATGGGAAAAGATGCATTTAGCAAAATCTAGAACCAAAGTAAGATGTTACCAATACAGTTGTGCTCCTTGTTGAGGAATAAGACCAAAGGCAATGTGCTAGAAGAACACAGAACCACAAAAACTTCTGTACACCTACTAAGCTAAGATTCTACTGCCCAGTGGTTAATTTGATCTTGGACATCAAGAAGTTCTGCTCTAATTCATGTTCTTGTTTAAGCGACAGTCACCTGTGATCAGTTCTGCATGATCCAGCTTTTGTTCTGCAAATAAAATACTGCTGGTGATTTTATTATTGCTCAGTACTTTTCTGGAAGGTGGGATGACTTATTGACAAATACTATTTTTTAAAGTATAATTAAGTTAGTCTATTCTGAATCAGGTAAAAATACATTAAAATTCAATAGGCCAGATTATAATCTGATACAGATTAGTATAGAAGTACTGATTGCATGTAGTTCCAAAAACAGAATGAATTAATCTAGTGAGATATAGCAATCTGAACAAGCAATTCTTCTCTAAAATGCTAAATAAATACTTTCACCTCTCAAATTCAATGTAATTACAATTTTATTTAAAAGAAACAATGGAAATGATTAAAAGTAATCATAAACATTCAAAGCATCTTGGTTTCTAGTTTTGTTGCACAGGTATGTTGATACTTACTCAGGTATGTATCCAAAGGGATACAGTTCTCCAAGTCATCTGTTGGAGATAAGAGCTCACAAATACTTTCAGCTGTGTGGCCTTCAGGAAACTTATTATGATCTCCACATTTCTTGAGTATTTCTACACAATCTGATCTTCAGATAAATAAATAAACAGAACTTCATGAACACTACTTAAAGAAAAAAGGTCTTGTATGAAGAAAATTGCTTTCCACTTTCTTCCCTTTCCCCAAACCACACCTCTCCCCTTCTGCCTCCTCTTACAACAAAGTGTTTATGTAGATACTAAACTTTACATATATGAATAGAAAAAAAATCTGCTATAAAGACAGGAACTATTGTTTACACTGCTCTTCCTTTGCTTTCAGGTGGTCAAGCTATATTTTCTATAGCCTGATGTATATTTCAAGACCAAGTATTTCCTTTCTTTACCTCACTACTTGTACTCATTCTCTTTTCTACCCAGTCACATAGTCTCAAATTTTTATGAACTTCGTATCTTTCACGGATCTTTCTCTCTGCTAGCTAAACATCACTAATAGATTAAATTTTTTTAAAAAAGGAAAAAAGGTTTATAGACAGCACAGATAGCCAAAAAAAAATCAGCTTTACAATAGAAGCACATACATCCCTCTCATTAACAAGCAAGCACCTTCAAATTATAGTGATGAAGATTCAAGTAAGAGCAATTAGGAGTTTCAAGTAATAGGAACTATACAAGCTCACATTCCTTCTGGTTGTCTCCTCTAATATAAACCATGCACAATCCCACAGCAGTTTTTCAGTTTTCATAAAAACCCTTAGCAGAACCTCTCAACAGATTTTTTTTTAAAGTACTTACTTGCAGATAATACTTCCTCTAGATTTGCTGTGGCAAGGTTTAATCTGCAGTGAACAGGCAATTGCCTTCCACATTTCTGGTTGACATTTTTTAATATCAAGAACAGGAATATTTATAAATGGCATCTTAATACTCCCTTTTTCCCACAGCTTCATGTCATTCATAGCTCCTTGGTCTGACTGAGCATTGCAGCTCCTGAAAAGCTCTGTTGGCCTTAAAACAAAAGAAGTTAAGATATGGCAGGTACACAAGAAAAGTAAAACAGCATATGCTTTACTTTATACCGTATGAGTTGTACCACCTTGATACTGTAGCATAAAAGACAAGAATCCCCTCTACAGTTAAGCAAGACTGAAAAACATTTGAATGAAAATAACCTCTTTAAATCTCCAGGCCGAAATTCTGCTCTTACTTCTACCTCTTGGAGCAAATACCATCTAAAATTTTTTCTTTTTTAACCTGAAGTTGACTTAAAAAAAAAAATTATATATTAAGAACATTTGTGTGAATGTTTCCTGGTGAATCACTAATGCAAATTTTATGATTTATTTTTGTCTAGACAACAACTATCACACTTCTATGCTATTATCCATAATATGGAAGTCATGCCACTTCCATTATTTCAAGGAAAAGCCAGAGATCTTAACTAACAGGGAAAATTTCAAATGTACCTGTGAAATTCTAAAACTATTTAACTTGTAATCTTGCCGCTATTAATTCAGATAGCATTTTTAAATCACTGATTTTGCTCCGTAGGGTGTAAAAATGCAGAAATATCTTTAAAAGGAAAGGAATTTTGAAAAAGAGTAAATCATTGAGATAAGTCCTAATACTCTCAGGAAAATGTTAGAGTAACATAAAAATTTAACAAGCATTTCAACCATATTTTATAATACACAATAACCCATCAATCATGGCTTAATTGTTTATACAATAAGACATAGGAATATGCTGTTAATACGGGGTGACATTTTACAAGTTCACAGGTTACTTTTATTCTGATAGACTTTGTAATGACACTTAAATACATTTCCAAAAGTCTTCTAAAGAAAACTTGTTTATTTTAAAATTGTTAACTACAATAAGATTTACAGAAAGACAGTGACATACAATCTAAAAATACATCTGAAAACTTTTTTTTTCTAATTCAAAGCACAGGAATTCCTTTATAAAATAATCAGTGTTTCTCTCCTACCTGTTATTAAAATTAGTGCAGTAAGTAAGATTTCTACAGCCCAGCTGACAAGGTTCTCGTACATCTGCTAAACAGGTCAACATGGAAACTTCAACTGCGTTATACTCACAAAAGCGATCAAATTCTTGCCAACTCTGTGAATTGCCCCAGCTTGTGCTATAAAGCTTAGTGCAGAGCTCTCTGAAAAAATATAAATAATCAAATGAAAAGAATAGCAGTCTTTCAGACACAATAACAGAACCTACACCTGTCGTGAACCTATGCTCACCAAAGGAGCCTAAAGCAAGGGCAGAAATCTCCGTTAGTGCCCTCAAAATCAGCAAGATTTTACAAATTCTGTGCTCTAATAAATTTTCCACTTTTGTTTAAGAATGTCACCAAATATTTAAGCTAGTAAGACTGAAAAATGTCATAATATAAAACTGCAACATACAACATACAGACTAAGACAAAGCTGGAGTTTGCAGGAGACCTGAACTAACAAGGTGAGAACTATTCCAGCCAACTTTATGTGTAATAAACCAGGCTGACATAACAATGAAGAAATTCTAATCTCATCCTTCAACTTTAGATCACATCTTCTCCTGCTACAGAAAAACTAAGCAAACAAAAGTACATTTCTTCCTTTGCCCTGATATTGATGCAGATGAACTGTTCATTGCCTGCATTTGAGTTCTTCCTTGGAGTCAGAAATACCCAGGCCACTTCGTTCACAGTGGCAGTGAAGCTATTCCCAAATAAAGATATGGAACCTCACTGAATTATTAAAGTCTATTGTATTGAAAATGAAAAGGAAGGATCAATTTTCAGAACTGAATATCAAAGCAAGCAATGAAAAGACATTGCACTAGCTGCCCTATGCTGCAATGTTCTATGAAATAACATAATTCTAGGACCCTCCTATAAAACTCCCTATAAAATCCTGCCATATTCAAGTTTTTTGTTTAGCTAAACTTCAATGCAAAAGAAAGTAGCAGTTCAAAACAAGTTTTTACATATTTATTTCATCACATTACATGCCTTTAAAAGGCCATAATTATCACTTTTTGGAGTAGATAACCACTCTAAATAAAAAGACCCCAATAACTTTTATTTGCAAGCACGCAACTGTTTGATTGAAACCAGATTTTTTTTTTTTTTTTAACTTTTTTTGAACTTGGGAATAGTTAGTTCCAATATTTAATTAATATATTGCCAAAGCAATGTTTCATGGACAATCTAAATTGTGTTTATCAAGAATACTACAAAGGTTTTTAACATGTAGGAATCAGGCATTTGACACTTTGTACTGTTTATTTTCCCCATAGTTCTCATGCTCTCCTCAGTTTGTTGCAGTATTGGCTGCTACTACCACAAACAAAGTGTAGGATGCAGTAGTCCAGTGTTTCTAGTAAAATAAGAAAAAATAAGAAAATCTGATTCCTCTCACGAAACGGTACTTGTTGAGAACAAAGCACTGGGTAGAATGTGTCACCCATCAGATTACCTAAACTCGTTTCTCTCTAACAATTCACAGAAATCAATACTTGACTTACATAGCAGGATTTGGGCAAAAGGCTGGCACCAGACAATTTCCAAAGCATTCTGACAACTGGAAATGAAGAGAGATACTGACCTACAGGTGGAAGAATTTGCTTTAGCACAGCAATGGAGCTTAGCTCCATCAAGGCCTGTAGAAGGTGGAGGGTGCACAGTGACTCCTGGGTGAACAGATCTTGAACTCTCAAGAAAACATTGCCAAAGTGGATCCTGAGGAAGAGGCATTGTTTTGCAGCCTTCTATAAGTCCATCAACAATTTCAAGCTCTGTTTTCATTGACATTAGAATTCTTTTACAAGCAGTCTGACATGCATAGTCCTCCGCTCTATCGCAGCAATACAAACCTGTTAAAATTTTTTTTTAAATGTTAATTATCCAGCACACAATAACAACCAAGACACATTACACAGCAGCCTTTAGAGAAAGGTATTTAACGATGATTCTTTTACTACTTTTAAATGCAAACAGAATCAGCTCTTAAGAAAAGCAGAACTGGTATGTAGCATTTATAAGCTAGTTATTAAAAAAAAAAGCATTGCACCTACATAAACCTAAATTTATCATTGTACAAATTTATATGATTATATATTACAGACATATGTAGTAATACAATCTAACTGCAGATTTATACAATACCGCTTATAAAATAAAATGTACATATAAAAGTCTCCAGCATTTTCAGTATTTTTTATATAATTTTCATAAATGAAATAATTTTTATACTTACTATCTGTAGGGTTTCTCATTGGATATGACTGTGTATAGTTGTTCACACAGTGTATTAGCTGAGGGCTAATAGATGCACAGTAGTTTTCAACTGCTTTAATTTGTGAAGGACCAGGAGAAGAGTCTGTCCGAAAAATTGCTTGACAATATTCCCGACAGTTTGTATGATGACCTGCATAACTGCAACAAACTGATCCCACTGGGGAAAAAAAGAATCCACAAAACAAAAACAGAAAAACCTATTGATTCCTATACATAGAAACAAGCAAATCTGTACACCACCGAATGAAGCTCAAGCTATTACTAGAACCAATCACCAAATTCTAGGCTCATCAAAACAATCTCTGGCTACCAGAAACACCGTGCCTGTCTGTAACTATCCAAAGTATGTCTTCTTGTTCGTTTGGGAAAAAAAAAGATCCAAAAATCCTTTCTTGAAGTTAAAGTTCAAGTCCCTAGCAAGCCAGCTGAATTTTATCTTCAGTTGTTTTGTTTTTATTTATTTAAAGGTAACCAGACTTGTCTTCTAATTGAACTATTAGACAAAAATTAATAGGGAGACAAATAAATATGGAAGCAATATCCAAAAACCTGTTCAAAAGAGAGAGGGTATCATTCTGATTCATCCACTTTTGTCATGTTATTAAATACAAAACTTGAGAAATACTTTTACTAGAATTAATTCTGAGACACTCATTTCTTTTCTACAGAGAGACATCAATCAATAGAATCTTCATATGGAAGAAATGAGCTTTCTAAGCATAGATAGAAAAGATAAAACAAATAGTGATTTATAAATTAAATACTTATAAATTATACAGGTGGTCCAATCCTCCTATTGCTTCAGCAAGCATGTTTATGTGTGTGGTTTATTGTTGTATGGAACTAAACTCATGTGACTTGTAAACACAGACCTATAGAATTTCTTAATCATTAGAGCTGAAAGTTATAAAGAGGGTTCTGAAAGGAAAACAATAGTGCAAAACTACTCATTATATACTTACTTTCATTTCTGTTAATACAACTAAAGAGAGCATTCTGAAAACAAAACAAAAATATGGTTATAAGTAAGAAAACTTCAAATGCACATTTAAGTGTCAGTCATTTCTTATTATGAGCCAATAAATTTTGTTATTGCTCTAATTCAATCTAAATTGGAACAAATAAAAACATTGTATAAAAACAGTTAAAGTAGGAAATAAATTCTGCTTGCACTCTTAATGAAATACATAAATATTCCACCAACTACATGGGAATATTTTTCCAGACTACACCAGAAATGATACCCTGGAACACAATGTACCAAAATGTTTTGTTCATTATTATTATTTTAAAGAATATGTGGAAAAGAAAACCATGCACATTCACACATGCAAGCAGAAAATCTTAAATTTAACATCAATGTGGCTTACAAGTTAAAGTCGAGAACTGAGATGCATGGCAATTTTGTATGTTTTTCTCAAAGTTCAATTGGAGCGAGCTGCCAATTTTCACTTCAAAGTTGGACTTTTAAACACTGTGCAGTTTGATCACAACATGCATCACCCTAGAAACATAGCCTTACTGATATTAATTATACTACAGAGCCACAATCATCTCATTGATGATTACTCTGAAACAACCAACATCACTTGCCGAATTCTTCCCACATAGAGAGGAAGTCTGGCTTCCTTTCCTCTCATACCTGTGCTCACGCATTCAGCTCACTGTAAGCGCTCCAGCCAGTGGAATTTCTTCAAAAGAAAAAGTGCAATTCCTTGTGCGACAGCAAAAGAACAAGACACAGTCAGTGGAAATTTTTTTTCCAGTGACCTAATCTTGTTTTTGTATTGTCGTGTAAGGAATTAACTTTTAATTTCAGGTAAGATTTCTGCTTAGTGTCAGATGAATAAATAGTAAGCTTTTAGGATTTTTTTCATCTGCAAAAGTTGGTGTCTAAATTCTTGTCATAAAAGAAAGAGTATCAAGATTGTTTTTATACATCTATACAATGATCTTATTTGTCACGTTAGAGACTTAAGTTAGCAGAAAGTAAGTAGTTTTTAAACATCTGGAATTTGATGTGCTGCTTCCTTCCATAACTAACTCTTTTATTGAAAAACAAAAAATATTTACATTAGTTCTTCCGGACTCATATTATAAACAATATACTATTGGTTGAGAAGATTCCAAGAAAACATGCATCCGTTCAAAAACTTTTGTTAAATTATCCTAACAGAAATTAAAATTGGATAACAGATATTTAAAATGAAAGTTAAGTCCTCTGCCAAGATCTGACCTCCACAGTTAAATATATTTTGAAATTACTAAGCAAAGTAAGCTTTGCTTAGCAAAAATGACAAAACGAGGTAATAAGAAAGGATAAGAAAGGATTCAGCTCTTTACCATAGAAAACATAGTCTTCCTAGGTTAAAATGCATATAGTTTCACATCCTTAAAATAAATAAATAAATAAATAAATAAAGCTGATGGGAAGCAGAACCAACTTGAGGACACTGAAGTGAAGCAGACTACGGAATTTTAGGTGAGCACACAAGTCAAGAACTAGCTGGTGTACATATACGTGCAAGCACGAACACACATTTGCACCCAGAAAGGTGTTGGAGTGGTGAACTAAAGGAAATATGTATTAATGAAGGACATTAGATAAGTCCAGAATGTATTCTTTATTTCTAAAAGGAGAAATTTATGAATTAAATTATATCCAAAGCAAACACCTCCTGAAACATGCCATCAAATCCCTCACACTGCAGCAGTCAAAAGGTACAGTTGGGGGATACAGAACTTTTTAACCTACAAAAGGAGGATGAGGACACATATCCAACTGATTTGCTTCAGAGTATTCTAAATTAATCTGAAGACAAATCACTGAAAAAAGGGTCTATGTCCTGAATTTTTGCCCAGAACAACCACTTTCTTTCTCACACTAAGACACAAATCTCCTCCCCCCAAAAAAGACACTGCATTTAAGTTTTCTGAAACTCAGTGACAGGATAAGGTTCTAGGTCTACAATTCCAAAATACAGTTGCCAATTATCAGACTTTAAAATTACATAATTACAAAAAAGCAGACAAAGTTGAACTCCCTCCACATCTTGTTAGAACACTAAGAAAATTGATTAACAGAGACAAAACACACAGTCATTTTCTTCATATGAAGTTCTTCATAAAGTTCTTGAACTCCTCCATTTCTCCTACCACCATCATTAAATAAATTTGTATTCTATGTAGAAGAGAAAACAGAAATACATAAAACAGTCTGCAAACATAGTGTGGGATTAAAACCTTGTTTCAGTACAGTAAAAATATAAGATGTGTTGCAACCTCTTAACAAAAGAATGAGGAGACCTCACTCAAAGGCAGGATTTTAAGCAGGCGAGACCCGACATTGAATCTCATACTGAACAACATCACTTTCTTCTATGCACAGTCTTATCCATTTACTGGATAAACCATGGCAGATGTGGCATTGAAATAATGATCCTAAGAGGAAAAACACAAACCTAAACTGAAAATACAATTATCTATGAACATCAGCTACTTATCACTTTAGTAATAGTGAATTAAAACACAGCTTCATTAAGACATTTCATTCAAACCACACAAAAAGGCTGCCTAATGGAAGACAATAGCCCAACAACTCACAAAGTAACAATTTAGCTATTTTCTTTTTATTCCTTTAATACCTCCTACCAGTTCTACATCTTTACTCTCAAGAACACAGCAACAGCTCCTATGACTTCTGTATTATTTTAAACAACGGATATTGTAGATTTTTTCTGAGACTGTGAATGAATTTGCAGCAACATTCCAGCTGCAAGCTTTCATCTGATTCATTTCAGATTTTATCTTTGTACTACCCACAAAGCAAATATCATCCACTCATCTGTGTAACAAGGACAAGGAAAAAGAGAACTTACAGGAAACAGAAGATGGAGACAGAATTACTATCCTACACTTCAGCAAAGTAAAGAACAGATTTATACTGTTGCCTAAAGGCTCATGTGACTTTTACAACATAGTGCTTCCTTCTCTATGGATGCCAGACAACGGTCACCTAATTACCACTGCTTCAATGTGGCCACCCAGTTTCTTTGGGACCCGTTTCATCAAAAAAGACAAAACCGTCAGGTAAGAACTGCCATAACCAGCACCCCTATGATCCTAACTGCCTGCCCTCAGAAGCCACTGAAATTGGACTCCTACCCACCCAACCTGTGTACAAGCCAGTCAGGTACAAAGCGATAGTGTTACTGTCACAGGGCATTAATAAAAGTGCAGTACAGGCTGCTGAAAAGGCTGAAGTCTGTCTGTCATGGTTATAACTAAGTATTAAACATACTGTTAGTCAATACAAACAACAGTTAGAATCATGATGTGAAGTTGCTTTAAACTCAGCTAAAAATTGTCACAAGCACACATAAAAATAGCCAAAAATATTGGGAAAATTATAGTGTCTACTAGTGTTCATCCTCTGAAAAAAGGCTCAAGTTGGAGCAAGGTTATCTTCCTGTAAAATTTTTTACCTCTTTTCTAGTGAAACAAACAGGATCCTCTAACCAGGTAAACAATCTTCCTCCTTCTGTACTTGAAATTGCAGTTCCATGGACTGATGAGTCACTGTAACAGGTAATATTCTACCAAGAGAAGGTAGTCTTGCTTTTCTTCTCCCCTTTGTTTTCAGCTCTTCTCTCCTGTTCCCATTTCTTCTATATTATTGTGTGTGTCTTTACATTAGCTTTGGCAACAGTCATCTTCCCATGACCTAATTTTTCCTCAGTGACCCTGCAGAAAATAGTCCTTTTCTTTCTTGTGCTAGGTATCTAAAGCACCTCATAGAAGGACCTACCAGATATCAGAATCAGAATAAGGTTAAGTGGAAATGTATTTTTATGGGTAGTGGTGGGAAAAGATGTGTGTGGAAAAAGCTGTGTTTCAGGAGGGTGCAGGAACAAAATTTTCAGCAGCACTGAATTGTTAAAGCAACTAGCCTGTAGCCATCATAGAATACTGTGCTAGTTAAGGTGCTGACTTTGCTTTTCGTGTAGGGCTGGACAACTGCTCAGTAAAGTACAGGCACAAATATGGAAAGCATAGCTATGTAGACATGACAGAATCTTAGAAAAAGTAGTATGTAGTCACCTATTTGTCAAATTAAGCTGATAACAACAGTCATAGTCCAACATGTGTGGTTAACCATAACTTCATTATACAATACACAGTTAATTCCCTTCTTTAATCAAGTAACACTCATATTTAAGATATTAACAGCTTTTCTGCCCCTTCAACCTCCTTCTAAAACTGCTACCTAATATTGCCAACTTCTCTTGAAACAGCGCGCTGTGAGAACAGAAAGACAAAGACAGAGGAAACAAACCAAAAGATAAGACGGATCTACAGCTAAAGGCAAAAGGAACGGGAAAGGAAGTTCTGCTTAAAGGAAGAACAAAATCATCAAGATCTGGGAAAATGACAATAAAAGCAATAGTATAAACACAAACACACACACACATATTCCAGTTTCAATATTTGAATATTAAGTGAACAAAGATGGCAATATTGAAATTTAAAGAACACAAAAACAGAATGATTTGTTTTTACTTGTGCACTAATCTCCTCTTTCAGACTTCTCTCTTTTTACCAAATGGTTGAAACTGGTCATTAAAATTACTACGATTATAAATAGGAGGAATGGAGAGAGGCAGGCAGACACAAGCAACACAGGAGTTTATGCCTTAAGAAAACAGTCTCAAACACCTTTTGTGTTCTGGAAACTGAAAAAATACAATTAAAATTTATCCAGCATAGAACATTTTTCGGTTTTCCCCACTGAAAGCTCCTGAAGCACAATTTTAGCCAGTACTGCAGGACCTAACTGGTTTCGCTCTTTTTGGAGCTCATCAGCTGCAGGTAACGGCTCAAATAACAAAATGCGCACACCCAAACACACAGAGCAAAGCATTTTGCTAAAGGAAGAAGTCTTTTCCACCATAAGACATGCTTTTGTATTATAAGGACATTTTTCTAAATTGCTGCCTTTTGTACCTTGAATGAAAAATGACAGCAATGAAGTTATTTATTCACATCAGAAAATAAGAGAATCTTGCTAAAAATCAAAGCTTCATTTTCCTCCCTGAAAAAAAAAATCAATGTATCTATACTATATTAACGCTAGTGGAAAAATAAATTTAGTATTATTGTCTTGGGAAAATTAACCATGTTAAAACTATCTGAACACAGATCTTATCCAATTAATTATTTTAAATTAAAAGTATTAACTATTATTACAAACACTCTAGAAAAGCAGATGCTTCACTCTATGAAAACAGTAGTGAAAATACTGTTAATCATAATCATAATCAAAACATAAGTTAAATCCACAAAACATAGTAAGGTTTTGTGGAGTCAATTGATGGCGCACATCCATTCATAACTCAGAAAACATGCAAAAATCAACAATTAAGGCCAAGATTTCCCTCAATTATGTAAAATAGTGAAGAAGTGAACACACTTTCAGAAATGGACAGTAAGCTAAAAGAAAATCAGTGGAACTTAATTTCAGTAAGAGCAACATGTTTTCTACAAACTTTATCTGAATGGTTAAAAAAAACAGAAGAAAAAACAAAAACAACAGCAACAACAAAAAAGAAACAGAGACAAAAAGCACCAGCAAATAAGATAACATTAATATTAACTAGAATGTGTAGTATATGGTCAGGGTCTGCCCCAAATTCTTAACTAGTACATCTCAAGGCCACACACAGGCATGTGTTTTAGGAATTCATTAAAACATTTTCTGAACATTTTTCTACACTATGTTCTAAATAGCTCCTTCTAATGTACCGTCTCCAAGTAATCAGCACAACTGGATAAGAGCCAAAAACTGGCTGGATAGCATTTTTCAGAAGGGGTAATTAGTAGCCAGGATTCACTAAAACCTCAGCCTAAAGCAGGATCTTATGACCCTAGAACATAAAATAAGCCAATACTGTAACACAGGGAACACTTTTCGGAGAACTTATTGGAGCACTTGAAGCTGCAAGCACTGCATCTGAAGTTTCTGAATTTTAAAAGTGTAGGAAAACAAAAAAGTCAAATTAAGTTAAACACTGTTCAAATCTATGAGAACAGAAGTATCTTTTAATAGTGTAGGGACATCAGAAGTGTTCAATATTGTGTGTCAAAAATAGCTTTAAGACCAAAAATAGTTTCAATTTCAGTTTTAGTGAAGAACACGGAGCATTTCCACTTACATTTCATCCACATGGCAGCGGATGTTACACTGTTCAGTTGCAGAAAACCTTTTTTTAAGACCAATTAACTGGACAAGTTTGAACAATGGCTTATTTAGAACACATGAGAAGAAAAGAAATAAGAACCGTAGTTCCAAATGTGCAGAAAGAGGAACTCACAGTATGTACTGTAAAGATACATAGATACAAGAATTGCAATCTGTAATGGGAATTCTAGCACTGCCCTTGTCACACACTACAGAAGGAACAGTTACCTTAAAACGATAAATTGTAAACTAGTTTCAGTTACTCCCTCAAGCATGTATTCCATGTAATTTTTTCAAAATAAGCCTCAACTTTACACAAAACTTTAAAACAGTAAAAGACAGAAAATCCTACATACAGTCTCCACATCTTTTTTCTTCTTCCTTTGACTATTACCTACCTTCTTTTTACAGGAAGATGAACAGGATAGTAGAAAGCTGGAAGAAGTAGTGAAAGACAAAAGAGATGAGATACACACAACTAGACAGAAATTGAAAAGATGACACAGAACAACTATCTGAGAAGCAGAGGAAGAAAAGAGCAACCCCCCCCAAAATAAAATCTTTCAAAAGGAGCTGATGAAGATACATTTCAGTAACATTTTTAAATATTCAAGCAGTTTTGTTAAAATTTTAAAATTAATACATATAGTGCTACTTGAAAAAATAATAGTACATCACTTAAAAATCTTCAATGCACGGATCAAAAATGAATAGCTCGCTACTCTATGATTTACTTATAAGATGCCCAAACGACAAGAATTACAGGCTACATTTTAAGTAAAACTAATCAAGAAACATATGATCAAGAGAAGGAGAATCTTCAACCAATCTTGTAAAAAGCTGGCTCATCATTGCTAAAGTGACTCTCCTATCATACAGCCTGCAACTAAGCTTAGCAACCTCAGGCCTTATGCTATCTTCTGTTTTGGCTTTTTTTGCCACTCTGAATGTTGTGTCCTATTCTCAATGACTTACTGCATACTTCATGCTCACTAGACTAGTGGGAAGCTAAACAGGTAACTCCTGAAGCTGCTTCCCTGATTTCAAAACTCTGCTGAAAAGTATTCGGCACAGTTCAGTCAACTATTAGAAGCGATGAAAATTAGTAAGCTATGAAAATATTTCAGATAAAGGAATTATGCTTTTATATTCTTAATTCAGCTAGCTTTTACTTATACATCATATACATACAGTATCTCAGTAACAGACTTGAAATCTGATGAGCAAGCACTAAAATCAATATTTTAAACTAATCCCAAATTGCATCTGCATTTTTTAAGCAAATGAAGTCTTAAATACAAGGCAAACACAGCCAGTAGGAAATTGCATTTATGTGTTTACAGGTAGTTTCTGATTGTCAGCTATTTCAGTTTTAACCAGCCACTTCTGAGTTGTTCAGTTCTCTCCCCAACTAACTCAACTGATTTTGAAGTGTGGTACCAGTCACAGACACAGAAGCTACTTATAGACTACATAAGGAGCAGGACATATTCACCAAGGCACCAAACAAAAATTTTTAATAAAAAGGAGGAAAAATGACTAGGGTGTGAAATAGTGTAGGTTCCTACCAGAAGTAGTTTCTGGAGTCTCACATCTTAGGCAAAATTTCCTTGAATTTTACATGTGCAATGAGTCTCTTGAGAGTGTAATTACTTTTTTTTCACGAGTAGTAATAAGCCTAGATATTTAGGCAAATCCTTATCTGTAACAACCGAAGATCTACCATGTCATATCTTTCATTTCAATTCCTAATACAGTATCCCTATCTATACTTATAATACTCCCGAACAAAACAAAACAAAACCAAAACAATACAAAAATCAAACCCCAAACTCTTTCCTTCTTTTCCATCTTAAAGACTGGTTTCTTTTCCCATCATTTAAGAATTTCTCTCTCTCCTCTTTAGAAGTGTTGCACATAGACAGAATTAAGGTTTTCTGCCCAATAACAGCAAGATCGTTCTTGAATAAGAGTAATTTTCCAAAATTCCAGACAAAAACTGGAAAAAGAAGAGCTAAGAAAAGTAAATAAGATGGCCATTTTGTAGGCATTCTTTAATCTCTTACCTTTCCTTTCCTGCTCTCCTTCAACACATACTGGTCAACCTCCTACAGCAATGCAGAAATCCAGAAAAAAAGAAGGAAACATAAAGGGATAATAGGCATAATAGAGGGAAAGATTACAGATGTGGATAGTATAGCTTATCACAGCATGAGAGGAGACAGAACTACTTAAAATTAAAGTTTATTTTCAAGAGAACAAACTACAGGAACTTCAACAATGAAGAGTTTAGGAAAATATTCCTTACATTCTTTTGATAAAGGAACTAAAGGAAAGAAAAAAGTTTGTTTGATGTTTCCTGGAAATAGGAAACACATTACATTTCTGTCCATATCAAAGACTAGGCATTTGTCTGATATCCTGCACTGTTGATTATGAACAGGATTTATGCAGGATTACCTAACTCAGGGCAGAAGGTAGGAAGAAAGGAGATGAAAGGGTGAAGCAGGGATCTGGACTTTAATTAAGAAACCTTTTGAAAGAAAATAAAGTCCTAGCAGAACAGCATTTCTTCAATGTGTTTGTGTTAAAAAGAATGTAGATGAAGGTAGATTTCTGAAAATATTCTCATGATTAATTTTAAGAGTAGAACAGTAAAAATAACTGCTATAAAATATAGTTTCAAATAAATTAATAAAAATTATTAATACTAAAGAATTTATATTAAAAGGCTATTTAAAAGATTCTCTTCTATATTAATTTTTTTAGGTCAATTTAAAGCTGAATCTCCTGTTATACAAGTTGAAACGTTTCTGAGAGAATGAGTGCTCAGAATGAATGCCTATTTCAGGTAGACGAATTCCTATGAAACAAACTATTTTGGAATCCACGTCTCTATTTTAAAAGTTGCATCCTTTTCATTCAAATTAAGATGTATGCAAGTCTGAAAAAAAAAAAAAGGCAGAACTGTAGAGAGATTACTTACTTTTGAACAGAAATTAGTATATCCAGAAACACTACTTTAAGATGACTGATACTTCCCTTGATACTTCCTTCCCCTTCTATGGAATACATTAAAAGAACTCATAAAACAGCTCATCTTTAACAAGATACAGACACATATATACATACCTCATATTCTTTTCTGCAAACCTTTAAAACATCATTCTTTGAAGAAGCCTGAAAGACAGTTAATGTCTTCATTTATAGTAGAAAATGAAAATAAAATTATGTTGCAAAATAAAAGGTATTCTACCTTTATATTACCTCTCTGTGTGTATATATACATATATACATAACCATGAATCCATAATCAATTTGAATGTTTCTTTTTAAGAAATGAACAATCCATGTAAAGCTTAAGAAAAGCAGAAACCACAGCTTTGTCAATACTACATTTCATTAAAAAGCACATAAACTCATATTTATGCACCAACTTAGCTGAAATTAAAAGCACATACAGAGCAAATTCGTTTGCATCAAAGGTTTACCAGATAGCAGAGTACTGAAAAAAAATGTGCAAATTAAAGAGCTTGAGCACAACATTGCCCCATTCTGGCTTGCTCAAAACTATCGTTCTGTTCTCTTATCCCTCTTGCACAAACACTTATTTCTACCTTTAATTTGCAGAAATCCTTCCTTCAAAGTAAAGATCTGCTCCTTACTTGTTCTGTAGGTGCAGCACCTGTCACTCCTCATGTGAAAGATATTCAGAATCACCATTTCTACGTACATCAGGTATATCCTTCCCCCTCCCCCGGTAATCTAAAATATCTGGGTAAAGTCTGATCTTGGGACTATCATATCAAGTTCACAGAATCACAGAACAGTTGAAGTTGGAATGCACTTTTAGAAACCATCTAGTCCAATGGCCATGATCAAGCAAGGTCACCTAGGGTATTTTACCCTAGACCCTGTCCAGATGGTTTGAATATCTCCAAAGATGGAGACTCCACAACCTCTCTGGGCAACACATTCCAGTGCTTACAGCAGAAAGTTTTTCCTTATGTTCAGACAGAACTTCCAGTGTTTCAGTTTGTGCCCATTGCCTCTTGTCCTCTCATTAGGCACCACTGAGAAGAGGCTGGCTCCATCATCTTCCCTTAAAATACCCTCCCTTAAAATATTTCTATACACTGATAAGATCCCCCTTCAGCCTTCTCTTCTCCAGCCTGAAAAATTCCATCTCTCTCAGCCTTTCCTCATAGGAGAGATGCTCCAGTCCCTTCATCATCTTAAAAACCCTTTGCTGGACTTCCTCCAGGAGCTCCATTTCTCTCTTGTATTGGGGAGACCAGAGCTGAACACTCCTGCGTACTCCAGGTGTGGTCTCATCAGGACTGAGTAGAGCAGCAGGATCACCTCCCTCAACTTGCTATCAATGTTTTTCCTAATGCAACCCAGGATACTACGGACCTCCTTTGCCCTGAAGGCACACTGCTGACTCATGCTGTACTGCCCACACAGACCCCTAGGCCAGCAGGTCAGAATCCAGCCTGTACTTGTCCATGGGGTTGTTCCTTCCCAGGTGCAGGACTCTGCACATCCCTTTACTGAGTTTCAGGATGTTTCTCTATGACTATCTCTCCAGCCTGTCCAGGTCTCTCTGAATGGCAGCACAGCCTTCTGTTGAATCAGCCACTCCTCCACGGTTTGGATCATCATCAAACTTGCAGAGGAGGCAATCTGTCCCTTCATCCAGGACACTGATGAAGAAGTTGAGCAAGACTGGACCCAGTACTCCCCCCGGGGGACACAACTAGCTACAGGCCTCCAACTAGATTTTGTGCCAGTGATAACAATCCTCTGAGCTCTGCCTTTCAGCCAGTTCCCAGTCCACCTCATTGTCTGCTCATCTAACCCACACTTCTGGAGTTTGCCTATGAAGATGTTACAGGAGACGGTGTTGAAAGCCTTGCTGTAGTAAAGGTAGACAACCTCCACTGCTCTCCCCTCATCTACCCAGCCAGTCATTCCATCATATAGAAGGTTCTCAGATTGATTAAGCATGATTTCCCCTTGGTGAATCCATGCTGACTACTACTGATCACCTTGTCCTTCAGGGGCTTGGAAACAGTAGCAGTGGCCTGTAGTTCCCTGCTTCCTCCTTCTTGCCTTTTTTTTGAAAACAGCAGGGGCATTTACTTTCTTGCAGCTTTCAGAAACCCCTCCTGATCACAACTGCTTTTCAAAGATAATTGAGAGTAGCCTTGCAATGACATCAGCAGCTCTCTGAGTACTCATGGGCATATTCCATGAAGGATACATGGACTTGTGGATGTCCAGTTTGCGTAAATGATCCCTAACCTCAATCCTCCTCACTTAAAGGGAAATCTTCATTTCTCCAGACTTTCTCTTGTCCTCATGCTCTGGGATTCCTGAAGGCTGCCCTTAGCAGTAAAGACTGAAGCAAAGAAGGCATTCAGTACTTCTACCTTTTCCACATCCTTTCTCCCCAGGGCCCCTGCCCCATTTCATAGTGGACCCACACTTCCCCTAATCTTCCTTTTGTTACCAATGCATTTATAGAAGCCTTTCTTGTTGTCCTCCCTGTCCCTTGACATATTAAACTCCAAATGGGCCTTGGCCTTTCTAGCCCCATCACTTCATAGTTGGACAAAATTTCTATATTCTTCCCAGGTTACCTGTCCTGCTTCCACATTCTTTACATTTCCTTCTTCTGTCTGAGCTTTGCCAGGAGCTTCTTGTTCATCTACGCAAGTCTCCTGTTCCCTTTGCTTGACTTCTTGCTCACTGGGATGCACTGTTCTTGAGCTTGGAAGAGCTGATCCTTGAATATCAATCAGTTTTCTTGGACTCCTCTTCCTTCTAAGAAGCCCCTATCCCTAAGATAAGAGTCTTCCAAGTCCCTGAAGAGGTCAAAGTCTGTTCCCCTGAAGTCCAGGGCTGTGATTCTGCTTTTTGCTCTGCTCCCTTCTCAGGGTCCTGAACTCCACCATCTCATGGTTGCTGCAGCCAAGTTGACCCCAACCTTCACATCTCCAACCAGCCCTTCCTTGTTTGCAAGTACAAGGTCCAGTAGAGCACCTCTCCTCATTGGCTTCTCTATTACCTGTCTCAGGAAGTTGTCATCAGTGCTCTCCAGAAGCCTCTTGGATTGGTTGTGCTTTGCTGTGTTGTCCTTCAAGCAGGTATCAGATGGTTAAAGTCCCTCATGAGTACCAGAGCCTGCAAATGTGAGGCTACTTCTAGGTCTGTAGAAAGCCTCACCTATTTCTTCCAAAGTTCTTCAAAGTGCCAGTAAAAAAGCCCCTCAAGTTTCAAGAATCAAAATTAAAACCAATGTATTCCAACATTATCCCTGATGCTTGGCAAATATGGGTATTCTATTTTTAAGTCACGTAAAATGTATCAACCAGAATCAGCTAAAGTACAAAATATATCCAAGATAGTGAGACAGCATAGTCCAGAATCAAACAATACAGTATTCAATTCTGAAAATAAAGAGAAATAATACAGTAATAAGTAAGAATACATAAAACAGTATTTCATAGGACACCACAGTAAATAAATTGTTTTTACTAGCTCAAGAGAACACAAACTTTAGGATAAATTTGAAAATTCAGCTCAAGAAATGCATTTGGGAACAGATATATATATATTCTTTTTGAACGGCATTTATACTTCTATCGCTTTCCTTTTTCTAACTATGTCATGAACCTTCATATGGCATGGCCAACCTTTTCTCTCAGATTGTTCCACAATAGTCAGTTTGCGTACTCATTCCGTATCTCTTTTCTGTTATACCCAGTGTATGTACTTACTGCTCAACTCTTGTTGAATATTTTATACCATAAGCTCTCAGGAGAAGATAGCATCATATTTTTTTTGCATGACAACCATTTGCTGGTTGCTGATCCAAGACTAACAATACACAGATAACTTGCAAGATACTATATTGGATTTTAGACATGTCATTGCTCCAGAAATGAATTATTAGGATGACAAATGATTATACACCGTGAACTTTGCAAATGTTTCTATGGTCTTAGGTATACACTTAAAAATTGTAAAATGCCTCTCAGGTTTTTAGTACAAAGCTCATTGCTAAATGCACACATTATGCTTACCGTTGCCACTGGTGCACTCCTCAGACAAAAATTTTGATATGGTAACATATGGCTGAGAAACCACACTTTTTCCATCTGATGAAGGATGCTTTTTCCATCTGATGAAGGAAAACCTCTCTGAAGAGGCACAAAAATCTATTTGGGGCTGACTGGAATGTTGTATCACCAGATATTACACTGCACACAAAACCCAGTCACACAACCTACCCCTAACTCTCTGAAGCTGTATGCTTGTCTTAAACTCAGTATTACTTTAAAATAACAATTTTTATGCAGAGATTGTGAAGAAAGTTTCAAGACATTAAGTAGAACCAAAGCAAACCAAGCTTCAGAATCTCTATAAATTCAGTTAATAAATTACTGTGAAGTGACAAAATACAGCACATGAACAACAAACATATGCCAACTGTTTACAAAGCAAAACTAAGTGGATTATCTCCATTTACTAAGTGCACCGGTGTTAGGACATGCCTGTAACGAGCTCTCATACAGAAACTTCTGTAGTGTCAAAGACGGCTGCTGTACTTTTAAGCTGCAAACACTGTAAGACTTAACCATACCTTCATTACTAAGCAATTAAATTTAATATTAAAAGACAGAAAGAAGGCACAGTACCTCTGTCAGACACAGTCTAGGGGCATCTCTTCTGCTGGTATCACAACTGGTGGCATTTAGGAGATTCTAATGTTACCTAATGTATTTTACACTAGTCAAGAGCAAGTCAGGTCCCAAGACCTTGGTTAAAACCTGAAGTTGAGGTGATTCTTACACAGCAAAAGGGACGAAAACCAAACAGATCTCTATTTGCCATTTACCTCTCTTTACCTCTCTTACGGAACAGGAGTCACAGCAATTATACTAATCATTTTCCCCATTTTTGAAGCTTCCAATCCTGGTTTGCCCAGCCTGTAATCTCTTTTCACTATATTCAGGATATCTCAAACGCTCCCTGGTGGAGCTAGTATTTCCTAGCCCTGTCTATTATGACCCAGGAATTCTCTCTCACTTATTCTTTCAAACACTTGATGTTGGCTTGTCCCGTTTTCTCAGAAGTCCACTTAACCCAGTCCTCTATGCACATGGTAACAACTGATATGGAGCATCCTTTCACTTTTGTCTTCTTCCCTGCTATCCAGGTGAAAGGCAAAGAATGTGCAGGCCCATTCCCTAAGCTCGTCACAGCTGGCTGGGCAAGAACAGCTTTGTCCCAAAGCTGCTTAGACCAGTATAACAAGGTGGGGGAGAGGAGGTGTCTTTTGCTAGCCATTATTAGTTCTGAGGAAGAAAAGCCTCATTTGTCAACATCTACTTCTTCCTTAGGCTTTTATCTGCTCCCAAACCTCCAGAATTTTGGGGACAAAATAAAACATAGTTTATTTCATCTTTAGTCTTCTTTGAAAAGCACTTTATCTGAATTTAACTCTTACATAGGCAACTGAGCTAAAAGCCATATGGAGCCGATGCTTCATTCCTTAGAACAACTTGGCAACAACACTGTTTATCAAGAAACTGTTAATTTGTCACTCCAGTCACCACTACTGGCTAATCTACCTCCCTGCTTTCATCCATCGCTAAAAGAAATATCACACACTGGGGAGAAGAAGACCAAGATACACAGCGTATCTTGTGGTAGCAGTAAAGCATGCTTAAGTCGAAAAACAAGACTAAGTTGACATAACTTGGAATTCAACTACCTCAATTAAAATGCAATCCTGACAACAGACTATTACATTTTTTGGGGGGTTTTTTAGATTTTTTTTTTTTGTGTTGTGTTAGATTTCAGTGATCATGTCCAAGCCAAAATATTTTGTTAGGCACTAAGTGTTAGTTTGCTATTGACTCAAAGGAGAAAGTCAAGTAAATTACCTGATTTCTTCCTCTAACATTTTGCATAATACACTCAAGAAGTGACAGAGCATTGAAATTTTAACGTACCAAACCACAGTATTAGAAAAACTTTGTTTTCTGATTTAAGGAGTCTGTACTTCACTTGATGATACTGAATGAAAAACAAATGATTGCCTTCCCCTACTGATCACAACAAACAGTTCTCTGAAAACAGCTCAACTCCATAATAAGGTATCTTGAGTATGTTACAAGGTAAGTGACTGACCCCACTATTTAACTGACTGACCTCATAGACTAAAAATCCCCTCTTGGTGACTGGTTGCATACCTTTTCAGATATGCATACACAACACCATTTGTGGAAACATCGAATTTTCTCCTTGAAAATGCTAACCCTGAGGTCTTAAAATTTCTTCTTCCAGGTCATCAAGTCCTAGCAAGCAGCCTAGTCCTACGCAGTTAAAAATATACATCCATATAAAAGGGTAAATCTTTATATTAGATTTTTATCTCAGTAGACTTGAACTTTTGCTTTATTACTGAAAATAGACTTTAAAAATGTCAATTCTTTGTTTGGCTTTTGGTTGCTGGCATTTATTGTCAGTTATACTTTCTGGCAAGTTTCTTGTCAAGTTTTGCAATTTTAAGAAGTATTTATATAATAATTTAAATTTGCTGTAAAAATATCTTAAGCCTCAAGTTTACAAACAGTAATATGTGAATGAATTCCATACTCCATCATTTAACGTCAAGTACAGGAAAAAAATTAGAAAGCCGTACCTGTTTACATGCTTGCCGGCATTCCACAGCAATAGCTAGCTCACAGCAACCTAAACCAACCCAACCATCAGACTTCTTCAAAACTCCTTTAAAAATAAAATGACAATACATATTACAGTAGTTAGAGAAACCATGCGATCATTTTTTTTTCCCACCCCATGAGTCAGTTACTTTTCAAATACGATAATCCCCGCTCTCTCTCAAGAAGCCTATTTATGAATTACATTGGTTTGGAAAGACTTCTATATGCTGAATTGCAATTTTGATAATTTTATCTGGCTAATCTAACGTATAAATCAATATAAGCTCCCCCCGCCCAAAAAAACCAATGTAACATTATCTCCTACAGATACATTTTCTTGTAGGTTTCAACAGTATCATTTTTTAATCAAGTTCCTCAACACAGAATATATTTCTTAATTTTTTCAAGATTCCTCTATAGTTTCTTTCACTGATTAACACATTTTGATATCCAGCATTATCTTCAATAAGTCTTCCTTTCTCTCTTTTTTCCACTTATTTCATTGTTTCCATTATCCACATTTCTTACTATAAAGTCACACAGGAAAAAAAAATCTTGCAATTTGTTTCACCCCTTCTCCACTCTCACCAAAACAGTCTATATTCACAAATATTTTCAGAAATCAAAGCAAAAAGAATGCATTCTTTTATCTAATTCATAAGTAACTACTGAGATAGAAATAATTAGAGGAAAGGTTTGATCTGCAGAGCAGCCTCACATCTTTAAGTCCATTTTAAAACCTACCACACTATTTTTTCCTAAGGGGAAAAAATGTTTAGCTCAAATGAACCATTCTCAGTTTTGTTATGATATCTTTTAATAAAACATTTTTTTAAGGATATATGCAAATTATCCTTAAAAAAATCCTTTATCTAGGAAAAAGATTGGTAGTAGAATGCAAAAATAATATTCTTAATTAAAAAAGATACTCAAAAGTACATTAGAAATACCTATTCTGAAAAGTCAAATGGGATGCCTAGCTTTAAAAAGAGGAAGTTTAAAAGCTGGATGTTATATACTAGTGAGCTTAAATCCAATATTAAGAAAATACTGGAAAAAATAATCAGAAATTTCCTTGCAAGGAATGGAAAACAATAGCTAGTACGGATTTATCAAGAACAAAATTGCCTTCATAATGCACTCTACTGGCTTTGCAAATACACATGACAGAAATACTTTTTTCCATAGCCTTTCCGGTATCAATCTCTCATGACATTCTAATAGGCAAATTAAGAAAACATAGCAATAGTAAATTTACAAAGAGATAAAGAAAATGTTTTAGCTAAATTAACACATTTTTCAGCATTAAAACATAATTTACTTTCTAAAATTTTAATTTAAGACATTAATGCTTGAACAAGCAATGTGGCAGGACTCCATAGCAAGGCAGAAGTGAGGCAGAAAGGCAAAAGTGCAGAACAACTTTTGCATGCAGCCTGCATTTGGCCAGTTTTAAGCCACTCTGTGTCATCTGAAGGGTCTGGGCTTCTTGAAAGCCCTGGAGGCCAGCAAGTCAATGCTCTCTTTAAAGACTTCCAAAACCTCTTCTCTTTTATCCAGAGTCTTGGCTCACCTTTCCAATTTGTGTAAGTTAGTTACGAGCAAATCTAAAGGCCGCAAACAACTGCAAATTCACCTTGCATTCCAGTTCCATAATTGAGGTAAGGAATTTGTTTTTCAGAGATTGAGCATCTCTCTGAAAGCATTCAAGAGATGGTTCTCATGCATAAATCAACAGTTTGTTATCAATGTTCAAAAATTCCAAGTTTGATATACTTTTTAAAACTAATTCCAGAAATAAACAGATGACTGCATGGAAGTCTGGCAGATATGTGAAAATGCACATCTGCAGTTTATTACAGAATCAACTACTCAATACACCTTATTTTAGGCCTAAAAATTATGTAACAGTTGTTTCTGCACAACTTTCATATGTTGTGCTATACACAGACTCCTTTCAGTCAAAACAGTAATATTCAGCAGGATATTGATATTTTAATGTTCTTTTAAAATTCAGGTAAGCTAATTAATATTAAAG
This sequence comes from Rhea pennata, assembly GCF_028389875.1. Taxonomy (NCBI): domain Eukaryota; kingdom Metazoa; phylum Chordata; class Aves; order Rheiformes; family Rheidae; genus Rhea; species Rhea pennata. The sequence goes on from NC_084664.1 coordinate 74,296,650, forward strand.
AAAGGTAAAGAAATGTACCACTATGAGAACAAGATTTCCACAAACCTCTGTTGCAATAACCAGTTATATCCAGGAGAAACACTCAACAAATCTCATTGTGCAGTTTTAGGGGCAACACAAACACACAACACTATCACGCATCCATATTCTATGCAAGATGGAGTCTCTGTTTTCTAGAGGCATGTTTACTAGAACTCAACTCTGATAAAAGAATGAAGTAAACTCGCATTAAAATTCAGTGTAAGACCCAAAGCTACAAATACATGCCACATTAAGAATGCTGGTAAGCTCCAGTCATGCTTAATATTTTCTTGGCAAGTGGCCCTCTTGTCAAAAATACAGTTTCTATGCACAACAGTCTGCAGTCTGTAGGTTTATTTATCAAATATAAAGATAAGTAGAACACAAATTGCTGAATTATAAAAGATTAGCTATTTGCATGACACTGGCTCTTCTCCCCCAAACCCTCCCCAAAAAAGTCACAACATGAGTGAGATGGTTTATAATACACAGATATTTCTTTCTTACTTTTCTATTACAAACATTTAATTGCAATTTCCACATCGGTATTACAAGATCAGAAACAGGAATGGAAAGCTGCACATGAAAAATCAGAATATGATCTCCAGTACATTTATTTTGTGATGAAAGAACCAGTCTACATTATGAAAATACTTGAGAATTGCTGGATCACACTGACTCCTCCCCCTCCCCCCCCCCCCCGGAAGCTCAGAAAGAAAACAGAAAGAAAGATGGAAAAAGAGAAAACTGAAAACCAACCATGATTATCATTTTATCTTCAAAAACTGCGTGTACCAAGAAAGGTGCAAGAATGTGAAATCAATGTTTTGTTACATTTCCTCGATGAAGTCCTTTACAGTTTGCTCACAGAAAATGAAAAAGCTTTAAAAAAGAGCATAGTTACCGTCTAGAACTATAGGTTGTTGAGTTTTGGGGTTTTTGTTTATTTTTTTTAGTTGAGACCCTTCAATCATACCACATGTGCATGGTCAGATACAAACTTTAAGTTTCCCAGACAATTCCCCCAAAATAGGCTTCCTAGATTTAATAAACAAACATTGATAAATATTAGATTTTTAAAAAGAACTTCTCTATTAAAATATTCATTAGTGTTTGCTTTCAGAAAATACAGAAGAATGTTCTTCTTTCAGAGAATATTTATGTTCCTGAACATCTAGTTTTAAACATTTTAATGCTTACAACACTGTATTGGCAAGGACAATAAAACATGAATTACAGAGTTATTTTGTGACGATGACCACATAAAAGGAACTTATTAGAAGACCATCGTAAAAGGTTTAAGGAAGTGAAAAAAAAATGTGTGTGGGGGGAAAGCTCAGTGCTAGCTGCAAGAACATTAAAAGAAATGAAGGGAAGAAAGGGAAGGAAGGAAGGGAAGAAATACAAACCACAATGAAAATACCCTAAGCATGTATGCATGCATCAAGCAGCAAATCATAAGGCAGAGATAAAAGTGATTTAGCACATATAATTATGCAGTATTGCGCATTTAATCTCATATGCAAAACAGCTTTCTATATGCAAAACAGCTTTCTATATGCATTCTTAAATAAACAGGCAGGCATGTCATGCTGTTCAGAATGACAATAACCATAGAAGTAATCTGACTAGTCAGCCAGCCTCTGGAGACTATCTAGGCTAACCCCTTGCTCAAAGCAGGGTCAGCTACAGCGGACCACCCAAATTCAGTCAGGCTCTGAATACCTCCAAGGATGGAGATTCCAAAACCCTTATGGACCACCTGTTCCAACACTCAACTGCTGTCACAGTATAAAAAAAGTTCTTAAGTTTAAATGGAATTTCCTGTATTTTAATTTGTGCCTCTTGTCTCTTCCTCTTTCACTGGACACTACTTAGAAGACTCTGCCTTCTTTACACCCTCCCACCAGATATTTACATATATTAATAACCCCCCCCAAGCTTTCTCTTCTTAAGGCTAAACAATCCTAGCATTTTTAGCCTGTCTTCACATGACATGTTGCAGTTCCTTAATCAGCTTAAAGGGACATTTTAAAGCTTTGCTGAACACACACCAGTATGACTATAATTTTCTTGTACTGGAGAGCTCAGAACTGCATGCAGTACTCCAATGTGGGCTTACCAGTGCTGAGTCTATGGAAGGATCATTTCCTCTGACCTGCTGGCAATGTTCTTCCAGAACACATGATGCTGTTGGCCTTCTTTGACATGTTGGTGCACTGCTGGCTAATGGTCAACCTGCTGTCCACCAAAATCCTCAGCTTTTTTTGCAAAGCTGCTTTCTAGGTGGTAGGCCCCCAGCATGTTTGGTGCTTGAGGTCCTTCCCATGTATATTACTTTGTGCTTCCCTTTATTGAACTTTATGAGGTTCCTCTCTGCCCATTTCTCCAGCCTGTGAAGGTCATTCTGAACGGCAGCACAACCATCTGGTGTATCCACCGCTCCTCTCAGTTTTGTACCATCAGTAGACTTGCTGAGGTCTAGGTCATTAACAAAGAGATAAACAGTATTGGATCCAATACTGGACAAACCACTAGTGACTGCCCTTGACTTTGTGCCACCGACCACTGCTCTCTGAGCCCAACAGTTCAGGCAGTTTTCAGTCCACCTCACTGTCCACTTATCCAGCCCGTATTTCATCAGCCTGCCTATAAGGATGTTATGGGTGACAGCATCAAAAGCCTTCATAAAGTTGAGATAAACAACTCCTCCCTCATCCACCAAGCTAGTCATCTTATCCTAGAAGGCTCTCAGGTTGTCAAACACAATTTCACCTTCATAAATCCACGCTGACTACTCCTCATCTTGTTCTTCTTGTGTCTGGAAATGGTATCCAAGATTAGTTGCTCCATCACCTTCCCAGGATCAAGGTGCAACTGACCAGCCTGCCATTCCCGAGATTTTCCTTCTTGCCACTCCTGAAGACAGAAGTAACATTTGCTTTCTTCTAGTCCTCAAGAACCTCTCCTGATTATCACAACTTTCCAAAGATTATTGAGAGTGACCTCGCCATGGCCAGCTCCCTCAGCAGTTATGGGCGCATCCCACTAGGTTTCATGGATCTGTGCATATTTGGTTAAATGTTTCCTAAGCTGATCCTTCTCCAGGGAGGGTAAGTCTTCCTTTCTTCAGACTTCCTCTCTAGTCTCAGGTGCCTGGGATTCCTGAAAGCTGGTCTTACATGTAAGGACTGAAGCAAAGAAGGCCATTGCCTTTTCCATGTCTTTTGTCATCAGGTCCCCTGCCTATTCAGCAGCTGGCTCACATTTTCCCTAGGTTTCCATTTGCTATTGATACACTTGCAGAAATAGGACAATTTTGTTACTGCCCTTCATGGCCCCTGCCAGATTCAACTCCAGAAGAGCTTTGGCTTTCCTACTTATGCTCAGACTGTCTCTTTACATTCCTCCTGGGTCATCTATCCCTGCTGCCACGCCTTGTATACATTTTTTTTTTATATGTTTGACTTTAGTCAGAAGTCTCTTCTTTATCCATGCAAGCCTCGGTGCCTTTGCTTCTTGATTTCCTGCTCATTGGCATGAACCATCCTTGAGATTGGAGGAGTGATTCTTGAAGATCACTAGCTCTCCCGGACTACTCTTCTCTCCATGGCCATATCCCATGGAATTCTTTCATGCAAATCCCAGAACTGACCGAAGTCCAATCTCCTCTAGTCTAGGGTGGTAAACCTGTTTTTTGCCTTGATCCTCCTATCAGGATCCTGAATTCCATCATTACATGCTTATTGCAGTCACTGTTGCCCTTGACCTTCACATCTCCTGCCAGTTCTTCCTTGTTTGTAAGCATGAGGTCCAACAGAGTGTCACCCCTTGTTGGCTCCTCAATCACCTGTGTTAGGAAGTTGTCATCAATGCACTCCAGAAACCTCCTGGATTACTTGAACCTTGCTGTGTTGTCTCTTCAGCAGATATTAGGATGAATAAAATCGTGCAGGAAGACCAGGGCTTGTACACATGATGCTTCTTCTAGTTGTCTGAAGGTAGTCTCATCTAGTTCTTCCTGATCAAGTGTTCTGTACCAGACACCCACAACATGTTCATCTGCCTCATAATCCTAGCCCATATGCTCTCAGCTAGATCATTCTCCATGTCAATGAAGTGCTCCATTCCAGCATTCCAGCTGCTCTCTCACCTAAAGGGTGATTATCCCTCCTCTCCTTCCCAGCCTGACTTTCCTATAGAGCCTGTGCCCATCCACTGCAGAATTCCAAATGTGGGAACGTTCCTATCACCCAGGTCCTACCATCTGTGACTTCAACAAGACTATAGTCCTCTATCTTTCTCCTGTTTGTTTCTCATGCTGCAAAAATTAATGTACAAGCACTTCAGAAAGCAATCTAACTGTACTGATTTCCCAGAAATGGAATGAGACCTCTCCCATAATACCATTTTGCAGGCCTTGCAGGTCATGGAATCACTGGACAATACTTAAGAGAATTTTAAAAGCTGCTCACATCAAAGAAGAAATGTAACATAGTTATGTAATGTAATTTCACATGCAAGAAGAATGAGAAGCATCATGGAAGTACATGGGAAGTTTTATGGGCTTCATGTAGGTACAAGGCTACGGAAGATTTCACTTTTATCACAAGACTAAACTACAATTTCCATCATCATTGAAGAAGTGATACTTTTTCCATAAACCAGATGATAATGAAATCACACCTTAAAGATACTGAAAAGGCCTCATACCAGTTCAGAAGGAAGAGACAGACAATTTAGGAGCGGTTCATAGACAGGGAATTCCAATGCTTTTTTGCTTGCTAACATAAAGCTAAATTTTGAAAGAAAATATGTATTTCTCTCCTGCAATAAAAACATCAACACTCATTTGTAAATAGCAACTGAATTTCAAGAAAGATTAGGTATTACTTCCGATTAAAAAATTGTCAGGTTATAAATGACACAGAAAAGTTTTACAACTTCAAAAGATATTATAGGTCCTAACAAAACTAGCAAAATCAAAACTATTAAATCCCTTTGTATGCATTGTATTCTACAGTTTGCCTCTGAAATGGAAAAAAAAAGTCAGTGATAAACTATTACAGCACTCTTTCCTCACTACCACTTTTTCAACTATATAATGCTAATTTCACTCAAAGTCTTTTAGAAGATACAAAGGAGCAGTTAAATCCTATTCCATCTATTTTAATCTCTTTCTTAACACAACAGTCCTGTTTTGAAATTCATGCTTTTCATTCATCTTCTAAAGAACCATACTACTCGTTACAGGTGGTTTATCTGAGCCTTTCCACTTCCTGAACTATGTTTGTCTAACTCCTACTATTTCTCTCTATTACTCATTTTTTCCAAATGACACTGCAGCCAGAGCAAAACTGCAATAATTCATACTTATATAGATAAGATTAAGGTATACTGAAGCTAAAAATAACAGAAAAAAATTAAAGAGAATAAAACCTCTTTGGTATTTCTCTGATGTGTCACAGAAGAACATATATTTAATTACACAAATATATCCAACAATTTCTAACTAGGAAAAGAAAAAAAAATACAAGAAAAAAATGCCTATATAACCAACTTAGGATTAAAAGAAACAGGCAAACAAAATGCAGTTCAAAATGGAAACATACTTTAAGTTAAATTATCTTGAACTCCATACGTGCAGGTGGCAGACAGAACACAAAAACATGTATTTGCTTAAAAAAAAAAAAAAAAAAAAAAAAAAAAAAAAGCCACAATTCAACAATGAACTAGTATATCTTACCTGGCAAAGAAGAATTGATACAACCCCAAACTTCTCCCTGAAAAGTAAAATGCAATTAAAAATACAAAACCTGGGGAGAAGCTTGTTGACCTAGCACTCTTTTCTACCAATTAGAAACAAGCAGCAACCAACCTCCAACAACACACAAAACAAAACACAGGGGCTTTAAGGCACTCCAGAGATAGGTAAGACAGATATACGAAAGAAAAGTTCCAGAAGTTAATTTTATTAACAGGAAAAGTTAAAATACAGATTTTTTTTTTTTTTTTTTTGTCCTGACCTGCTAAACGACAGAAGATAAAACTGGCTGATGGTACAGGGCAGAATTCTATAAAGTTTTCCTTCTCGTGGCAAAAGAAAAAGTGAATCACTTCAAGAGTTCTTCTCTCTCCCTCCCCTATTACTGATATTACCAAAACTACCAGCCAAGATGACAAGGAGGATTATATGAACTGTGGTTAATACTAAAGAACTCTCAGGCTCGACTCAGGTCCGACACAGGTAGCTCTGATACTAACACAACAGAATTTACAAATATCCTGGAAGAACGATGTCTAAGCAAAAGAGGAAGAATTCAATCCAAGGTAAGAATTTTAGTTTAACTGTCAGAAATGAGTACATATCACAGTTACAGTGCGAGCACTATGTTAGAAGGCTGAAAAATTAAAAGCTATGGGAGTTTCTACACAGTGTATGCTAGATGCTCAGTGTCCTACAACTCGAGACTTAGAAACTCTCAGACGATATGACTACATTATAGTATTAAAAAATGATATAAGTACTTAAAACTCTTGAAGGATTGCATGTATTCTAATACAACATTATCGCATTCAATATTTTTAAGTAAGCACTGGGAATAAAATTTAGTATGATGAAATCTGAGGAAAATTCTGCAAGAATAGGAAAGCAAGTGCCAAGTCTTAATGGCCTTTAAGTGAGAGAAAGTTAATCATCTTCATAAGAGTTCTATTCAACAACACTGAAACTGTATCCTGTATTGTCATGTACCGATTCCCCCATCACTGGAATTACTGACTTTTCAAAGCTACAATGTATCTATATCTAATGATCTAAAACTATCCTCCTCCATTATCTGTGGGAGTTTCCCACTTCAGGTTAGAGCCAAAGTCAGCTTAGAGAAATACCCTCTTCTTTTAAAAGCTACCTCTTTCACTAGTTCCGCTCCAGTGATTCCATCCTTTATTTCATGAGAAGGTAAAGCCATCTTTTGTTTTGACAGTAACTATACTGCATAATACCAGGCAATACCCTTTCTACCACATTACCTGAAAGAATACAAAGAGCACAATGTCTGCAATCAGTGCTCCAGAACACAGACTATGTAACATAACCCACCCACTCTTCTGTGGAACGTTGCTATAACACCCTTCAACCTTTCCTAAAAATTGATAAAGAGGGGCAGTATTTGAAAAAAGCAAATATGGCATTAAGTTGAACCGTTAAATATTTTGAGACATTTACATATAAGAGTTACAAATACTACCATTTCAGCAATATTAAGATACACACTAGACAGCAAACTTACCATTTATAAATATGGTAAATGAGAGTTTAAAAAGTATATTGCATTAATCATATTTCCCCTCTCAGATACTCTTCAACCTGTCTTCTAAAAATGCATTCCCCTGCTAAACAGATAAACCCTACTGTCCCTGTCAGAGGATAGAAGTAAGGATCAGGATAAAAAACAGTACCAAAACAAACGCTCCCCATCACTTCAGTGTTTTTCATACCACAGGTTTTACTTATACCAGCAACAACTTATGTCGCCAACACCTTAAAGCCAATGATTCACAAAAGCAAAACACAGAAAAAAAATGCTTTTGAAACACAGGAGGAAAGGATCTAAAAGCAAATACATTCTTGCAAAGTAACCCACAAAGTGTTATACTCTGAGATTCAATATACTGAAGAACTTTCAGGAAACCATAAAAGTACTTATTCAATAAAGTAATTCATTCAGAGCAACTATGAGGCTCCTTGCCTTAGCCTAACCAGGACCTGTCAGCTTTTTCCCATGCACAAACTGGAATACATGAGCTAAATTGGGTTGCTGCCAGCAACATCCAGGGGACTAAGTGACAATCACCCAATGCAAAATTCTTGACAATGTAAGCCAGATTTTCACTCATTTTATAACAAGTTGCATGACCAAGACATCTAGAAAAGCTGTGAAATCCATTCTTACTACACGTAGTGTAACATATGACATCTTAAACAAAAAACTTATTTTGAGGATTAACATGAAAAATTCCCTCTTATTACGAGGGCTACAAAACTAGCTAAAATGAAACAGTTTGAAGATATATACGTGGGCTCTATCAGCTCAAAACTCTAAGTAAATAAAATAACTCTATGAATAATTTTAAAAACTTATTTTTGCAAGAAAAGCTTTCTTAATACCAGATTAGAGGTGGTGGGCTTTTTGTTTGTTTGTTTTTAAATTAAAGCCAGCAGACCTTACCATTGATTCTGGACAATACTCAGGTGCTCGTTGCAGTAAGTGCTTCAAACGGGAATCACTCTTAGAAGATAAAATCTTTTATAACAGAAATGGAACACGTTTTAAAACACACATAAAGATGTAACAGTACATTTAATACTTTTTTCAATTTACTTCCTTCTTTATAACTTTGATTTCAGCTCACCATTATCTTCCTTTTGACAACTCTAGATAACAATTAAAATTTAAAACCTGTAAAATTAAAATTTTCTTTTATACACCTACAATTGTTCATATATGTTGCACTTTTTAATGGAGAAGAAAGGGATCTTTATTTTTTTTCAGAAGTGAAGGAGAGTTTCATCCTCAAAAACTTCATTCTAGACTTTTTTTTTTGAATAGGCAGTGTTAAAAAAGGTTTCTGTCCCAGCTAATCTCAGGCAACCAAACTCCTTCTGAGGGAGTTTAGTTTGCTTCCAAGCAAGATCAAGTTAAGGACCATTCAAGTGAACAGAACGTACGTAAGTTCACGGGACTGGATGAGATGCAACAGAGGGTTCTGAGAGTGCCAGGCAATGTCATTGTGAGGCAGTTTGCTATCATTTTTGAAAGGTCATAGTGATTGGGAGGCAATTCTTGGCAACTGAAAAGAGACAAACATCGTATCCATCTAGAAAGGCAAGAAAAATAATCTGGAGAATTACAGGCTAGCTAGCCTACCCTCAAGTCCCCAGGAAGATTATGGACCACATCCTTCTGGAAGCCGTGTCATGGCACATGAAAGATAGAAAGGTGACAGGAACAGCCGGCACGTACAAATTAAGGGCAAATTATGTCTGACAGCTTTCTATAATGGAAAAATGGTTTAGTAAAAAAAGTGAAGAGTAGTGGATGTTGTTTATCTTGAATTTAAAGAAGATTTTTACATGGTCTTTTATAGTATTTTTACAGTGAAATCAGTGAAACATTCATGGGATGGGTGGGCTACAAGGTGTCTGACAAACTGGCTGGGCTCAAAGATTAGTAGTCAGCAGTTCAAAGTTCAAATGTTGGCCACTTACAGCTGGTACAATTCAGGAATCATACTGATACTATTGCTGGCTTTATTAGGGACATGGACAATGGGACAGAAAAAGTCCTCAGCAAGTATAGAGATGATCTAGAATTGGGAGCTGTGGCCAATATGATGGAGAGTAGAGCTGCCCCTCAGATAAGCCCCAAGAGGCTGGAGCAACAGGCTGACAGGATGCTCAAAAAGTTCAAAGGCAAATGCAAATTCTTATACCTAGGATGGAATAACTCCACACATCAGTACAGGTTGGGCACTCGCTGGCTAGAAAGCAGCTTTTCAGAAAAGGACTAGGGTCCTCGTGGATGGGCAAGTTGAACACGGGTCAGCAGCACACTCGTGCAGCAATGAAAGCTAACAGTATACTGGGCTTTATTAGCAATGGCATTGCCAGCAGTTCGAGGGAAGACCATTCTCCTTTATTTGGCACTCATGAGGCCACATCTGTAATATCATGTCCAGTTTTGCACCTCCTCAGGGCAATTAATGTACTGCAGGGAGTCCATCAGAAAGCCACAAAGATGTTTGGAATGCTGGAATCTCTGATACACCAAAAGGCTGAGGGACTGGGTTTGTTTAAACTGAGGAAGGGTAAAAGGTAGAGGGATACAAAGTGCTGTCTTATACTATTGAAATAAGGGTGATAAAGATGAGGCAGACTCTTAAAAGTTGCACAGTAGAAGGATGAGACAAAAAGTAACAAGTGGCAGCAAGAGAAATTCTGACTGATCACAACATAAGAAAATCTTCACCATGAGAGTAGTTAAGTGCTACAACAGGTTCCCCAGTGAATTTGTGGAAAATCCATCCTCGAGGATATTCAGCACTTGACTGAATAAGGCCTTGAGCAACTTGATTTAATGTTGACGCTAACACTCTCCAAACAGGAGGTTACCCCAGAGATCTCTTGCAATTTCTACACTTGAGAAGATATCTTACGTGATCTTATTCACTTTCCTATACAACTTCATGTAAATTTCTTTCAGAACATTTTATAATGTGAGAGATATGAAAAGAATTACTGTTACTCGTCTCATTTCCTTATAATAGCAGTAGTGCTTCTAGTTTCTGAAAATATGCCTTTATCTCCTCAATCTTTGCTTTTTTTTAAAAAAAAAAAAAAGTGCTAATGTAAATTCAGCTCTCAGGACATTCTAAATTGTTTTCTCTCCCATATTAAATTATGTTTTCAGTTCTTGTTCTTGCAACTGCCTGAGAGGCAGAGCTCAGAGGGTCGTCATCAGTGGCACAGAGTCTAGTTGGAGGCCTGTAGCTAGTGGAGTCCCCCAGGGGTCAGTACTCGGTTCCATCCTGTACAACCTCATCAATGACCTGCATGAGGGGACAGAGTGCCTCCTCAGCAAGTTTGCTGATGATACCAAGCTGGGAGGAGTGGCTGACACATCTGAGGGCTCTGCTGCCATTCACAGAGACCTGGACAGGCTGGACAGCTGGGCGGAGAGGAACCTCATGAGGTTTACCAAGGGCAAGTGCAGAATCCTGCACCTGGGGAGAAATAACCCTAGGCACCAGTACAAGCTGGGGTTGACCTTCTGGAGAGCAGCTCTGCAGAGAAGGACCTGGGAGTGCTGGTAGACAACAAGCTGACTATGAGCCAGCAATGTGCCCTTGTGGCCGAGAAGGCCAATGGTATCCTGGAGTGCATTGGGAAGACTGTTGCCAGCAAGTCGAGGGAGGTGATCCTGCCCCTCTACTCAGCCCTGGTGAGGCCTCATCTCGAGTACTGTGTCCAGTTCTGGTCTCCCCAGTACAAGAGAGACATGGAGCTACTGGAGAGAGTCCAGCATAGGGCTGCAAAGATGGTCAGAGGGCTGGAGCATCTGCCCTATGAGGAACGGCTGTGAGAGCTGGGCCTATTTAGCCTGGGGAAGAGAAGACTGAGAGGGGGATCTTATCAATGTGTATAAGTATCTGAAGGGAGGGTGTCAAGGGGATGGGGACAAACTCTTTTTAGTTGTTCCACGTGACAGGACAAGAGGCAATGGGCAGAAATTGAACCACAGGAAGTTCCGCCTGAATGTGAGGAGGAGTTTCTTCCCTGTGAGCACAGAGCACTGGACCAAGTTGCCCAGAGAGGTTGTGGAGTCTCCTTCTTTGGAGATATTCAAGGCCCACCTGGATGCAACCCTGTGTATCATACTCCAGGTGACCCTGCTTGAGCAGGGGGGTTGGACTAGATGATCTCCAGAGGTCCCTTCCAACCTTATTGATTCTATGATTCTATGAACCATCCAATTAAATAAAACACTTCTAAATTGAAGCAAGACAACAAAAGAGATGAGAATATTAGCATAGGACATGAAAATGGAAATTTCAGGAATAACAGAAATACGGGTGCAATTCAGATCTTTCAGAAAGAAAAATGAAATAGCTTTACTACAAGAGTATTCAACTTGATAAACTCATATAAGGAAAAAAAAGAGAGAGGGAACAACACGCTGGTTTCAGAAAAGAGAGCAAGAAAAGAACAATCGCAGTAGTATTTAGGGTCTTCCAGGTTCATTAATCATAAAATAATTTCAGTTGGAATGGATCTCAGAAGGCCTTCTCATCCAACCTCCTGCTCCTTAACTATGAAGTCAAACCATGTTGCTTAGGGTTTTATCCAGTCAGGCCTTAAAAACCTCTGAGGACGGATACTGCACAACCTCTCCATTCCACTGCTGTTCTTGTGGTGAAAAAAAGTCTCATTATATCTAATTAGAATTTTCTAGTCTCTTGTCCTCTCACTATGCACCACTGTGAAGAGTCTGGCTCTGTCTTCTCAACAATCTTCTTGTAGGTGCCAGAAGGCTGCTCTGAGACGCCCTCTCTTTCACAGACTGAACAAGCACAGCTCCCACAGGCTCTTCTCACAAGGCTTATGCTACAAACTCCCTGACCACCTTGGCAGTCCTACCAGCATCTTCTCTAATAAAGAGCCCAAAGTTGGACACAGTATTCTAGATGTTGTCCAACAAGCCCCAACGAAAGGGGCTTCCTAACGTCAGTCTAGCACTGACTAGACACCTTCCTTGCTGCCAAGGAGCCCTGTTGGCTCACATTCAGCTTACTGCTGGCATACCTCCTAGGTCCTTCTAAGCAGAACTGCTCACCAACCCATATTGTTGCAATGAGTTCTTTCTTCACAGGTGCAGGACTTTGCACTGAATTTCATAAAGTTCTTCTTGTTTCATTCCTTTGTTCCTCCCTCTGGCTGGGTGCCAGCTCTGCCTTTCAGATTACCAACTGTTCCTCCCAGTTTAGTGCCACCCGCAAACTCAACGAGAGTGCAATCTGTTGCCCTCTCAAGGTCACTGATAAAGATGTAAAACAGGACAGGTCCCAGGATAGACCCCTGGTGTACTCCACTTTCTACTGGCCTGCAAGTGGAGTACACACCATTAACCTCTAAGTCTGATCATCAAACCTTTTTTTTTTTTTTTTTTTAAATCATTTAGTTGTCCATCTATTGAAATCATAACATCCTAAATATGAAATACTGTGGGAGACAGGGTCAAAAAACCTTGGTAAAGTCAAGGTAAATGACATCCATTGCTTCCCCCTCATCCAGAAATTCAGTCATTTTATCAATCAGGTGGGTCACGCATGACTTACTCTTCGCATGCCCAGAAACATGTTCCAAGAGGACTCGCTCCATAATTTCCTCAAGTACTCAAGAGAAGCTGACCGGCCTGTAGTTCCCTACATTAATTTTGTTTGTTTGTTTGTTTGTTCGGGAGGGTTTTTTTTTTGTGGGGGGGGGGGTGGGGAGGGAGATGAGTTTAACATTTACTTTCCTTTAGTCATTGGGGACTTTTCCCAAGCTCTAAAACCTTTCCAAGACAACCAAGAATAGCCTTGCAATGACATCAGCCTGCTCTCTCAGCACACTCAGATGCAGTCTATCTGGTCCCATTTGACCCATAGGTCAAATTTTCTCAATTGATCTATGACTCAGTCCTCATCCATTGCTGGTAGTTCTCCTTCCTGAACCCGTTCTCTACAAACAGAGCCCTGGGAGTCCTTGCTGATGAAGACCAAGGCAAGGAATACACTCAGTACCTCTGCCTTATCTGTGTTTGGTGATACTAAATCACCCATCCCATTCAGCAACTGTCCCACATTTTCCTTGTTCAGCCTTCAACTACTGCTGTAGGGGGCAGAAGGTCTTCTTGTTGCCCTTGAAATCCTTTGCAAGTCTCAATTCTGGTTGAGTTTTGGCTTTCCTAACATCACCCTTACATGGCTGGGTAATGCTTATAAATTTCTACTTTGTTACCTTTACCTGCTTCTAGCACCTATATACTGCCTTTTTGCACTGAAGCAGAGTCATGACTATCCCACTTAACTAAGCCAGCCTCTTGATATATTTACATGCTTTCAGGAGGATTGGGATGGGCTATTCTTATGCTTAGAGGAGGATTTGGATAGAGACCTCTGGAATGGTACAGAGATGAATGCTACCAGGAACTGTATTATCATGACTCTCCTCAGAAATACAATTAGGTAAAAAGTCCATTAAAGAAAGGCGGGCCCATTCATTCCTTGCTGCATTCTATGTGACAATCACTAAATGAAGGAGATAATAAAACTAAGTCTGGAGTAATACTCATTAAGACTATTAAAAAAATAGGTGTTTGAATTATATGGTTATTTGAAGAATGAACAAACAAATCTGTAATCCAGATTTTCTTTTTTTCAGAAGTCTCACTTACAGTAGTTGAACTAATAGTTAATGGGATATCCTGGCCTTATTCAAGCCTTCTTAACTTGCATGATTGACAAGAACCCCACCTGCTCTCTTGTGTCCTTCACCCTTGCTCCCAGAGACTGTAGTTGCCCTTTACCCACTCAAAGGCTCCTTCAGCAGTAGGTGCTGATGGAGGACTGTATGATGCCCATATAGATGGGCAGCCAAGGAGTAAAAGTCTGAGAGTCAAGCAAATCTGGCAGTCTCTACAACATCCTAGCCCCTAAACAATAAACCTCCTGAGACAGCAAGAAGCAAATGAGTGCCATCCTCTGCAAAAGGGAGTATCTGACTACTATCGGTGGCACTGATGGCACTGTTTGCTGACTGAACTGCTGATGGCTCCTCAGGGCAGCTTGTTCCTCTTCACCTGTTCCAGGACCCTAGATCAATTTTGCCAGTGCCTATGAAAAGACAAAAAAACTTCTGTTGCCAGAAGTTACCAACTTCCAGCATCTACCTGTGGAAGCATAGTTTCTGGCCATCCTTCTTTCCATGCAACGCAGTGTTCAGGCTGTTACCCCTGCAGGTCTCCAGCAGAGCTCTCTGAGGCAATGCTTCCTTCCTCAGCTCCTTTATCTGGCAGTTCAGGAAGTTGACCAGAGCACAATTCCCTCAATTTACATGCCACAACCCCCAGTCTCAAGCAGAGACAGCAGGCAATCCCTGCAGCCCAAGATCTGAACAGCCCCATTTTTGCTCAAGGAATCCATCTGGGTCAAGGCCTCCCCAGAGGGCTTGAGTGGCTGCCCCAAGTCAGCATGAGAGACTGTCCTGCTGCACGTAACAGGTCCAGTTTCAGTCTCTCTACAAGAAATTGCTGTGTTAACTGCCAGATTCCTGTCCACGTACCCTACTGGCATGGCCTTCCCTACACATTGGTTAAACAGAAATATTGGGCACAAGGTTGCTCTCTTTATCCCTCTGCCTGGAAGGCAACTTCTCACAATGTTCTATGGTTGAAACTAGCAAGTCCAGGAGAAAAGTGCTTTTTTAAAATAAATCTATAATGTCAAAGTGATACAGAGTGACAAGACAACAGGTACGTGGCAAATATTTTAGACAAGAAGTTTGGAAAGATGAAAGAAAGGCAAATTATTCAGCCAATTCTTTCCCCTTAGTGTCACACCCCCCCACACACACACTTTTGTAAAACTTTATTCTATAATTTTTATTCTTAAAACAAGAGGGGAAGTATCAAATGATACATTCCAAGATGGATTCTAAGAAGAGAACTTGGACTTAAAACATTCGAAATTGTGCTGCATAAAATGGTTATGCTACAGAACATGAAAACTAGTAGAAAAAAGAGTAGATATTCCCTTCAACCAATTTGTTGACCAATATGGGTCAATCACATGGCCAATATGACCAAATGTATCACTCATAAAAGGATACTGCCTGAACTAAGATAAGACAGAGAGCTGCTTACGGAACAGTCTGGGGATTTAGACTTTATGCTTTAGACTTGTTCTAGACTTCTCACCACAAACATTCTGAATTATGCTCATTACCTGAGTAGAGAGGTATCATCCATATGGGGCTAGATCAGAATATCTTACAACAACAAAAAACACAGAAAACCTAGTAAATAATGAGAATCACTATAACCAAGATGTGATGAAATCTGACAGTAAAGCTCAATGCCTTTCATTAAGAATGAATAGGAATTCATATGATAAATTGGGAACTACAAACCAGTAGAACAGATGGAAGATTTGGACAGATTATTTCAAGTGCCAACTCAATGCAACTACAACACCTGCAATTAAATTTGATTATATATTGGACTATGTTCTCTCTTTTTTGTACATAAGTTTTAAATATAGTTCTTAAGACTGGGTGGTACTTTTGTTTATAGGAATTGAGAGATTTCCTTGGTTGGCTTACCAATCAGAAAGCTGAAAGCAAATTTGGTTGCATTCTATAATTACATCAAAGAGAAAAATGAGGAATCTAAACTAAAAGATTTGGTTAGTGCAATCAAAAATAAATATAAACTTAAATTTAAACCAGGTTAATGCTTGAATAGCTCCAAAATACATAACAAAGGCAAGAAAAGGGAGCAGGTATGATCCAAGGACACAGTTTTAATATAAAAAATGTATGTTGATAAAGCACATATATACACATTTGCATAAAGCTGGGCAATGTTCAAAGGTACAAATCTAAACATAAGTTCTGGAAAAAACATTTTCCGAGCTTGAATTTTACACAAATTGCTATTTACATTACCTTATGAATAAAGTAAGTAAATAGATTTTTGAATAGTGTTCATACATACATAGTCATTTATCCATACCCCTAATCTTGCTACATCATCTTCTATAGGCATGATTTTAACATAGAAGGATAAATCAAATTTAAAATAAGCTTACCTGTTCACAAACATCACGACACATTAAGTTGTCCTTTGCATGGTAACAACAAGACAGGCCTATGGAAAAGCAGAGCAGGGAGAAAATAGGTTTAAAAGACTTGAAGCACTTAACTATCACTTCCAAACAGAAGCGTCCAATTGATGGCCCATCAGGACAACTTATCTGGTGCACAGCTCACTGTGAGAAATCTTACTTCTCAGAAGGTAAAAAAAAAAAAAAAGAGAAAGAAAAAAAAAAAGAAAAAGAAAAAAAAAAAAGAGAGAAATCTTTGTTCTGAAGTTGATTCAGACCAGCTTGTCCAGTCTCACAGAATCACACCCAAACTTTCACTGCCACCTAAAGGAGATCTCAGTGGCCTTCCCTCTACTCGCAGCCACAAGTCTGCTATCTACCCTGCACTTCATTTGGCACCACCAAATCCCTTCATGAGGCAATCCAATTTACTAAACCAGAAAAAAAACAAAAGTGAATAAAGTGGTTAAAAAAAAAACTGTATGCTTTCATGAGTTGAATTAGTTCACAGAAGAATCTGAAAAATGGAAGAAGCAATTAGGAACAGCGGGAAAAGGAAATAGGAGCAGAAGTCACATTATACACAGTGGTACACAGTTGCAGATTGAACTCTGTCTTCTTAAAAAGTTAGAACAGATCTGTAAATCACTTTTATAGCAATTGCTAATTAAAGGAAATTTTGCCGATCTAGATAAAAGATACAGGACAAACACAGATATGAATCCATCAACAGGAAAACAAGTGACAACTGAAGCACTGAGAAGTTATGAAGTACTGGAGTTTAAAGCTGCATTTTTTAAAAGCATCGTCTGTTATGCTTTCTTCTCCCTATTATCCAAATAATATTTATTCATTCAGAGTTCACTTTGGCCAATATAAAATGAATTGCACTCCTTGAACTGCTTGATATTCATTTTCATCCTCGTTGCCTAGTGTTTGGAACTTTGGAGAAAATCTTTCTTTCTAAGACATTTGTTAAACAAAGTTTAACACACACATCAGCACATCTTCAGATACAACTTACCACACAAATATATGAATTAGAATACGTAATTCTCCCCCCTCAAACACCTAACTTTTAAAGACTACATATTTCTGTTCAATTGTATCTGAACTAAATACCACACCAATAAACATAAAAGTCTGTACCATGATACCACGTATAAAAAGTAGTATTTCACAATACCTAGTTACCAGATCTAAATGGGTTTTCACTGACCCAACAAGAGGTATTTTAGGGAAGAATTCCTTAATAAAATCACAGCTTACATGTATTACCTCTGAAAGTCTGGAGCTGTTGCAGAAAGGTAATTGTTTTTTTAAAAAAAATCACCAACAACAAAATCAAAATTCTCTAATATTAAACTGATATGAAAATCACCCCAGAATGTTTAAGCCTGAAAATGTTAAGGAATTGGAAAAAGATTAAAAAAAAAAAAGAGAGAGAGAGAGGAAAAAAAAAAAGTCCGAAATACAGCCAGTCACAATTTAAAATGCCTACTACAGGCTCAAGCTATATTTTTATGTAAAAAAAAAAATCTATAATTTCTGAAGAGGAAACAAGAAAAAAATGGTGAATATTTTCATTAATAAATAGAAACAACAAGCCAAATGCTTGCAATAAATGAAGACAGCAGTAAAATCCTGCTTAGAACACAACAGAATGAAAGAGTGAAATTGTAAAATTGACCTTGATATTTTTCTCATTTTCTCACCAACACAGAAAAGGATAAACAGACATTGCTGGTGGCTTCAGAAATCTTCTGATTTGAGGACAGCCCACAGGACCTCACAGATTTCCCTGTACTAAATTCAGTAAGCTCATTCATGCCAAGAACCAGGTTCCATCATATTCAAAATCCAGTAATTATTTCACTTAGCTAAATAGCCTTCTTATTCCCGTTATGAAGCCACACTATTAGAAATTTACAATGATAACATCCTCTATAAGTTTAAATACATGTATCAGTACAATTTGATTTCATGAATATCCTAGACAACTTTCACTTAAAACTTCCTTCACACAGATTATTTAATAATCTTTGGCCTACTGACCATTAGTTTTCAGTGGCTCTCAACCCTCCTATGATCAACGAACATACAAGGAGGATAATTCTCCTTCTCTATCACTTCCACTGCTGAATTTCAAGTCCTATCAGTTATGCTAAAGAGTAACAATATGCTACACTTGTGGTTATTCAATTCCTTTTATACAAAATACTAATTAAGTGATGGTATCTTGAATTAGTAGAAAATTTAGTTGGCCTATACCGAGCTTTAGCACTAAGTCATAAATGGAAGTTATTAGACATATCCATCCCAAGCATGATTCTTGAATTTTCCTCAGTCAATCATGTCTTCTGAAATAACCTTATGAATCTCTTTCAGTCAGTCTCCTACCTCCTTATTCCCACCCTCTCTGGTTTTACTAACAATTTTCCAGGTTTCATTTCACAACTTCACTCATGTCCAACTAAATGAGAAACACTACACTCCCTTCTTTGACAAGATCTGCTATCTCAACAGTATAAGATTAGGTTTATCAAGGAAAAGGTGGGATAGACCATGCTATATTTCATTCTGTTAACTGTTTATTGCCTTGTTCCTAAAAATGTGCCTCAGTAGAATTTAGAACTATAGAGCAACACTGACACGCCCATAAATGATTGAGGATTGCGGATTTAAATATTACATTGTGCAATAAGGACTTAATTGCAATAAGTATTACTTATTTCATATTTTTCATTCATATGATAGCATTACCAACACAATCAATTTATTAAAAGCTATCTGCCACTATCTATGTTTGTGATGTTTTCTAATTACTGTTTATAGTACTGGCAGGAAGTTAACTGATATCATAACTTTAACATAGGAAATTGTATTTTACCACCATACTTCTCTGTATTAAACAGCTGGCCTGCACTTTTTAAAAAAAATCAATACTATTTTCCTTTTTGAAAACTTGGGCAAAATTATCTTAAAACTGTTTTTTATACGCTTGACCTTTATTTGTAACTCCATTTTCACACAGGGTATAAAATTCCTTTTCTCTGGACATCTGGAAATTGTAATCTTAACCCTGAACTTCCTGGTCTCTAGGATAACATTTTTCCTGAAGCTTTCCATACCTTGCACAGAACTCACTGACTCATAATAGCCTTTCTGATATGGTTACCGACCTATTCACATCTGAAGCTCTTATTAAACTAACCAGGCTTCCCTGATTTATCAGAACAATGCTGAAAAACAAGGACCGTTCCAACATTTCTGATTGTAATCCAGAAGCCAGGTTTTTCCTCCTTTCTCCATCTCAATCCACAGCCTTCCAAGTCTACCTACTCCCAGCAGGACAGCAGAAGGCCGAAGCCCCAGTCCCAAAGTGCGTAACGCCACAGGGTAGAAGCAGGGCTCTGTCCGTGTCGCTCGCGCCAGCAGCGCTGGGGAAGGCGGCCCTACTCCTCCATCCCGGCCAGCATAAAGCCAAGCTGCTGAGCTGCGTGTTCCCCCTCCGCTGCAGCCCGTTGCCTGTCGCACCAGCGGCTCCAGCGGGAGCTTTCCCGAGGGCAGGCGGAGCCCGACCGGGCAGGCAGGCCGCGGGCAGCGGTAAGCGGAAGGGCGCCGCAGCCCCTCGAGGGCAAGGCGGGGAGCCCCTCGGCCTCACCTGCTGCGCCCGCCCGGCCGCTCGTCACCCTACAGGTGCGGGCGCATCGGGTGGCGGCAGTTCCACCCCTGTCCCCGGGCTCTCGGGAGTCCTCCCGAGGCTGGGAGAGAGGCGCCGCGGCGCTGGGCCGAGCCCCGTCCCCGCAGGCGACGCCCCTGCGCCCGCCTCGCCGCTGGCTTCGGCACCCCGCGGCCAGCCTCGCCCCTGCGCCATGTTGCCGCGCGGGGACCCGCCGAGCCGCCTCGCCTTCCCCCTTGCCCGCTCGTTACTCACTGGCCGCCCCGGGGCAGAGCAGTGCGGCCGCCGCCGCCAGGCAGGGCAAGGCCCAGGGCCACAGAGCGGCCGTTAACGTCATGACCCGCTCGCCGCCGCGCCGAGGTCCCGCCTGGCGGCCCTCTCCCGCCCCGCAGAGGCGGTGAGGTTCTGACGCCGGCGGCACCCCCTCCCCCGCCGCCGCCGCCCGCATCCCTGTCCCAGCTTCGCGCCGCTCCTGCGCCCCCATTGGCTGCCGCGCCGCGCCCCGCCTCCCGCCTCCCGCCCGGACGCTGCGGTCATTCCGTCCGGCGCCGGCGGCCCCGTGGCGCGGGCAGCAGCTGCCCCCCGCCCGGCCAGCGGCCTCTCCTCCCGCCCGCCGCGCGTGGCAAAGGCAGCCGGAAAGCAGATGCAGGGATGCTGCAAGGATGAGCGTCTTACTCGCCCTTCCTTCGCCCTCCTCAGCGCGACGCCCCAACGCCGGCAGCGCTGCAGGAATACCAGCGCCTCGCGGCAACAGCGCTCAGCAGAGCCGGCGCAGCTCTACTCCGGCCGCGAGGGCCGTGCGAAGCGCCGCGCCCGGCGCGCTACACCGCGCGCCCGGCCTCAGCTGGGCTCTCTGGGCCGCGGGGCAGCAGGAGGTGCGGGCAGCTGCGAGGAGGAGGAGAAACCAAAGCCATCTTTCGAAGCATATACGAATTTTAAAAGGGCCTCATGGAAAATGCTCGTAGAAGCAGCAGCAGCGACGGGCATTTTAGTGAGAAAAGAGAAACTCATTTGCTTTATAAGCACAGGAACCTATGGGTCAGGTTTCCCATGGGTCCGTGTCCTGTCACACACAGGGCGGCAGGAGCGACTGCTTCCTGCCCTTTTTCACGGGGAACGCTTGCAATGCCTGTTAGTCACTCATCTTCGTATCATTTTTAAGCACCTGAAATCTTTCAAACCATAAATTCATTACACGAAAACAGCATGGTCTCAGTTTGGAAAAAATAGTATCTGCTCAACTGAACTGATCAGAAGACTTCCAAATGTTAGGCTGATAGCTCTTGACTGGTGAGAGAAAGTAGAGTAAGACTTAAGTTAGGTCTGAGGTGGTGACAGGGGAAGAAAAAGTCCGCTCTGGAGAATGGCTTTGGAGCAGTAAGGGGGACTGAGAATGACAGGAGAGTGAGGACAGATTGAGCACAGGCCCAGGAAAGGAGAAATAATATTTAGGAGAAGCTCTTTATGAAGGAGGCAGGGACCTCTATTGAATTAATTTCTCTATATAGAATTTTTGAATTATTAATATAGTTTCACCTATTATTTTTAAATTATTGATTGTAATACCATTATATAACCACACAATATTATTTTCTACTTGAAATGATCTCATGTATCTAGTGACCATGGGAAAGAAATCAGTTAAACAGCAGCATAAAATGTAGGTTACCTACTGAGGGATGATATTTAAAACTGGAGGGACACCCCATTTACAGCTAATAAGGAAAGTAAAGTTGTCATTGCTCAAGTTTGTTGATTCACAATCTACTTTAACTATTTGCTCGATATCAAGTACTTGCTCTTTGTGAAACTACCAAAAGCATTTGGGCAAGTATTAACACATACCCATTGGGCAACTGAGAATGGCTCCTGCCTAGTTTTAAGGTCACAGATATGGAAGCTGTCTAAGCTGGTCAAACAGAGGTAACCTTCTCACTACCTACGCATCAACTCCATGCAACTCAGTAATGGATATTATGTACTTCAGTTTTGGAGAAGAACCTGAAATGCTCTATAGGCTGCTACTATTTCTGCTCTTCTTATTGACCTTTAGTTCATCAACGTTTTACATCTACACTGTGGTCTGTTGTATAGTTCAGTTATAGGATGTTTCTATCTATGGCAGCATGAAAGAAATTTAACCTGTGGAGATTCATTGCACAGTGTAGACATATCTTAATAAGCAAAAAAAAAAACTTTCTGGCTTAAGAAAACTCTACACAGTGGGTACACAGTGGGCCTTGAGTAATTTTTTCCCCGTAGAACCCAATTACCTAATTTTTTAAGAATTCAAGGGAAGTTAAACTTAAAAGTCATCCAATGAATTCAAAACAAATTTAAATTGCTGTCCATTTCATATCTAGTAATAGTTTTGCCTCAACTAAGTGTGGTTAAATGTTAATATGCCAGTTTCTCACAGTTCCAGACTTCTTGGAGAAACAACATTTCATTATCAGACTCTCTGGCCATAGCAAAACAGTAAACATCTTAAAAACACAGAAAATTGTCTCCCACATATTGCTTTTATGCTTTTTCCAGCCTATCATCCCAGCAAACTCCTTCCTCCAAAGACAGTCTGTGAAGCCACTAAGCTATTAATGACTCCATAGGTCTTCTGCACTCTGGAGAATATTGTTTGAAGTCAAACAAGTTAAGAACACTTAAAATATTCAGCATGTAGCTTTACTACTGCTGGATAGACTATTCTTGCAGAACTTTAATTGTGAATGCAAGAAACTGAAAATTAGACAAATTAATCTGATTGTAAAAGAAAGTTCACATCAGAGGACAGAAATGCTTTTTGTATTTAAATAATAGGGCTTACATGTAAATTAAATAGCTGTCTTCCCCCCCCCCCCCCCCCACTCTCTCCCCAACCCTGTGCTGACTTTTTCTAATTCTGCATCTGCCTGGTATCTCGTCAGAATCACACTCTATCTTTGGACCACTAGGTGGAAGCAGATCCAAAAGCAAAATTGGTCAAATGGCCAAATTTTAGGGCTGATTTAATTTCATTGAAAATATAAGGGGACTGGAACCAATTACATTTTTTCCCCACTTCTTATGCTAAATGTTTTCAAATGAAGGTGAGTATCAGGGGTGGGTAATGAGGTTTCTATACAGTCTGTTTCCCCTGAATGTCATTTAAGTGTGAAGTATTACCAACATAGTAACTAGTAAGTAACAAGCAAAGAGGCAGAGGTGGTATATTGGGCAACTTAAAGTCTCTGCATTTTCACTCCAAGTCACAACCTCAGTTCCAGAAGAAATAAGCAAAAACACTGGAATTATTTCTTTTGCTTTAAGGAAGCAAACTGAATTTTGAAATAAAATAAGCTTTTAAAATTTCGCTTTCAGTAGTAACAGTACAAGTTTTTCTTAATTCAGTAATTCTAAAAAGAGTCGAAGATGGTGCTTTTTTGTTTTTTTTTTTTTAAGTTTGTACATTAAATCAGCAGGCTAATGTTCTGCAGTTACACTATGCATACAGACCTTTCAAAAAAGCAAGCAAACAAAAAAACCCAGAAGCCACTTGAAATTAATTCATACTCCGTGTTTAACAATGAAAAAATGTGTTTTTTTTATTTTGAATTAGTTAAATGTCTCAGTGTAAAACAGTTTGCCGTAAATACCCTGAGAGCATATTTTTTAATACTTGGTGATAGGACAGAAACTATTCTGCAAATGTACCTTGAACCAAGAATGTTTTTGCTGCTCCTGCCAAATACTAAGCAGAAAGGAATATTGTATTCCATATGCTGTATTTCATGCTGCTTAGGATATGACAAAATGTTTGTAGTCTGTTCGTTCAAGCTACGTCCTTTTTTGTAGTCATAGCTTGGATAATTAGCTCATCATATTTTGTTACGATTAGCACTCAATCTTGCTTGCTTACCTTAAAAATTGTTGAAACACTAATTAGTGTTAATTTATCTAATTTGAATATTAACAACTGAGTAAGCCAGTGTCGAAGTCCTAGCACACATGCACATGTTGAGTAGCTAGCCTGTATTGAGGCTTGCTCTGTTTTTATCTCCCTCTCTCTGCTAGAACTAGGTAGGGCTACGCTACTAACTCAGGTATGTCTATGTGCAAACTACCATGGTAGATCCAGTTGTGGGACCAGCAGATGTCTGTAACAAACTTCTAGCTAGTAAGTGAGGAACTTGCCTGTTTCTTCAGCCTAAGGAGGACAGATTGCCAGAATGAAAGCTCTTTCAAAGTTTTATTCTTAACATAAAGGTCAGGCAAACCTTGGCTATTTCATTCTTTTTGCCTTTAGATGCCAGACAGCATTAATAGCTGACTTCCCAAATAATGTACAGGAAAGATTAATTTATTTTCAAATTATTTTACTGGAAATGTCAGAAAATAAAAAGTTGTTTCTTTCACAGCAAATATATTAAAATGTAAAAACACACACAAAAGTAAGGTTTGGTACCTGATATCACGCACGTCAGAAGTAGTGTGCAGTTACACTGATAATGATATGTATAAGAAATGAAGATGCAAAATTAAAGCCAACAAGGACATGAAGTAATACTAAATATAAAGCAAGTTAAATGTGTAGCACATATTAAGAGGTCACATAATTTCTCTTAAGGCAATAATTAATGTTGCATACATGGAGTATAAGCCTGGAAGGATGATCAACAAAGTGATTAAACAGATGTAGGACAAAAGTAATTATAAGTCATCATGAAGGGAGTAAATAAGTAAGAAAGATTCTTTTATAACATAAGGTAGGAAGTTATTCCAAAGGTTTGGAAATGAACTTGAAATAGATTCTTGTTCACTGAAAGAGGCATTCTGAAAGGCATCATCAAAAAATCTGGCTCTGTTTTATGTTGCCTAACTTCTCTCTGTAGAGCAAATGACCTGTAACTAGAGTCATATGAAAGTCTAAATTTTAAAATCCTGAAATCAGTTATGGAATTAGAGACCTACCTGCTTCTCTATGAATAAGAATGCTGAGAGAAGGAAAACACATTTCTTTCTAACAGTGTGTATGAAATGGGTACTTCAAAAACAAATTGTGAACTGATGGAAACATGAAAACCATTCATTCTCTTTAACATATAAAAATTGCATCAGTAAAGTCTGATTACTAAATCTATGTTAAAGAAGACGATACTAAATGTAACATCTAAAATAGATATGTCACAAAAGTATATTTACATTTATGCTGTTTTGTCAGATGCTTTCTACTCTCTGTACTGCTTTCTGCTCTCTATACTCCCTTTGTACTCTATATTCTCTGTACTCTCCATACCCTTTCTAAAATAGAGTTATGAATTAGTTAACTGTATCAATTCACTACCTTCACAACTACCTCTATGTAAGTCAGGGTTGCCTGCAAGAATATGGAGTACCTTCATGTAGAAAGCTTCTCTAATGGGACATAAAATCATTTCAATTTGATTTCTGCAATAATACTACGGGCTTGATGAAGAAATTTCAGAAATTGAAAATGAGGAAAACTACACTGACAAACTAATGATTTTGAGGGCTAGAAAACTGACCCCTTTAAAATATGAGGGAAAAATATATTTTAAATGCAATCCTGATCAGTCCAATTGAATCTTTCAATTATCCTGATTATCTATATTCAGAAATTTGAGTTTAGATTCAGGTTTAAATTCTGGCACTCCTGTACTATAGTATAGAGAGGCAATGCTCATGTAAGTAGAAATGCTATATCCTTTCTGGCCTTGGCTCACTGTCCAAGAAGACAAATAACAGTTTTTAGTAAGTGATTACGCTTCTATGTCTTTGGCTAGACATAAAATGGATATTCACTTTTCTTTTAGACTGACTTTTCAGTATCACCAGCGTTATCTGCCAGCATAATATAATCATGCGTTGGAGAAAGAAATGGATGTGTTGAAGAACACTGAGAATGCCATATGGAAATTCTTCTGTGGGTTATCTCGCTGAATCATCATATATAGGATTAGTTACTTCTCCATATGGTGTTTAAGGAACATATTACTACTGCAATATTTTCCAAAATTTACTTTTATGTTCTGCTGAATCTTGCAATTGTGTTAACTTCACATCATAATTTGTACCTACAGTGAGATATTTTAATGCACCTGAAAAGCTTTATACATTTTCCTCCACATTTAAGCAATTATAATACTCTCCCAAATAATGTACGTAATTCATTCACTGCTATACATACATTTTTGCATGAACACAGTCTGCAAGTTTTACAAAAATGAGTGTGGGTGGTATGAAATCACTTATGTTCCTAATTGACAATTAGGCAGCTGCTTCTAGTTTCACGCAGGAAAATTCAGTGCACAGAGGCAGAATAAAAAGGAAAGGGAAGACATAAATTTTCATTTTGCAAACAGTTTGTCTCATACTATTTAAATCAGTTTTAGTTAAACTAGTTAAACTGATCAGTTTTAGCTAAAATAAAATCATTTTTGTTATTCCATACATTTGCTAGCAAGCTCTATCAAGATGACAATAGAATTATGTGAATTCTAGATCAGTGACTATCCTCATCTGTACCTACATTTAAATGACATGAGTGAATGTGAAGTAGAACTTCTCCTATTTATTCTAACTCTTGTAACTTTAAAATATAAAAATAATATGTATAACTTGCATACTAAGCTTAGCAGTGAAGTAAGTTGTTATAGAACTCTCATTTCTAAGAAAGGAAAAGCTACATGTCTGTCTGAAATGGATAGAGGATCACTGTTTTGGTTGATTACCAATGAGTACGGTCACATGGATCAAATAAAACACCTTCTCTTAGGTAGCTATAAATAGTATACATGATAGTACAATAGTTCATTCTTAAAATAATGTATAAAAACATATCATAATACAGATACTGAAGAACAAAGGGTTTTTTCTCCCATTCCTTTGCCATATATTTAAAAAGTCACAGGTAAATTCTTATCAACTTACATCACTGAAACAGAAACAATATTAAAATTACTTTTCTCTTTGAAATGGTTATATTTACTTTGCTTCAGTAGTGAAATTAAACCAGACCTTAAAAATCACTAAGCACCTTACCTATGAAATCTATGAACCCTTCACCTTTCTGGGTGCCTACCTTCTTCCCAGTGAAAGCCATTTCTCTACCTGCCTGGAGCACTGCCACTACCTAGATGCTAACAAGAATGTCATCTGCTTACAGGTAACCAAATCAATAAACATGCTCAGAGCAGACTTACCACAGGCGAGACTGAGTTCAACTACTAAAACATGCAATTTACCACTACTCCTATTTCACAGCTTTAATCTTAGGGGAAAGATTTCCTCCTTCTTTCCAGAGGCATTCAAACACTGCTCCTTCACAATAAGGGGTAAATCTTTCTAACCACCCTCTTACAGGCTATCACAGAGATGTGAAGATAGGAGGCTCTTTCTCTATTCATGCTGTGAAACTGAGTTAACATGCTGAAAAATGCATCCTTTAGGTCAGAGGAATAAACAGAGGCAAGACGGAAAAAGGATTTTAAAAAAATATACTGGTTTAGGTACTTCAGGGGGAAGAGGGCACAGAGTCTTACTCGCTGTTCTCTAAGGGGTTCACTATTTTATCTCCAACATTGAAAGGGCTTTTTTGTTTTCTTCAAGTTAGGCCTACTCTGTTCTCTATAAGAAGGGACACATGCACAGAGCACAATTCCAACCTCTGGATTCTTGAGTGGGTAGAGCACATAGGTATGCTTTGGAAAAGGTCTAATATTCAAGACACAGGTTTGTGCGTAGAGTTTCCCTGTACTGACCATCTCAGATCCTGTTCCAAAACATCCAGTTCTCCCCAGGCGTTGTTGAGGGAGCCTAGGTGTCCCAGCTCTGGATTCCATTCTGGGGTCAGTGGGTTAATTTACAAAAATAGGATTGTATCTTGTAGCAAGCCTAGTATCCATTGAAGAGATATAAGTTTATTCTAATGTACGTGATTATTATTCGCCCCCTCAATATATGGCTATTCTTGCTACAAAAGGTTGTCAAGAAGCAAACTATTTTAGGATCTATAAAGGCAATTGTAATTTTGTTAAATCAATATTTAGAATTTCTTTTTCAGCTTTTATACTGTTTATACTCTATCACTACAGAAACTGAGATTGTCTACTTTATCAGTTATGAGAGTCTCTGAACCTATTAAGTCATCCTTTAACAGATATATGCTTTAATGTAACCTCAATATACATTTTCAACAAATGCACTGTACCAGGCTACCACCATTCCCATCTTATTTACCTTACCTATTTTTTCCATTTGCCACTTAGTTCATGTTGTAAGCTATATTTAAAATATGCATACAAATCTGAATCAGTCAGTGTTCTTTATATACAATTTATTACACTATCTATTGACAATACCAGAATAGAACAGGCAAACATTGGTAGATGATGCTCAATAGTTGTATGCAATCACTGCCATCATAATATTTCTTCTTTCTAAAGTATAATATGCCTTCTGCTGTGTACATCTTCATATATACCCTGTCTGGAAACTGAAGTCATCTCTTCTTTGAGCTCATAATCAGAACAAGTCTACCGGAAGTTCTTTTTCATCTTTTTCAATGAACTGTTGATTTTTACTAAAGTCTTTTTTATTCATAAAGCTATAACTATTGCTGAGGAATTCTGATATCAGCATTTCTTCTTCAACTTTGCAAGAGCTATCAGCTTTTATAAATGAACAGAGTGATTCCACTTTTATATAAGACTAAAAAATTTTTTCGTTAAAGCTGCACATTTTTCAAAATCATTCATTCATTCAAAAATAAAATGCAATATACAAAATTATTCAAACCATTTGCTCAATATTTAAAGTAATATTAATGTTATTTAATACAGAAATTTAGAACTCATTTAAACTGGACATTATTACCATATGCTAAACCATATAAATATTTCTAATTTAGGTATACCATAGAAAAGTTACTGCCATATGGAAAATAAAACAACATAATGTTACTCAGGGTGACCTCTGTTGTTTTCATGATATACATGATCATAGAGAGATGCCCTTTATAATATGTCAGTAACAATCAACTATCTTACTCATACCTAAATGTCCCTTAGACCTAGCATTTAGCTGATGAAGACCCTTATTTGCTAGCTATTCCCTATTTTCACTCAAATTCCAACATCATTATAATTTCTGAAATAGTAGGGTTGAAAATAAATTTAGCTGTTAATCACAAAGATAATACAATTAGAGTACTATTAACATAATAAGAGCAAAGTCATCTTTTTCCTGAGATGTAGGTAAGCAATAAGAGGGGTGAAGAAGGTGGTCGAGAGCAACTGAAAAGAATTCACAGCTTGTATTAGATTTGGTTTTATCTTTTTTTTCCTATACTGGTCAACTGCAGTAGCAAGTGTACCAACGGAGATAAGGCTCTAACTGCAGTCAGCACCTCAAATGTTTTGACAGCTACTTTCACCACAAGAGATCTTTATTTTATGCAGACCAAAATATGTAGGAAAATGAGTTTCACAATGTTTTGATCCTTTTTAAAAAGGTTGCCTATCCTAACTATCTGATGTTAAAGCTGGTAGGTATGATATTTTTGCTAATATAAGACACAAACAGAAACAAATCTTCAGTGACTGCAAGAATTAAGCTAACTTAAATGGTGAAGAGTGCAGATGTGTAGACAATAAAATTAATAAAGTATGATTTCCTAAAGATTTCAGTTTCAGTATGGATTCTCTTTTGTTTCTCTTGTCTAATGTCGGAAAAAAAGCTTTTATTGTATTTGGCTGTTCATACATCTTTTCCTCATATAGATAAAGTGAGCTTTTTGGTGTTTTGGGGGAGGGAAGGTTGGTTGTTTTTTAAAGGATGAACTCCCAGTGAAGTCCTTCCATAAGTACAGCAAGTCTCTCCCATCTACCCATTTCCCTAGTCTGATAAAACTGATAGGCACTTACTATCTTAAAGATCTCTAAAACTGATCAACAGGTTCCAAAGTTCTTGGGAGCAGAGAGAGAATGCAGTATGGAACAGAAAGAGACATGCAAACATGTGGAACTTGACTGTATAGGCCTCTTTACCTTGAAAACTAGCCTCAGAAATTGAAATTATGCCTTTAAAATCAAAATAAAGCATGAAATTGCTTCCAGTCTCAGGATATATCTTTAATATAAAATGTTCAAATTCAATCGCTTGAAGAGCAAGGATCTTCCCCACTATCCAACCCATACTTCTGAGTTATTTGGAGATCAGCTGTACACATCATGGTTTTGCTCAACCATTCTTATGTTTGGACCATGGATTGTATTTCCTCAGATTGCACTTCTTACAAGAACCATTAAAGAGAAATGAGTCTTCTTTCCACATCATCTTCAGCCTACTAACTGTAGCAACTTAAGGGGTTATAGGAAAAGAGACAGCAAATAAAGGCAACACAAGAATTGGATGAAAGCTAAGGGGTGGGGGGAAGGCGATTGTCTTTATGCTTTATCAGGCTTCATTTTATTATACACCATGTATGTTTATATGGTGTGAGAATATTTTCAAAACAGAATCAAAAGTTTACTTTTCAAATACTTGGAGGATCTGAAAGCTATCTGTTTGGGATGCATGGTCTTTACACTTCTGCATATACTATTTTTCTCATCTAGGATCACTTGGAGCACAGTCATAAAATGGTGCTTTATATTCTTTTACAGTCCTTAAAGAAAAAGTAACTTTTTTAAAAAATGAAGGTTTATTATTCATTCAACAATGATCACTAGACCTATCCAACTAAGCAGTAGTTAGCAATGTTTTCAAAGCAGGGACAACAAATTGCTAAACCAACAACCGAAATAAACATCCTAACTACGCTAATGCAAGGGAGATCTGAAAAGTACTAATACGGCCACCATAGAATGGGTAAGGTTGGAAGGGACCTCTGGATATTATCTAGTCCAACCTCCCTGCTCAAGCAGGGTCAACTTGGAACAGGTTAGACAGCAATGCATTCAGGCAGGTTTTGAATATCTCTGGGGAAGGAGAAAGGATGGCTCGTCTGGGCGTTGAACCCAGGACCTCTTACACCCAAAGCAAGAACCATACCCCTAAACCAACAAGCCAGGCCACTTTGTTTAAAGTTTAAGAAAATCTCATGAAAATGATACTGAATGTTAGGAAGCTGTCAAATGCAGTAGCTTGATAGAGGCAAAGCTGCTGCAGCTCCATACTCCCAGGTCCAGGCAGTAGTTAAGCTGAGCCTCTATTCCTAGGAGGCGTACGCCCACGTACACAACACACAAAGAGCCTGCCATACAGAGCAACACAGGCAGAAACACTCTACAGCACTCACACAAACAGCACCTCTCATCCTGTTCTCTTCTATCTGATATGGATCAGCCCCTTACTGGAAAACATACATACACACATTTTTGTATTCCTCCATTAACTGGCTCTGGATCCCTGGCTTCCCCAGTTGCTGGCACCTAAACATATGAGGCTGAGCCCTTATCCCCTATCCAGCTGCTGGTACAGACCCCCTTACACACACACCATACACACAGTGAATCACACCACTAAGTGGGCTTAGACAGGCAGTCTACCCAGTAACTTGTCCTGGATCCTCATTCTCCCTAAGTGCCTCCTGCGCAGACACACACCTGCTAACTGGCCTCTCTGTCAACCCCCCAATATGCTAGTCTCTCTGGCAGTTGGCCAGACCCTCTGGTCTCACCTGAAGACAACTCAGGCTGATCTCTCGCTCTCAGAGGGCCGCATATACCTAGCCCCTAAACCAAGAGACCACTGGCCAGTTAGTCTGGCTTGTGATTGCTAGCAGCTGCACACTGCTATACATTCCCTTACTTGGTCCAGCGGCTGGTGCCACAAGCACACATGCCCTCATGACCTGTGGTCCCCACTCCAGGTGCTGCCACTTGATTTCACTCTTCTGCTCTCTTCAGTTGTTGATGCCACATACATACAGGCTTTTGTGACCCATGGCTGGACTTCAATTGATGGCACAGAGACCTCCATAAACACAGTACACACAGCCCCTCGCCCACGAAAACACTTAGAACTGGAGTCACATGAGAAGACAAAACAGACAGTTGTTCCTCCCCAAAGCATCTCGATCCCTTCCTTTTTCTGCCTTTGGTTCTTCCCCTAAACATCCTATAAGTCTTGTGCAATCCCAGAATGCTCTTCCACTGCATCCCACAATGTCTGCCTACCCCTTGTAAGCAGTAGCCTCCTCTCAGGTTGTCAAGTGATGTGAAGAGCCTCTCCAGCTCACTCAGAGGCTGGACCTCGGCCTGCGACTCCTGAGACAGCTTGGCGCAGGGGTGTTGTTTCTCTGTCTGGGTTATTGGGCTTCCCCTACCTGCTACTGTACCTTTGGGCTCCTTTCTGTTTGCGGAGATGACCTTTTTCTCACCTAACCTAACACTGAAGCAAATTATATAATTACTTTTAGGTCTCTTACTGTAACATCTACAAATCACAGTTAATCAGGACACATAACGAACTGGGTGCCTCTGGATCACTCTCATTGTAACAACTAGCTTGAGAAGCTCTCCTTTAAAAAAATACCTGAAGGATTTTAGGATTTTACAATTAAACGGGGGGGGGGGGGGGGGGGGAGGAAGGAAATCAATGTGCCTATAAGTTACTTAAATTAGAATAATCAAAAAAAAAAGAATAATGGAAGTGAAACAATTTGGAAAGAAAAAGGAAAAAAAACAGTGAACGGAAAACGAAACAAATGAGAACAGATCAAAGGTTTAGAGCTGGATTTTGCTGGATTTTACATTCCTTTCCCTCCCTCCTACATTCTTTGAATTTTTCTGCAGGAATATGTTATCATTTATGCATCCCTGTAAAGCATGCTGCTTATTCTGAGTACCTGATACACTAGTAAAATGTGCCATTTTAAACAATAATGTACTATTTTAAAAGTACCACTTTTGCAAAATGTTGATCAGGAAAGTTGGTGTGCAACATAAACAGAACAAAATCATTCTTTTTAGGAAACACTGAGGGCATGTTTCCAAATGTAATGCAATAAGGGAAAGCAGCAATCTAACGTACTGATTTTCTGGCTGGCTAAGTTATTTTTTCTTTGTTTATTGCTGCTACAGAAGAGTTTGTGTAACAAATACAGTATTAATATTGCTAAAATATTTGATTAAGTAAAAAATAAATATGTTAAAACATTGTCAAGTGATCCTTAATTCTATTTACAAGCCTAGAAAAAATCCATTTTAACACCTCTCCCCCTTTTTAAACTATTACTGACTGTTCTTGTTATTTCCCATACAGTAAGACCAAATCCCTATTTGTCAATGTGCATATAGGCATAAAGGCAATCAACAAAAACAGATCCATTAAGAAGTCCCTGTGTCAAGTATTGTTTTGTGCCAACTTTAGGATTATTTCTGACATCTAACTGGTGGTTTGTCTAGGAACTGACTACCGCAAGGCCTAAAATTAACATACAAAATACTTCAAAGTCAAAGCTGGATTCATACAGATTTGAACTTAGTATGGTCACATAAAATTAATCAGCGTCATCTATTTAATATCAAACCAAGCACGCAGAAAGGCTGGAGTGCTACAGTGTAGAACTGCTCTAACAGGAGATCATTAAATCTACGCTAATTAATCTTGATATTACTGAAGTTGCTAGCTAGCTAACTCTATCTCTCAATCATAAAGGCTAGAAAGGGTGAAAACTGATCATACTATTTCCTTCAAAATAGTTGAAGGTGATTAGCTTGTTATAGGAGTTTAAAGAAATAGCTGAAGTAATGTTGGAATTCTAGTGTTATTTTGACAATTGTGAAGGACTGAGAGTGTACAGAAAGATGTGGAAA
This sequence comes from Rhea pennata, assembly GCF_028389875.1. Lineage (NCBI taxonomy): Eukaryota > Metazoa > Chordata > Aves > Rheiformes > Rheidae > Rhea > Rhea pennata. Next base: position 74,330,595 of record NC_084664.1, read on the forward strand.
GATGCAGTGCTTCTTTTTAAAAAGGGACGGAGGAAAGAACTAAGAAATTATGTACCAGTCAACTTTGCTTAGATTCTTTGGAAAAAAGGGAGGGCAGGAGAGGGGGGAAGGGGGAAGGAATAAATCATTCAACATATTTTTAACACTATCAAGACAACAAGCAACAGTTAATATGCATTTTGTCAAGAACAACTTGTGTTAAACATATCTTCCTTTCACAACAGCTGAGGCAAGGAAAATTCAGGTTAGACATCAAGAAAAGCTTTCTGAAGACAAGGCTAGTGAAGCAATGAAATATGTTGCCTAAGAGAGTTGTACAGTATCTGTCAGTGGAGACTTTCATAAATAGCATAGAAAAAATATTTGCCAAAAACACAGTGTATAGCTTACCTAACTTGGAGACGTATGACAGGTCTGATGATTTCTTGGAGATTTCTTTCAACTCTATTTTTCTATTCTTTAAATAGAAGTGAGAAATGAACAAAATTTCCAGTTAACAAAGTAAATATTATTGTAAAAAGATTTTGCCTTTAAAGGGCAGATCTGAATGCACTCATAAAGAAACCTGAAATAGTTGAAAGCACTTTTGTTCTGGTTAAAGCTTCGTAACTGACCTCCAACAAATGTTTCACGTTTAACTCTGTAATGGAAACATAGCAAAGGAAGCTATTCAAAATTTTCAGCCTGCCTGAGAACTAGGAAAAAAGGTTATGTATTAAAGTGACAAATATCAGGAAGGTTTAGAAAAAATATTATGAATAAAGGCAATTTTTAAGAACATTTTTCTAGAAATATTCATAATTTATTGAGAAGTTATCTTTGCTATGTTTCTCCCTTGCTTCTAGATAATTGATTTTATAGTCACCTGAACTATCAGCATCATACCTGAAATATTTAACAACCTTTTGTGAAGTACAATGCAACCAAACAGCCATTGCTTAGTTCTGTCATGGCGCTTCTATCCTGTCTAGCATTTTCTCTGTACAAGTGAATAAATCCTTAACCATGAGGATCAATCACATCACAAGGTATTAACATTAACAGAATAAAAACCAAAAACATAATCCTTTTTTTTCATAATAAATTATCTTTTGTGCCAATGACTATGAATTCTCAGTAAGAACTACATTCTATTAAAAAAAAAGTTAATTCCATCTACAATGTCTTATTCTATTGTCTACTTTGCTGTCTCACCAATTCATTAAATTTGGTTTTGATTAGGATTCAAGCACATGAATAAGCTATGAAAATAATCCTTTTGGATAGATTTACAATTGACACTTTTCTTCAGTTCCATTAACATATATGAGAACCTGAATATTTGTTACTTTAATTTAAAGAAATGAAAGGACTCTGTGTCATATAGTTTATATGACCTATAGTTTCCAACCTCTTTTTAATAAAACAAACAAAACCAGAGAGATAATCATCTGCAAAAATACAGACTATTAAGAAAAAAAAGATACTCCGATGCCATATAATTCAGACACTTCCAAGTTCTTTTCTCTACAAAAACTTCAAGCACACTATAAATTTGAACAATTAAATACTGGAAAACTTCTTTTGTTTTCAAAAGATATTTCCCTACAGTGAAATGACTAAGATTTTTCATATATTTATTTCTAAAATGATAAAATAAGTCTTTTTTTACTTGGAAATAATTACACCCACTATGTTCTCATGTTGAAAATGTACAGTGTTGTAAGTTTCAGTTTCTCTAACCCATGATTTTTCATCATGTGATGATAAGATTTTCACAGTAACATTCTCTCCTTGGCACTGACCTCTCCAGACTTCTTCATAATGACTTTTTCTTAAAAGAATTGATATTGAATTGCTGAATAATGATATATTATACGCATTTCTTTTCAGAGCTGAAAACATTTTAAATAGATGTATATTAAAGCTAAGACTTTGCTTTTATTCTTGGCGGTTTCTTAGCATTCATAGTATGATTAAAGATGGAGATAGTCTCAGGATTTTTAAGAAGCACTGTGAGGTTGCTGGAGCTATTACAGTAGATCATATAGCTGTAACCTGGCAATAGGCTTTTACAAGCAAATTGACCCTCATTTAATAATCTCTCTTTAATGACTACAGTAAGAGTGTTCTTTTTTAGAGAAGAATGAAGATAGCAATAAGTCTTTTAACTGAGTGTAGAAGTCTAATATCTCAAATCTTTGTTCTTTAACAGAGATGTATCACCGAAGCAAGGTACAGTTGATAGCCGTGTTTTCCATTCTTTCTCTTCCAAGGGTGCTCATCGTTCTAAAAATCTTTAAATCCCTTGCAGCAGAATAGAAACTAGTTGAAAGTCCAGCAAATATATTCTTATTTTCATAGCTATGCTCCACACCTCAATCAATTAATTACAACTTAATCAATCAATGAATTGCAACTTTAGTAATTCCCTCTGGCATATCTACAATGATACTCTATAGAAAATTAGAAGATTAGTTAAAAAACTTTGGTAGTTTATAATATTTAATTACAATTTTACTTCACCTATGGTAAAGATGCACAAAATATGCAAGGCAGGAGAATAATAAAGTTGCTTCTACAATATAATCTTTCTAAATCTTTCTAAAGTTTTCTAAATCAGATTTTGCAACGACTATTAAATATAATTTTTATGCAATAAACATTGTAATTTACTGTATGTGTGTTGTTTCCAACATTTGAAGCAGGCCATCCATCATACCATATTCAGTGTCACGTGCATGTAACCAGTGCATTTGAGTTTCACCAATCCAGTAATGGACCTTAAACCACAAACGACAGACTTAGCAGCACTGCAATAGGACTTATGACAAAGATAAGAAATGTAACTGTACTGGATTGTATTGCTTCCAATGCTGGAAAAAAACAAAGCATATAAGCAGTTTGCATATCTGATTTTACTTTATCTAAGTCAAATTTTCTCCAAGGCCAAAGAAGTATTACAATTTGTAGAAACTTTAGAACTTACCTGAAAGTAATAAATTGCCTCTATTTGATTAATTTCACTTCTGCATGAAGCAGCCACAGAAAAAAAAGAAAAAAAAAGAAAAAAGAAAAAGAAAAACAGACATCATTACAGAACAGCCTATCTTGTTCCTTTTAGGGACCAAACCTGTCTCTACCTATGCAGCTGACAAGCCTGTGCCTTAGAAACTAAGGAACCAGAAAAAACAAAATTGAGACAACAACTACTTGTCTCAACACTACAATCAAAGAAAATGTAAATTGCTCCCATTTTCCCCTAAATACATAGACAGAAAAGAAATGCTCAGGTATTGCAATGAGAAGAACAAATGCACTGAAAAACAAAAGTAGAAAAAAATTTGATTTCTTGATCAGTTAAATAAGTCTTTTTTATCTATGTACACTTTGGAATGTGTTAACAAAAAGAGACAACATATACAAATATGGGAAACGCCCAACTTCAAGCTTGTATTGTGCAGGAAAGAAAAGAACTAAGACTAATAAAAATAATTTGCAAAAACTGAATGCCTACGATCCCCTAAAAAGAATAGTTCTGTGTCTTTATAGATAGGACTTTTTTGGTAAGGAAGTGTCCTAATTTCATCCAAACAGTAACACATAGTTGCCTTAAAAACAAAATCCAAACACCAAAATCTTCAACAGAACTTCAAGCAGAGAATTTTTTAAAATAATTATTAAAATGAAATTGAAAAACCAAGGTAGACAATATATAGAGAAGTAAATTTGAAAAGATCAGTGTTATAGGTTGATTTCTTGTTGCAATGAACAGGAATTTACATTATTGATCAGTTATATAGAACAACAACATAACTCTGTTCATTTTAGATATTTTTCTACCCTCCTCCAACAAAATGCCTATGAATGAAAAAAATGTTAAAAACAAATCTGATAAACATCCATTGCAATCACAAAGATGATGATGATATAGTCTCCAGAAAGATGTGTATCATATAGATACACAAATTTTCATACCACTTGACTTTAAGGATGGAGCTCAGTTGTTGGTTATCTAAGCACAATTTTTATTGTCATTTTAGACACTCTAGGGAATGTCAACTGTCACTGCAGCAAGATGTAGCTCTCCCATGCTTTTTGTGTCATATCAGCTTGCCTTGAGTAGATGTGTTAGCCTGGGTCATCGAGTATGGCAGCTGAAGGCCTTTTTTCAAAAAAAAAAAAAAAAAAGAAAAAAAGCAAACTGAACCCACTCTAGGTGTATAAATTTAGGTACTTAAATTCTCTATATGAACTTATAAACTATATGACACAAATGCCAATCTCCTCTCCACTCTCTTACTTTGTCCAGAAATATACCAGGGAAGATGGAAAGAAATGCTGCCCTAACATCTTATTTAGTACGAACAAATAAGTTGCATTAAAGAAAATTTCACGTTTCCTCCAAAAAGTAAATGAAAAAAATCCCTTCCAAATATCCCAAAATGCCAGTAAAAAGCACCTTGAAATCTTAAAGGAGGATCCACATTTTGGTTCAGTTGCTTCAAAAAGTATAACCATTTGTTCTGCATGACAACATAAAATCCGTAACTTCTAATCCATAACTTAATTCAATTCCCAGTCAAAAGCAGTTGTGTTCAGCTAACTAGAAGGCAATAACTGGATGGCTGAGCGAAGTGCAAGGTCCCCTGGCCAGATAATCACTGGACACATAGCTCCAGACCAGCATTGCTACATGCTGCCTCCGCTCCAAATAACGAATCAAGTAGAAGTCAGTCGAGTAATAGATGAAGGAGGAAGAGGGGGAAAAAATATGCAGTCCCTGCAGTAGGACATGCTATGTGAAAAATTGCTGAATACCAGCATCTGAACATTTCCAGATCACCTTCCTGCTCTATTTTTCAATTTTCTGTATTTACACATTCAGGGAATACATAAATAGATTAAAGTTAATAAATGAAAAAAAGTAAATGAAATATATCCCTGGAAATAAGCATTACTACGAATCACAGAATGGTTGAGGTTGGAAGGGGCTTCTGGAGAGTATCTAGTCCAAACCTTCTCATCAAGTAAGGTCACCTAGAGCATATTGCCCTAGACCCTGTCCAGAAGGCTTCTGAGCATCTCCAAGGTTGAAGACTCCACAGCCTCTCCGAGAAACCTGTTCCAGTGCTCTGTTGCCTTCAGTAAAGAACTGTTCTTTTGTGCTCAAGTGGAACTTCCTGTGTTTCAGTTTGCGTCTGTTGCCTCTTGTCCTGTCTCCAGGCACCATGGAAAAGGCACCTGTCTTCTTTACACTCTCCCTTCAGATACTTGTACATGTTTATAAGATCCTCCCTCAGCCTTCTCTTCTCCAGGTTGAACAGGCCCAGCTCTCACAGCCTTTCCTCATGAGACATGCTCCAGTCCTTTCATCCTCTTGGTGGTCCTTCACTGGACTTGTTGCAGTAGTTCCATGTCTCTCTCGTATTGGGTAGCCCAGCATTGGGTAAATATTCCAGGCGTTGTCTCACTTGGGCTGAGTAGAGGGGGAGGATTCTTTCCCTCAACCTGTTGACAATGCCCTTCCTAGCACAGCCCAGGATACCTTTGGCCTTCTTGGCTACAAGTGCACATTGCTGGCTCATAGTCAACGTGTCACCCAACAGAACTGCTAGGTCCTTCTCTGCAGAGCTGCTCTCCAGCAGCTCAGCCCCCAGCTTGTACTGGTGCAAGAGGTTATCCCTTGCCAGGTGCAGGACTCTGCACTTCCCTTTATTGAACTTCACGAGATTCCTCTCCACCCAACTCTCCAGCCTGTCCGGATCTCTGAATGGAAGCACAGCCTTCTGATTTATCAACCACTTCTCCCAGTTTGGAATCATCAGCAAACTTACAGAGGGTGCACTCTGTTCCTTCATCCAGGGCATTGATGAAGAAGCTGAAGAGGATTGGACCCAGGCTTGAGGCCTGGGGGACACCACTAGCCACAGGCCTCCTACTAGATCTTGCATCACTAATCACAACCCTCTGAGCTCTGCCATTCAGCCAATTCCCAATTCACCTGCCTGTCCACTCATCTAACCCACACTTCCTCAGCTTGTCTAGGAAGATGTTACGGGAGACAGTGTCAAAAGCCTTGCTGAAGTCAAGGTACACAACATCCACTGCTCTCCCATCATCCACCCAGCCAGTCATTCCATCATAGAAGGCTATCAAATTGGTTAAGCAAGATTTCCCCTTGGTGAATCCATGCTGACTACTCTTTTCCTCTACACACTTAGAGATGACATTGGTTAAGCAGGATTTCCCCTTGGTGAATCCATGCTGACTACTCTTTTCCTCTACACACTTAGAGATGACATCCAGGATGAGCTGCTCCATCACCTTTCCAGGGATTAAGCTGAGTCTGACTGGTTTGTAGTTTCCTGGGTCCTCCTTCTTGCCCTTTCTGAAGACAAGAGTGACACTGGCTTTCTTCCAGTTCTTCAGGTACCTCTCCTGTTCCCCATGACCTTTCAAAGCATGTAGAGTCTAAGACTTCCCTGAAGATCAGGAAGTGGAAACAGTAGAAAGTGAATGCCTGAAAATATAAAGAGAATCCAGACATTCTCCTTTCAAACTTAAACACCAGAGCTGTTTTTGAAAATAGCTTCAGTAGAAAATTCTAATGCATTAAAATATACTGAATAACAAAGTTGCTTACAAAAAGGTAACTTTGAGGACCAGAGCAGAAGTATGGAGGAAAAAAAAGAAAAAAGAAAAAAAAAACAGGTATGCCTGCAGCTGAACCTGGGAGACTATGTGAAAAATGCAACAGTTTCTGAAAAACAAACAAAAGCATTTAATTTCTCAATGAAATTGAGATTCTGAATGAATCATCATTCCTGGGCTCTTGAAACAAGGTAAGACTTTACTGTCATAAGAACCTACACAGAACACTAACTGTTGTAGAAAGTCTAGTGGAGAAAATTTCCCAAGAGATCCAAGTGCAGCTTTCCTCATAACTGTAGCATGACATGACTGCATATGAATGAGAGCATGATTGATTGGAAATCCAATTAGAAATGTACAGCCTTTGTAGGTTAGAAGCTCCTCATCCATAACAGCTATTTATGAGAAGTAAAACAGTCTGGGGTAAGATGATCAACAGTGATGTCTAATACCATGAAGACAGCATTAAAAAGTGAGTGCAGCAAACAGATGCAGCAGTTTGCGCATGCTCTTCCATGTGGGTGCTAATGATACGGAGAACAAGCTGGAAACAATCAAAGAAGACTTCAAGGCCTTAGGCATGGTGGTCAAGGGTCTGGGACCCCAGGTGGTCTTCTCATCGGTCCTGCCGATTACAGAGAGAAATAGGAGAAGTAGAAAAATATTCCACGTTAACAACTGGCTGCACCGCTGGTGTTGACAACAGGGTTTTGGTTTCTATGACCACGGGACATGGTTTGAAGATCAGCAACTGCTGGGGAGAGATGGTATTCACCTCACCACTGACGAGTGGACAGTGAGGTGGATCGAGAACTAGTTGAATGGCAGAGCTCAGAGGGTCGTCATCAGTGGCACGGAGTCTAGTTGGAGGCATGTAGATAGCAGCATCACCCAGGGCTCAGGACTGGGTCCCATCCTGTACAACCTCATCAATGTCCTGGATGAAGGGACAGAGTGCCTCCTCAGCAAGTTTGCTGATGATATCAAGCTGGGAGGAGTGGCTGATACACCTGAGGGCTCTGCTGCCATTCAGAGAGACCTGGACAGGCTGGACAGCTGGGCAGAGAAGAACCTCATGAGGTTCAACAAAGGCAAGTGCAGAGCCCTGCTCCTAGGGAGAAATAACTGTACGCATCAATACAGGCTGCAGGCTGACTTTCTGGAAAGCAGCTCTGCAGAGAAGGACCTGGGAGTGCTGGTGGACAGTAAGTTGACTATGAGCCAGCAATGTGCCCTTGTGGCCGAGAAGGCCAATGGTATCCTGGGGTGCATTGGGAAGACTGTTGCCAGCAGGTCGAGGGAGGTGATCCTGCCCCTCTACTCAGCCCTGGTGAGGCCTCATCTCGACTACTGCGTCCAGTTCTGGTCTCCCCAGTACAAGAGAGACATGGAGCTACTGGAGAGAGTCCAGTGTTGGGCTACAAAGGAGGAGGTTCCTTCCAACCTTACCAATTCTATGATTCTCAGTCAATAAAGAATAAGGTTGTACTGCTTTAGAAGCCCAGGATTACCTTAGATACTCTTCTTTCACTTGTTTCAAGCCAGGCTTCCAAGTTCATACAGAAAGACTTGTCAAAATGTCAGAAACATCTTTTACTACCAAAGACAAGCATACCATCATTATGTGGAGCAGTTGGGAAACACAAACAGTGTTGGAATTTTCAGATCTGCACAGTATCAATGTCCTATGTATCTGTGTAGTGTTCACATTCCCTGTTATACTACCTGGCTACTGTTCTACTATATATTTGTATCACATGTATTAACTACAGTCCTTTCCTAAGTAACTGCAGGATGAATCAGAGCATGTAGTGGGAGACTAAAACATGGACTGCATTTGTAAACAGAAAGGCTAGAGCTTCCAAATAGTACTTGCTACAAGGTATCTATATCTGTGGCGTATCTGTGAAAGCAAGGGTAAAATCCTTACTAAACGAGGAAGTCACTGTTTTTTTCAGGCTTCCTTAAGCAACCAGCAAGATACCCTTTGCAGAACCAGATAATCGAAAGTAACTTATCCTCTACTTTTGCAGTAGAAACACAATCTATTACATCACAATTCTTCAGCTTGTTTTATGTGCTTTCACTATAAAGGAGGTGGCTGATCTACAGAATCATACTTTTCCTCCTGAATAATAGTGTATTTTCCCTAACTGGTACTGTTTCACTGTTTTCTCTGCTGAGGCTGTGCTTTCTCAATATCCAAGTATTCTATCTACCAAAATTACAATAGCCCATGTTTTGGGGTCACTTTTTTTTTTTAATTGTTCAAAGTTCAGATTAAAAAAAAATGATTCTGGGGCTATTATTCCATGTAGAGCAACAAAAATAATGGCCCAGACAGTGCAATACTTGGATTACTTTCAACATCCTCTTCATAATAGGATGCACCAGCAAAATTCTGTCTAGCACCTCCTCCTATATACAGATGGTGTAAGAACTGCTAGAGATAGTTTGGTTTCTTTCTTTCTCACTTCTCTAATCTTTATTTTTTCATCCTTGATTTAATTTATCATTTTCGCATCTTTTTAATTTTTATTACATAAAATCCTTCTTGTCATGGTCCTGTACAACCATTTCTTTATTAAAAGCTTCAGAAATACTTCCATTATGTTTGTATCATGATGTTTTTCTTTCTAAAATAATTTTTAGCTTGTAAGCCTCGTCAGCGAGGATGACTTCACTTCAGTGTTTTGCCACTGTTTCAGAGTCATTTTGAATAGGTTACTGAAGATATTCACTCACGTAAAAAGCCATCAGTCCATACAAAATCATGCCTAATCAACAGCCAGTGACAGCCAGCTATCTCATCTCTTTACCTCTTTGTGATCATCTGATTTTAAACCCCTTTTCCTTGGAGTAACTGAGAGCACTCCATCTTCTAAAAACCTGCTGCTGCAGAAACTTTCCAAATGTGCTCCTTTGAGTAGGGACCGACATGAATAACTTTGCCTGAGGATCAGCTTGGATTTCTTCCATCAAACTATTTCCTTTGTGAAAACTGGATAAGCCAAAGCCATTTCAGTCTGGATATCTCTTTCAGGTCCACAATCACGTATACTGCTAGGAATTATTGTTCACTTTCCTAAGTATCAGGATACATCTAGGGAGAAATTTGAAAGAAGCTGTCGGGGAGCTCTGAAAAAATGCACACAAATCTGTATTGAAGGAATTGATATGTAACCCAACCAGACATTCATATGTGAAATATCTACCGTCATTTATAAAGTTATTATACTCCAACTTAGATGTGGTAAACAGATTCTCTCAAAAGATGACAGCATTCTGAACACTTCGTTTATATAACTCACCTCCAGCAATGTTTTAAGATAACTGAACGTGTAGACCATTGCCTGATCCACTGTTATGTGATAGGAAGAGAATCAGTAACACAGCGCCAGTCATGAAAGCACCTTAGACACTACTACTGTTTCACAAGTGAATGCTTGTCTGTGCCTTAGGCAGACCATCTATTTTTTGCAGTATCACTTAGATAAGACATTTGAACACAACTAAAATGCTCAGAAGTGCAGGAAAAGGTCTCCAAATTTCTCCAAAATGTTTTCTGATCAAATATGGCATCTATAGAAGTTCAGTCTCCATGTGCAAGTGTTATTGTAATCTTAGAATTACATCAACCTGCAGATGAGAAACTCAAATTAACTTAGATCTATGAACATTAATATACCATAGAATTTACATTTACTTCAGAGCTCAGCTGCTTTCTTAATCCTAAGAGATGGATACTGAAAGAAGCTCATATTTATATAGTTTGGATCTAGCGAGCTAGTATTTTGAAGTGCCATCACTGCTCTTTTGATTCTTTTGCTGCCTCTTAGAGTTTCTTAACAGCTGTTGTAAACAAAGTATTCTTCAAAGTATATCTTTTAAGAATTCCAACTAGAATAGCTGTTTAGCTTCTTAGAGTTAAAACAGGGATGACATGATAATGATTGTTCTCCTCAAGATAACACTGAAAGATTTCTAGTCTTGTAATCTCCTTTTTTTGCCCAAGCAATTTCATTAAAGAATGATAGCTACTCAGTGTTTAGAAATTTCCCAGGCTATCATAAAGGATTATGCAAATCTACTTCTGTAAGTCACTTCATTTATAGTTGTAAATTGTCAGTATTTCAAACAAAATTAATATGGTAGAATTATTTCTTTATAGCATCAGTTTCCTCTGTTTTATTGTAAACTTATTGTTTTAAATATAAAAATCTAGAAGAGATTCTGAATGTTAGGCATTTCATTCTTTAATTACAAGCAGTAAGAGGTCAAAACAAGAACAATTACCTGCAAAGTGCTTTGTATAAATGGGTGAAAAAGGAAGTTCATGTCATGCTTCATCTGAAAATTTTTCTCCCCTTATCAGAATCAGATGGTGAACCCTCTAGCTTGATAGACATTTTGACTTAAGAGTTGCCAAGCAACTTTGATTCATTGTTCCATTATGAAGGCAACACAGAGTATTTTTAGAGGACTCTCACATGCTGAAGACAAACTTTTGGTCCTGAAAAGGATATAGGGTAATATCAGTTGTTGACTAAACTATTTGTTCTCCATCTCCACATCCAACAAAGCAAGCAGCAGTTAGTTACCTGGTAGCTGGAATTTGCAGTCTACTATGTCCATTGGAGTAAAAAGGTCTGGAGAAGAATAACCGAATTTAAGAGAATTTGCATCAACAGTTAAATTCTATTTTCAAAAATAGCATTATTTTTTATGCCATGCTACCAAATCCCCTTATAATGCAGCTGCTGATGCTAAGCCAGTCAAAATTAATCACCAACAAAGGTGGGTTTGCAGAGAAGAGGGATCTACCTACCAGGAGACAGGGTCTGGCCAAAGTCCCCTTATGAAGAAAGTCTACAAAAACCAAGCTGGGAGGAAAGTGAGGATGTAAGTCTTTCCATTCCACCTGGAATTAAGGACTAGCTTCTTCTGTAGGTGTAAGCCTAGCTCCCCACTTGCAATCCCAGGATGGCAGCTGTGTCTGGGATGTTACCTTTGTCCTCATTGCTGAAGGGCACAACCACATCAAGTGTTAACAGCTTAGAGCAGAACAGGGAAGCATGTGATTATACATCCCTATCTTTTGCACTGGATCACTTATCGCTGATTAACAAGTAACTGTTAAAGAAGGTTGCACAGGGGGTTTTCAGCGTTAATTGCTTAGCATTAGCAGCTACATCTGTTGAAACCTTAGGCTGCGCTCAGATACTATGATGAACTTTCACCTAGGTAAGTAAAAGAGGGTTCAAGCTGGAAAGGTAAGGAAATAAGCAGCCTGCTTAGAAGAAAAAGAAAGGACCCAATGAAAACCAGGAAGACCTCAGACATAAATATTACGATTGGTCCAAACCATCATGTGAGGGATGGGAACTTAGACTGTGAGGGTATAATTGCTCAGGGATTTTTTGTTCAGGATCCCTCTTCGGAAGCACCTAGCTTGAGCTGTAATTACTGCACATGTGCCATTAAAACTTATTTTGCTCTGGCTTCAAAAGCATACTACTACCCCAAACTGAAATATTCATACAGAGAAACCCTATAATGAAAGTAGAAAAGAGGATGTAGGTTTTACATATTTGTGTTAAAAGTTGCACATAAAATAGGTCTGCTACAGCCTGCTGTTATTTTGCTTGGTTAAAGTGAATTTTTGAATTGCTTCAAATTGCTTCACTGAAGTGCCACAGTATTCAAATAAAGTATCAGTCTTTGAGTATTCACTGATGCACATCTCCACTGTTATTTTCTTTCTATTCTGCGAGCTCTTATTGCAGGCTATGTAATACCTCTTGTAACTACTGAAACCATGGGATTTCAAAGTAAAAACATGTGCTCGATTCCTCCCGTTTCAAACTGTAATCCACCTTGTTAGACATCATTGCTTAATACTGAATCCTCATGCTATTTATTACAAACAGGCTGATGCAGATACACTTCAGTGTACCCAGTAACTTCAGAGCCAGGACATACAAGCACCTATGGGAAAAGTAACAAATCAGGATCATCTTACTTGAATTTCTCAGAATAGCTTTGTACAGAAAAAAGGTTTCCTTAGTCCTTTGCCAAACAAGTACAGATTTGGGGGCTGAAAATATTAGTGACATGCATCAAGTTCACCTCTGTGCTGCAGCACAATATAGCACAACAATTCTATAAAACACAGACCGCTCAGGTTTAAAAATCAAACAAACTAGCGACTAATTCAACTGCTGCATGTATTACTTTGCCAGACATACCAATAGAAATAGCATCAAAAGAAAGTCTAAAGATTTTGGTGTCAAGTTTATATTTCAACCTTTCTCATATCCGCTTTAACCATGAGATTTCAGATTAGCAATAATTCGAAAAATTTCAGTGAGATCTGTGTAACAAGTACTTTACAAGCAAGTCTGATCAGCTTAAAAGAAATGTTACCTATTCATCACTAGAATGCTTCCTCTTAAGAAGTTAATGAAAAAATAAACTGATTCATTAGATCTTTTAAAAATTTGTATATTAATTTACTACATGGAATACTTACCTTTCTTGTCTCTTATGTAATGATTCAGTATTTTTCTTCCTGCAGGCTTAGTTATTATTTCATTTAGCATCAGCAGTTCAAAATGTAATAGGGGTATTCTTTGGCATAATTCTAAATTCTCAGCCCTCATTTAAAAATCCATACAAACATATTTGATATTATATAACCTTAAAAATGAGTAACAATATCTGTGCGAAAAATTTCAATAGCTTCCATGAACTTCCCATTACTGGCAGCTGGAGACCTCTACTTTTATAACTGAGCTTATTAAAAATATTATAATGCCAGTCAGTGCTGCATTTCTGCACTGGACACCATCAACTGGGGTTTCGTTTCCTTTAAAAAGATAGTAATGATTTCAGATACTATCATGTCTCAGGGACACTGGATTTAAATCTTATTTTCAAAAACTTTCCAGGACACGCAAGGTCATAGATTACCTGGAGGTGTCTAGACATTTTAGCTACAACCTAAGTTAACTGAAAAAAAAAAGCTATTTTCTCATGCATTTTCTTTTTACTTGAAAGGCTTAGAAACATCCTAACTACCTCAGCACAGAATTAATAGAGTCATAAAACCGTAGCAGTCAATCACAATGTCAATAAAGCGCTTTAAGGCATATGGTCTTAAGATTTCTCAGCCAATGCAGCTAAAATATTACATATTACCAATTCCAAAACAAAAAAGAAAAAATCATACTCTAAATAAACAGAAATCGTTATCTAGACTCTGATGCTTCTTCTAATTTAGCAAAGTACTTTTTTTTCTTAGGAAGGCTCAGCTCAGCTGCTTGCAAACACACTCACACAAACCACAAAAGCAGCCACGAATAACTCGGGCTCGCCCCGCGAAGGCCTCCCGGACCTTGGATTCACCTGGCTCAGTGGCCCAGTTCGGACCGGGCCGAACAGAAAAGCTGAACGCCCGAGTGTCACCACATCCAGCGCATTCCGACTTAGCACAAGTGGAGGCGGCTCCGAGGGGTCTGGGGACGAGAGCTCTTCCTAGTCTTGGACGAGGAGCGGGGGCAGACATCGCTGCTCCGCCCGCTCACGGCGAGGGGCTCGGCTCGGCTCGGCTCAGCCCGTCCTCGGGCCCCGCTATGGGGAAGAGCTGGCTGGCGGAACAGTGGCTCTTCTGCGCCCTCAGCCTCCGCCGGGGGGCTGGGGGCAGCGCCGCGCAGGAGCCGTTAACGGCCCGGAGGAGCCGTTGGCGGTAGCTCCCCCTGCTCGCCTCAGGGCGCTGGGCGGGAGCCGCTGCCGCCGAAGGGCGCACGCCGCCCCGGGCTCCCCCTCCGTGGCAAGGGGAAATCCTGGCGCTCGGAGACGCTCCCGCGCCTCCGCCAGGGGCAGGCGCAGCGAGCGGAGAGCCCGGCGGCGCTCTCCCGCGGCGAGTGGCAGCCGCCGTGCTCTGCATGATGATTTTCTGGTACCTTGCTTTGCATTAGGTACCTGTTTTACAAAAAACGATACGAAGAGAATTGCAGTAATTCACTGGTATTACCTCAAAGTGGTTCACACTTTTTGACTTTTAATCATGCTGCACACACCAAAAATTACTCATTAGTTTCATGCAGTGAGTATTAAAAAGAACCTATTTCAACACCTCTACAACTTTTTTTTTTTTTTTTTTTTTTTTACTTTGGACACAATAAACAGCTGAAAGTCTTCTACATTTTAGCTGACCTCTGACTTGTATTTACCCAAGTAGAATCTCATAAGAAATTAGTCTCATAAATAAAACAAGGCATTCCTAGTATGTTTTTTAACTTTATTTTTTTTCTGATTTTAACCTTTGCTAGACAAAATATTATAACGCATAAATGAATGTAGGCATTTATAGAGATGTCAGGGCATGTACTAGCAATGTCCCCTTCCTTGGTCTCATATGCAGACAAGATTTATACAAGCAGACCTCTGCCCATTGCCAGCCTATGGGTAGCCATATGAGCCAATAGGTTTGTCAGGTCAGCACTGCACTTTAACTCCCTACCTGAATATTAACTTTATAATTGTTCTAGCAACAGCAAAGACCATCAGCAACCACCACCTTAACAGCTTGCTTTCTGTAGGGCCTATGTTAGGGGAGCCTTCAAAAACTTAGCCCAAATTAATACATGAGTGCAGTAAACAAAACAGGATCAAGATCTCAGCTTTGCCTCTGTAGAAGAGGGAAAGGAGGCTTGTATTTATTGAAGCTAAAATTTTCCACCCTAAGGGTGTGGGTTAAAACCTGTAAGTTAAACCGAGTGTAAGGTTAAAACCTCTCGCTTCCAGAAGGGAGAAAGACAAGATGACAAATTTGATCTTTTGCAAGAGAAAATTAGTGATATTTAAAGAAAGTTCCACTGCTACAAATCACTGTGCAAGGAATCTTAGAAGAATGATTGACCAATTTTGACTCAACAAATTAGTCACGAGAGCTACTCACTGCAGCAATTACCTTGTAGCCTGTATTCATGATGGTCCATTAGACATAGTGCAGGAGCTTTCGTATTATACATTCTGTAGTGTCCATGGCCTGCTCTCTCTAAACAGGATACATTGGCTGCTGCTTTGCATTCCTAGCTGGTGTGTCTGACAAGAAGTGTGAACATCTCTTTCATGCGGTCATATTTTATCAAGTGGGTGGTTCTGATGAGCATCAAAATATGATGGAAAACTAGTTTTCGTCATATGATCATATTAGACAGTCCCTGAAGCTAGCAAATTATTTAGCAATTCAGGCATGCAATCATGGATTATGAACAAGCAGGTGTCATTTGTTTGGAGCAATTCTGTAAAGACTCTGTTATGCCTGCATCCTTTTCTTTTAAATATTCATGTTTTTTATATGTAAAAAGCTCAGTATACATCAAATCTCTCCCACTTCCTAAACTAACATTCTTTGCTATGAGACTTATAATACTTGTTTCGTTTTTCAATTACATCTTTATTGCTTTCAGCTCTGGCACCGTTTCATGAATGCAGATTTTTCATGTGATGTGAAGGGACTATCACTCTGTGCAAGGTTCATGGTATTTGCCTTCTCTAGGCAAGTTACTTAGGCATTTCTCATGAATTAGTTCACACTCATAACATTTTTTATTTCAAAATTATTTAGTTTTCAAAACAGCTTCAAGTTTTCTTGGGCTAGTGTCTGGCAAATGTGGAAAGCCAGAAAACACCAGAAGCTTTTGCCATTCTGTGATCCCATATCCTTCAGTATCCTAAAACGAACTAACAGCTCTTTTCTACAGTTCTTGACTCAGCCAGCTTTAAAAGCTAATGGTACACTGAAACACGACTTGAACAGGATAGTATTTCAAAAAAAGAAGCCCAGATTGCTAAGCAAGCAGAATAAAAGTGAAAAGGCTTATAATCTCCTTCCCCCCTAAAATGCCATCAAATGGTCACCCTTGTCTTCTAGACTGTTTCAGCCCAGCATTTTTGGAAGAGCTTTTGGAGTTTACAACAAACCACGTACGTCTTTCCTTTCCCTTATCCCCTTTCCCTGGTCTCCTCCTTTAGTGGGCCCTGTACTGGCTCAGTCTCTTCTTTCTGATTACTCCACCTTCCACTCCAGAAGCTTCCCACAGATGTGCAAGTTCAGCAGCTCCTAGGTAATTTTCACTTGACTGCTTCCTTTTTAGGTGGTTTGGACCAGTGAACACTGGGTTAACAGCCACAATTCCTTTAAGCAATATGCATCATAATTAACTATGACTACACCACAGTTATAACCCATCATTTTCATTTAACCACATACAACTTCCTAGAAAATAGAAGAAAAAAACCCATTTGCTTAGTGTTTCTAGTCAAGAAATAATAAAAGCTGTCCAAAACATGACATGGTCATTGCAAATTTTGGAGGCTATTACTTGCATAGCTAGAAGTAGCTATTTATCTTTGGTTCTGTATGTTCCTGCATCCAAGCCTGTCTTGATCAAAATGAGTATCTGTACCAGGCTGAATAAGTTCTGTTCAAGCTTGAATGAGTTTGGCTCATTTTTAAATCATAAACACTTAACAAATGGATTGTTTCTTTGTTTAGGTTGTTAAATAAATAGGCAGAGATGTGATTTGCAGCATGGGTTATACTGGAATTTTATGTTATTTTAGGCCCCTCAGTGAAGAGATCTACCGCAGAACAGTACAGGAAGGAGATGCTCTCACACATTCATTATCTTTTTACCTTTGTCAAAAGAGAGTGGTGGAATGCTTTGATTTTTGAAGTAGCAAATACACCTCTTGTTTGAGATTTGTTTCTCCCCTCACCTTTCTTGAGCACCCAGAATTTTGATAACTACACTTCTGTACAACAGGGCTTGCTATATAAGCTAGGAGGTGCAGAATTCAGTGGGTCTGCAGACTCAAACATCTCACAGCAGCAACTACAGGTAGCTAAGTTGTTTGCTTAATGTTCATGGGTTCGCAATTGTTAGTTTCAGTAGGGAGGCATACATCCTCCCCAAATATGGTGAGATCAAGTATGATGACTGTGTAAATTTGGTAAATCCTTGTAGCATGGTAATACAATTATGCCAAAGTAATTCCACTCAGACCAAAAGTACCCAGCCAGGAGAATAATTGCTTACAATCAAGTACATCTTTTTACTGTATTTTAGTAACCTGAACCTTATCCTCAAAGCATGAAAGCCTGCGCTTAACAAAAATTAAGCTTGGTAGATAACATTACTTTGCTATGTTCAAGCCATATCTTTCTTCTGGAAGGGATTTTTTGTTGTACTGAATTTTAGTTGTTTGCAATGGTGAGGGACAGTATCAGTTTAGTCACTTATGGGAAAGAAGCATGTTTTCATCCTTTAACTGAACAAAGGTAAGGCTGCATATTTATTGTTCTAATAGCATCTGATCCTGCTATAGGACAGGAGAGATCTACTTTAGAAACAGCCAAATAATCCACCTCTTTTTAACCTCTTTCCAAAGGAACACAGCATTTTGACATATGTTTTGGCTTTTTCTGTACACCCTGAGGACTCCCAGTTTAGAAAAGGAATTTGCTGTAAGAGGTGCTTTTTGTTAAAGATCCACTAGTTGCTGGGCCAAAACTAATAGCTGTTCATAAGATTATGAAAGGGCAAGATGACAGTTGTTTGTTATGGTTGCATCTTCATCTTCCTTCAGCAATGTAGTATCAGCTTATGATTGTTTCTTTGCAAAAACTCAATTCAATACAACACAAATAAGCTGGCTTTACTTCAATTTATGATGCTTGCATTGATGTCAGAACATCTGTTCAAGACACCTGCAATTCTCATAAGAACAGTTTACATTGAAGTAGACCTCACAGAGAAGCAAAATTTGTCCAAAAAAAGTCAATAATTATTCACCCAAGAGATCAGAGAAAACCAAGTACCTATTCAAACCTTACTGTAGGACAAAGGAAGATCAGGCACTTTGTAATTATCTATATGGATACATGGGATGGATTGCCCAAGCATTAGCAAGCAGACCCTTCATTAATTTTCCTGCTAGTAGAAATCCCTTTAGAGGAAAGGAATACACCTCACACATCACTGTGACTCCACTTTTTGCTAGATAAGAACATCACACCCAAAATTATACCTACATGTAACTTTTCTCTAAAGGACAACTCGCATACTTTGAAAAAAAAGTAATTTATTTTCACTGCTTTAATCTCTCTACTGTAGTGTTAGCACTTAACATAAGCATCACTCTTCTACTGTCTATTTACAGTCCATTGAAATGTATACTCTACAAATACAATACATGTTTTCAGAAATGTAAGGGGAAATGCACATTTTTGAAAAATTTTAAAAAGTGACACTCATCTGTACAGGATCCTCAAATTTATCATCCAAGAAATAATCTTTATACAACGTAGTATCCATACAGCTATGAAAGGGCAGGTGCTACATTGACAAAGCAGCAAACTTGCAGTAATACAATAACATACAGAAAATGGATGTGTTTTAGGGCACCAGATAATACATTTAGTACCATTGAAGCTGTAAATTTAGTATACCCAGATCTCTAAAACATAAAACTGCAAACCTGGAGAATGTTTTAAAAAATATTAAACATTATATACACATGAGGTAAATGTACCTTGGTCTTTTAAGAGGTAATTTGAGTTTAAAGCAACTGATATAGTTATGTTTTCTTTTACACAAAATGATTAACAACTTGTAATCGTTTCAATGGCACAGTATAGAGCTAACTAAAAGTGAATTTCATGGCAATCACTCTCAAAACAATTATGGGGGGAAAAAAAAGCCTCTTATTCTGACACTTTCATACCCCTACAAAATCAATTCCAAAGTCTTTACCCTATATACATAGTTTTTTTTAGGATTACAAGTCAAACCATTTGAGGGTGTAAGTGTGCCATACTTGGAAAGTCAGCTTGAGAAAAAAAGCTAGAATTCCAGCTTTTAAGATTGAAAGGTCCCTGAAGAATTCCAGCATTCCAAAAACAACATTTCAAGATTTTCAGCATCAGATCTTTTCCAACATTCCTTATTCTTCATGTCCATATCCACCCAGTCACAAATCTGTAAACTGAACTGAGGCATCAATGCTACTAGAATGTCAAACTGATTAAATCCATGAAACTTGAGTGAATGTATAATGCATTCATATTTACAAACATTTGCATCAGTACTCAGAAACTGTTTTGGTATATACTTGAAATGATATAAAATTAATATTTTGAATGCTAAAATATTTTGGTCCCCCTGGATTTCCAAGAGCAGATCTGGTGATATTACAATCTTAATTTAAAAAATACTTATGTGTTCCTGTGTCCATATATATAAGATATGATATTACACAGGTAACATTTAATGTTACATAATATATACAGACACACCCTTTGTAAAAGGTGTTCAGTTTACATAATGGAAAAGAACAAAGCTTTAAGTTGTGGTGTCAGAACTGAGGATATGTATAGCTCTATTCAGAATTTGTTCTGCATTTTAGTAGGAATAATAATGTTGTCCCAAAAGAATTTTCATAAAATCATAGCGTATCAAGCCTCCTTTGTGCACTTTGTAATAGAACCTTGCAAAAAACAAAAGTTAAAAGTTAGAATAGCATAGGAATAGTTACTATCAATTCAGAAGATAACTAGTAAGTGGGCAAGATAACCAATGCAACAAACTACTGTATAGTTGAAGTAATCTGCCTGTCATGATGCTGTTCAGCTGCCTTAGATTCTCTTTTAAATGCAATAGAGCTGCTTCTTGTGTTTTAGAAGACTAAGCATCACTGTGATATTTTTAGTTGCTGAAAACAGTAATGAAATTTGATGAATTATTGGAAATTCCCACATTACCGAGATTATTGTAAAGACTGGAAGCATGCTAGTAGCCTGACATTAAGATATCACTTATACCATTTGTATCTATGGTGAAGAAACAGGTACACGTATGGAAAACTCAGAATTTAACAAGGGTACCAACTTTATTTTTTCTTTTTTTCTTTTTTAATAGGAAAGCTTTGAAATCAGTATGGCACTATAGTAAGTTCTACTTCATTGCTGAAGTGTTTTCTTTAAATAGTTATTTAGACACACAGAACTTGTCGGAGAGGGATGCCAAATAGATAAACTGGGAGTTTGTGTGCACTTAATCATTTCTTAATCAGTCATAACTGAAAAACTGTGGTGCAGACCTTGACTGTCCAGTTGCACAAAGGTATAGTTTATTCTATTTAAAATACCTGCATGAACTCAACTTCCTACTTTTACAGAGGCCTGAAGCAAATGAGCCTGACTGGTCAGACAACGCAGAACAAACTAAACGTGCAACTGTCAGGTTTATAACTCAATTGTTTTCTACTAAGGATTTTTCTTCCCTTCCTCTGCAAGTGTCATCTTCCAGTATAAGTAAACTCATCTACGACAGCTGAATAAAGTATTTCAATATTTACAGTTCAACCTCTGCAGCTCTATAATTCCCACATCATTTAAATCCATCTCCAAGCACGCATTAAGAATTTGGAAACATCAGTGTTATTAACTCCTTTGCCTGTTATACCTATACAGCCTGAGCAGAAGTCTTATGCCACCCATATAGCCTCTTCTTATAAAACCTACCCATCTTATTGCTTCAGTAACCATGCACTACAGACTAAAAAAATAATCTTGACTACTGCTAACAGCTGTTCAAAATGATACTCTTGGCACAGTTACTAGCTTTGTCAAAAATTCTCAAAGTACTTTACACTGAAGCATGAAGAAGAAACAGAATTAAAGTTACTCTTTGTATTGCATAGCAGGATGGGTAGTGATGTGTTCTGGATGGCAGGAAGTTAACTGTTAGGTGGCATGTTAATTACCAGGCACATATACACACAGAAATCCAAATGACTTTTTTGGAAATTAATGAAATCAAAGGTCAACCAGACTCTAATATTGCAATTCAAACAAATCTATATTATATATATACACACACACACATAAAAACATAAATTTTATATATATAAATATATATATTTGAATTGTGTGTGTATATATACACATGTATGTGTGTGTATATATATATACGTATATATACACACACGAGACTGCAGATTTGAAATTTTCCATGTGGATTCCCCTGCTCCTCTCTGGAAGTTATACATTTGGGCAGGAAGCAATTCAATTTATGAACAAGGCTGCCAAAGCCTCCTTAAATTCTCAGGCAAATCCAGACTAAAGCTATGCATATTCTTCTGTGTTCTTATGACAACACAAGCTACCATAAGCTTTGTTCTTGTAACTATGAAGAGGATTGCAGGAATCCCCTGGTAACAAAGACCTGCAGGTCACCACTTTGTGTATGAGGCACACACAAAAAAATATATGCACATAAAGTTCATAAGCAGCTTTTAACTTTCTAGTACAAAAGCTCAAATAAATTCTCCCTAATTACAGGTGTACTTAATCCTTGTTTAAATATTGTTCTGTGAGCCTAAAGACTCTGCAGAGTTGCACAGAAAATATACTTTCCATAATTGATTAAGGAGTAGAAACTCCCTTAAGAACACTTTAGCCCTCTTGCTACTTCTCTTAAGTAGACAAGGGCACTTCAAGCATTTTAAAAGTACCACTTGATTAAAAAGTCTTATATAACTCATGACTTGACAATTACAAAATACGACAGTGAACTAACTAGCTTACACTATTTAAAAATCCTAGAATTGTTTAAAGAATCAGATTTTGGTAAAATTAAAGATAATTTGAGAATTATTTACTCATGTGCTGAGTAGAATCTGAATTAGATCTTAGGTAAGGAAATGAATTAACTGACTTTTGAACTTGTAATTTAGAAACCACAAGTACCATAGGCTTTGCATGTTCCTACTGTTTTGCATTAAAACTCAAAAGCGGCACTTACTGGTAAAATACAATCTATTTTGAAGGCAATGTAATGCTCTGAAAAAGAGGAGGGAAAAAAGTAACCATGTAGAAAGTATAATTGCATAAATTATGTTCCCCACAAATGAATGAGGTCATTTTGTAAATTAAGGTAAGAGTCCAAAAGATATACAACCTTATAGCTAGCAGAGTATACTGCAATAGTACATTCAAAATCTAAAACAAAGAACTGTGACAGTGGTTCAAAATACTCAATGTACTAGCCAGGATTAAAATTGCTTAAAGAGCCATCAACGCACTCTAGAACAAGTTAGTGAACCAGTTCCATTTAGAAGTGACCTTCATATTTTTAGCACACTTAACTAAATGTTAAGACCAGCTATCAACTCTCCAAACAAGAAGTTACAGGTTAATAAAAAACAAAACTAGACTACACAATAGTTTGTATCCTGGGAAAGAGGTGTTCATAGTGCACAGAAAGGACCCAACACAACTGTTCAGCATGTCCACAAAAATCCTGGGGCTATTAAGTGATGTTCCTATGAAGTATTAAAAGGCAGCAATATCCTTCTGTTCCCTCAGTGAGGTAGGACAATTAACCTTTGTAACACGCCACCTGGTGCAGATACAGATTTTTACAGTACTCCTCAGTAGCAAATCCAGGACTACATCTTTATCCCCTCCTGTTGACTAAGTTGTGATAACGTTTTCTTAATGCGCAAAGCTGTTAGCCTAGCGGCTCCATTGGCATACCAGCATTCCCGCATAATTTTTGCCATTACTCGTAATGCCTGCAAAGGAAAGAAATAATTACATGTAATGGACTTTTGTTTTGCCTTGGCCTTTTACAATACACATTTCTAAAGTCTATTACTAGTACTACTGCTGCATGCAAGAGTGTTTTATTTAAAACACCAAATTCTTACTTCACAGAAAGCGTGAAGAAAAATAAAGTTAAATATTGTAGCAGAGAACACTAGTATTTTTCAGTACAACTTCACTCACACTAATATATTTCAATGAAATATTAGCAGTTTGATTGTAACTATTTTCTGAAGTCTTGCATCAAACAAGAATATTCTTGTTTTTATTGTACCTCCAGTTGAAAAGCAATAGTAAAACAGAAGAAAGCACCTAGAACTGGTACAAGACTGCTGTCTAGCTGAGAATGTACTCAATCACTTCCCTGAATGTGCTTGTCAGGGAGTTAAACACATAGTAGCTCACTAGTTTTATCAGCTGTCTTCCTCAAATTGAAGCTCTCTAATAACTCTGAATATTCTTGGAGTCTTGTCATCTTTCAAACAGCCATTCTTTGAAATCTGTGAATGCTACTATCACACAACAATGCAAAAATTAAATGACCAAAGAAGATATTAGCTATAAAATTCTAAGTTTGTAAACTCAGACCTATAAAAATAAACGGTTAAGAACGTTTGCAGGATTGGAATGGCAGCATTTAAAAACTAATCTGTAGCCTGTGGGTGCATGTTGCCTTTCCCTTCCATCTGCATTCTCACCAAAACTTTCAGGCCTTCACTTATGTATTCATTTCACACATTCCACAATCTAGTTCCCTCATCCATCTAAAGTACACCACATCTCATTCTCATACTCCTACATTAGCTACTTCAGCTATTCTCTTATGTTCTGAACCAGAAAGCATTGGTTCTAGCCCTAGCTGAACTCCTGGAGCAAGCGATATGAACAAATAGATTGGAAAGCCAGAAGCTCGTTGCTGTGCGTACTGCCTCCTGGGAGCTGGTAAGCATAATGGAACTTGCTCCACAATCAGGTAAGCGCTTCTACAGAGGCACGATCAGCAGCTGTCATTACATGCATACTCCAGTTTTAAGTCTTTAGCTTACAAAATCCTCAGCTTCCTAATAACTGTGTTCAAATAAATGCAGAGAGTAAAAATCAAGAGAAAGCACCAAGGCCATCCTGGTTTTTGATGAAAAACTATCTACTTACACAATGATAGGGCAAAGACCTGAGCTAGTTCTGAGTGGGCTTGTGCATGCACGTGAGGCAACACAATAGTGCTAAAATTGCCAGTTGTGCCCCCAAAACAGTTTAACCCTGTTGGCATAGCACTGACTAACTAGTGAGTCCTGTCTGTTGAAAATGATAACCAGACAGACTAGTTTTAACCAGGTTCATGCCAATTGGTTTATGAACTATTGATTGCTTTTGACTATCTCAGATATTTCTACTACTCCCTTATTATATAATTTATTTGCAGCGATGCTTCCTGGATAATATAATCTATACTGGCTTTAATTTATATTAGCTTTGTCTACTGCTTCACAGAAAGTGATCACAGAATACTCCATACTGGATTAGCTACTCATTTTTATGAGGCTGTTTTAAAAATTTACACATGACCAAAGACTATCAGCATGCAATAAAGCCAAAATAATAAGAATGAAAGCAAGATCCGAGGCAAACTTCCCCCTTCAACAACAGAACTAAGACAAACAAATTTTTAAGCTGTCAAAAAAAAAAAAATAGTAAAAGGCGTTCAAACAGCTTTAGCATGGTTAGCTAACACTCACCTCACAGCTCTGCCATCTGTTTGGAATATTGGGCCTTAACTTCTGCTCACAAACAACTTTTCTCATTTCCTCAACTGAAGGATCTGAAGGGACAAGGTCATAGTATGGCAACTGGTAATCTTCATGAATTCCTGTAATTGGTTGAAAATAGTTTTACTTTAGTTAACAGAAGTTATGCATTCTTTCCTTATGTTCATTGTTTATTGGTACTCAATTTTCTTTTTCTGTTTTCATTTAAAGTTATATTAATGACTGAAAACAAACACAAGGGACACTACAAGCCTTAAACATACTTCAGGATTGTTAAAACTACACTTGAATTTTAAATTTTGAAATACATTTGGAAAAGATGGAAGCTATGTCAAATCTTTCATATGATATACTAAAGACATGCTTTTTGGAAGCAGATTACTTATTATATCATGCTTTATTTTAAATAAGGTATGCACATCATCTACATGCATTATGTCTGAAGCTTAGCTGACTTTTGTTCCTTGCTCTCAATAAGCAAACATTAACTTCACCCCTTTTTCTCCTTTATGTAAGGGTTTTAGAGGAAAAATTACTACAGACTATTTCCTGTTTGCTTCAGTAGGTATGGTTTATCAACATACACAAAGGTAGAACGAGCCAGTCATTTAGACAATTAACAGTTAGAGTCTGAGACACACTCACTTTATATTCTTTTTAGAGAAAACAGTTTGCTCAAAACTTAGATAGATTCTACAAGTTACTTAAAATTCCTTAGTTTGTCTAGTTTTGTAAAGATTGCAACATACCACCAATTGAACATCGCCGAGCTACTTCCCAAAATACTAATCCCATTGCATAGATGTCTGCTCGCTTGAATGACTCAAAGTGTTTCATATTTATGGAATCATCTAGAACTTCAGGAGCCATGTACCTGTTTGCAATAAAACAGAAAACATTCAATTTCATATGTACTTACAGTAGAGGATGTTCAGTTCTACTGTTCAGCTCAAAAACAAGAAAACAAGTTTAAATGTTTATGTAGGAGATGACTCAGTGTACCTTATGAAAATTAGGACATTCAAAACTTCTTTGCTCTTAGTCTATACATTTCCAAAAAAAGAACAAAAAAAAAACAAACAGTGATCAAACAATTGAGATCAACTATTTCCGTTAAATTCTATTTAAGGAATAGTCACATTTGATTATCAACAGAGTATATGCTTGACAATTTCAAAAATACTAAGTCAAGAAAAATGAGAGCCAAATTAAGAGCAAGAGAATTGAGAGTACAGCTTAAAAAGGCTTCAGTTTTGATGAAAGAGAAGGGAACGGGGAGAACAGACAGCAAAAACAGGCTCCATGTACCAGACTATATTAGCACTAACAGAATTCTCACATAAGGAGAAGCAGTTTACAGGAAGTTAGTGTTAGTTTCTGTGTTAGTTCTTAACACAGAAAATAAACTACATCACAAGGCCTTAGAAACATGCGGCTTCAAAAAGAAATAATTTTATTGTGGGAGCTGATCAGCACAAAGACAATGGAGAAATTTTGTTGGAGAAATTTTGTTGAAGAATTATTTCTGAGACACAAGGGAAAAGATTTACAGGAGGTAATCCCAAGAGTAGAGAAGACAGGCTGAACTCATTGGGCACAAACTTAAAGGCAGCACTGTTAAGGGCTCCTTGAGAATAAAGGTTCCATACCTTAAAGTAACCGATTCTTCACAATACAGTTCAGTCCCACCATTAAACAAACATGCACTTCATACATGCAAGACCTTCTTCGAATAATAAATATGTTTGAGTTGCACATTCTGACAATTCATCTCACTTAAAAAATTTGAAGATTGAGATGGCTATACCCTTCTTACTCTTCCTGGCAATTAAAAATCTGTGATAGCCTTTCAAATGATAAGCAGAGATTAAAAGCTGGTCATAGAATCCAAACTACAGTTACCTCACTTGCAAAGTTAACAACATAAGGTACAGTCACACTAAGTAAAGTATTAGTGTGGAGCTCATTTTGGGTGACTGAGAGGCAGAATACCATCACAGGGCTGGAATCACAGAATGGTTGAGGGTGGAAGGCACCTCTGGAGATCATCTAGTCCAACCCCCCTGCTCATGCAGGGTCACCTAGAGCAGGTTAGACAGGACTGCATCCAGGTGGGCCTTGAATATCTTCCAAAGAAGGAGACTCCACAGCCTCTATGGGCAACCTGTTCCAGTGCTCTGTCACTCTCACAGGGAAGAAATTCCCCCTCACATTCAGGCAGAACTTCCTGTGGTTCAATTTCTGCCCATTGCCTCTTGTCCTGTCACACGGGACAACTGGAAAGAGTCTGGCCCTGTCCCCTTGACACCCTCCCTTCAGGTACTTATAGACATTGATAAGATCCCCCTCAGTCTTCTCTTCCCCAGGCTAAAGAGGCCCAGCTCTCACAGGCTTCCCTCCTAAAAGAGATGCTCCAGTCCCCTAATCATCTTTGTAACCCTTTACTGGACTCTCTCCAGTAGCTCCATGTCTCTCTTGTACCGGCAGCCCACAACTGGACGCAGTACTCGAGATGTGGCCTCACCAGGGCTGAGTAGAGGGGCAGGATCACCTCCCTCGACCTGCTGGCAACACTCATCCCAGTGCACTCCAGGATACCATTGGCCTTCTCGGCCACAAGGGCACATTGCTGGCTCATACTCAACTTGTTGTCCACCAGACTCCCAGGTCCTTCTCTGCTGAGCTGCTCTCCAGGAAGTCAGCCTGCAGCCTGTATTGATGCATACATTTATTTCTCCCTAGGAGCAGGGCTCTGCACTTGCCCTTGTTGAACCTCATGAGGTTCCACTCTGCCCAGCTCTCCAGCCTCTCCAGGACTCTCTGAATGGCAGCAGAGCCCTCAGGTGTATCAGCCACTCCTCCCAGCTTGGTATCATCAGCAAACTTGCTGAGGAGGCACTCTGTCCCCTCATCCAGGTCATTGATGAAGAAGCTGAACAAGACTGGACCCCATACTCACCCCTGGGGGACTCCACTAGCTACAGGCCTCCAACTAGATCCAGTGCCACTGATGACGACCCTCTGAGCTCTGCCTTTCAGTCAGTTCTCAATCCACCTCACTGTCCACTCATCTAACCCACACTTCCTGAGCTTATCTAGGAGGATGTTATGGGAGAGTGTCAAAAGCCTTGCTGAAGTCAAGGTACACAACATCCACTGCTCTCCCCTCATCTACCCAGCCAGTCATGCCATCGTAGAAGGCTACCAGATTGGTTGAGCAGGATTTCCCCTTTGAGAATTCATGCTGACTACTCCTGATCACCACCTTTTCCTCCATATGCCTGGAGATGACATCCAGGATGAGCTGTTCCATCACCTTTCCAGGGATGGAGCTGAGGCTGACCGGCCTATAGTTGCCTGGGTCCTCCTTCTTGCCCTTCTTGAACATTGGAGTGACACTGGCTTGCTTCCAGTCCTCAGGCACTTCTCCAGGACCTTTCAAAGATGGAGAGCAGCCTGGCAACAACATCTGCCAGCTCCCTCAGTACCTGTGGGTGCACCCCATCCAGACCCATAGATTTGTGGATATCAAGCTTGCCCAGAAGGTCTCTAATCCTATCCTCCTCAACCAAAGGAAAGTCCTCCCTTCTCCAGACTTTCTCCCTTGTCTCCAGGCTCTGGGATTCTTGAGGGCTGCCCTTAGTGGTGAAGACTGAAGCAAAGAAGGCATTCAGTAACTCTGCCTCCTCTCCATCCCTTGTCACCAGTACCGCCACCCCATTCAGTAGTGGGCCCAGATTTTCCCTGGTCCTCCTCTTGCTACTGATGTATTTGGAGAAGCCCTTCCTATTGTCCTTAACGTCCCTTGCCAGACTCAATTCCAACTGAGCGTTAGCCTTCCTCAACGCATCTCTACATACTCTGACAGCATTCCTATAATTCTCCCAGGTGGTCTGTCCCCTCTTCCACATTCAGTGGACTTTCTTCTTCTGTCTGAGTTTGGCCAGGAGCTCCTTTTTCACCCATGCTGGTCTCCTGCCCCCTTTGCTGCACTTCTTACTGATAGGGATGCACCGCTCTTGAGCTTGGAGGAAGTGAGGCTTCAATACTAGCCAGTTCTCTTGGACCCCCCTTCCTTCTAGGGCCTCAAACCATGGGATTCCTCCAAGCAGGTCCCTGAAGAGCCCAAAGTCTGCTCTCCTGAAGTCCAGGGTTGCAGTCCTGCTTATTGCTTTGCCTCCTCCATGCAGGGTCCTGAACTCCACCATCTCATGGTCACTGCAGCCAAGGCTGCCCCCAACCTTCACATCTCCTACCAGTCCTTCTCTGTTGGTTAGGACAAGGTCCAGCAGGACACCCTTCCTCGTAGGCTCCTCCACCGCCTGTGTCAAGAAGTTATCATCAGTGCACTGCAGGAGCCTCCTGGGACTGTTCGTACCTCGCTGTGTAGTCCTTCCAGCAGGTATCAGAGTGATTGGAGTCTCCCATGAGAACCAGGGTCTGTTATAGTGAGGCTACTTCCAGCTGTCTGTAGAAGGCCTTATCAACTTCCTCTTCCTGATCAGGTGGCCTATGGGTGTTTACTACAATGTCCCCTATGTCAGCCTGCCCTTTGATCCTCACCCATAAGCTCCTAACTGCCTCTTCCTCCATTCCTACGCAGAGCTCAATGCATCGTAGCTGAGTGGAATGAGTGGCTCTCAAATATCCACAGGAGAAATGTATGCAGTGTTTCATGCAATCAACATAATACAAAATCCTAGGATACCTCCCCCCCACTCCACATCATTGATAGCCAGCAGAATACAAGACTGACTTTTAAGAGTATTCATAAAGAAATCTTGAAATTTAAACTTCAAGAAAGTTCTCAGCAGTACTGTGTCATACGGAAGTGACACTGGAGGAAGCAAGGGGTATCAAAAGCATAAAAAAAAGTAACCAATTGTCCAAGTTTTTTGGCAGGGAGAGGAGGAAGGGAGGGAAAGTGCTAGCCAGAGGCAGTTCTCATAAGCTTCTTTATAGGCATGTAAATTCCCTGTAAGTGATAACAGCATAAGCAGAGGACAAAGAGATACATAAGATTTACTTTGACTGTACATACTGAATAGAATGCAGAGTCTTAAAATTAAGCCAACAAGATGTCACAAACCTCCACATCAGATAGGCTCAAGACATTCTAGCCCACCTATATCAAGAAGTCTTATTGGAAAAAAAAAAAAGTAAGATTGGTGGGTTAGTACTTTCCTGCCCAAGGATATTGCACACATATTGGATAATCTTCTTGTGCTACTTACTGTGCTTGACAGTATAGTGATCAACTGCTCTAAAGAATGGATATTTGATCCATCTTAATCATACGGGGAAGAGGCACAGAGCTGAAAACCCCACCATGCTGCAAGTCTATCAGCATGAATCACTTACACAAGTAGCATAGGAGTTTGTTTCAATTTCTAAGTCATCCTAAACACAAGGGATTTAACAGAGAACATAAAAGGTCTAAACCTGGCAGTGGCCCTGACTTCATGCTCTTAAAAAAATAACTTCATTAAATTTCTTGGCAAATAGACTTCTTACTGTAATTCTCCATAAGCATTTATATTGGCTTTGGTTTCCATAACAACTCAAAATGCAGATTAATTGCTCAAAAAAAGATTATTGCTGGACCAAGAGGCAAAAGACAAGTAGATCATCCAGTGCAGTTAATGGATTAGCTGAAGTTTTACATCTATTAGACAAAAGGGAGCAAAACAAGCATCTCCTTAGAAATCTGTGTATTGCAAATGCATTGTTTGTCAGAAACAGTGCTTTGGGTTCTGGAGAGAACTGCACTACATACTAACACAATAGGCTTTGAGCTTCTGAACAAACAAGGTATGCAGCTACTCTCCAAGAATGCAAGGAGAGGTCTGCAAAGGAGTTTACAAATTATGTTGAGTATGGCCATGCCTAATACTAGATGCCTGATGGCTTTCCCCAACTCTCTCTGCCTTTCCAGTCCACAACTCTTGCTTAAATTTTCAGTACAACATACAGGGAGCTTGGTGTCATTGAACAGGACCTATATACAACATACTATGTGAGATAATTCCCTTCACCAAGCTTATACTTCACAAGCTGAGTTAAATTTTGCTTGTGTCAGACTTGGATAAACTGCAGAAAAACACCCACACTAAGGTATAATTCACAGCCTGACTACTTCATTAAACTACCCACTTCAACTATAAAAAGTGACAGTTTTGCCACACTTCTCAAAAGGAAAAGAACTAGACTACTTTTTGCTTGCTTCAGGAGGAGGAAGGGAGTGATTATTTCCTTCTCAGTTTAAAGTTCACATGTTCCTACTTCACACTATAGACCAAGCTGAGAAAATACACATTAACAGCCCCAGTGAAGCTAAGCCTCTGAGAAGAAATAGAGATTCATTCAACCAGAGGGAAGAATCACCAGTCACACTCCATGCTTAGAGCACTCACCTGAAAACAAGTCTTGCTGACTCCCTAGGCCTTATGTTTTACAATAGACAGTTGCTGGAAAGATAAGTCCATGGACAAGTCACCCTGAACTTACAAAACTTCTCCACATGCAGAGGAGGTACCAGCAATGGTAGTCATCAGAGGGAATTAAAATTGCCACAGAACAGATAGAAAGTTCTCTTATGTGAGGAGAGGCAGGAGGAAGATCTTGAAACTAAAGATGCAGAGTTATTACCCAACTATTCACAAGAGGGAGTAAGGGGTGGAGAGCAAGTCATGAGAATGAGCAGTTTGCAGAGGAGTAGAAGTAACTAATGACTTCAAAGTGGATTGACATGGTATGGAGCAGCAAGAGAGTTGCTACTGCTTTACCCTTACAAAGCAGCCCGAGGTAGATAACAGGCAGCTTAATAATGCCTGTTCAAGAAAAGATCTTGCAAGGAGGATTCAGACACTGCTGAACAGATACTTCCTCCAAAGACTGGATTGAAGAAAGCAACTGATCTGTGTATCATTTTTCTTTGCATGCAGCTGCAGTAAAAAAACAAAGACACACTTGCTTTTATTTCTTGCTTAAAAGCCAAATTTGTAGCGACAAAGGTTCGAGTAGTAGTTTGCTGTTTTCATTACCAATGATTATTGGAGACTTAGAGAAGGAATAATACCCAATATTTTGTAACCTAGCGACAACTCAGAAAACAAGTCTCATTTGACCATTTGTGTAGAATTTAAATGGGCAAAGGACTAAATACAGCAGAGCTTTAGAACAAAGTAATTCCCTGTAATTTCAGTAACATAACTGTCAGTAAAATAATTTCCAATACAAGTTTCAAAGCCTTGCTCCATTATTTCATTATTAAAAAGCCATTGTGTGCATCCTAGTTAACTGTAACACATGCAACTACAGTATCTCACTAAAATCAAAAAAAAACAAAGTGTATTTAGATGCATGGCCTGGAGACTGGGCAACATCACCACAGAGCTTTGTCCAACAATGCTAACGTGTATTCAGATTAATCTTGTTGGCCCTGAGTTATTATAGAGCTTCCATGCATTTTTCAGTAAATGAAGTTTTCTGAGTAAGATCACTTGACATACCGCTAAAGTTACAGGCCTCAAAAGGATTTTCTCACACTGGACAACTCCCACTGCTGTGGTTCACTGTTAATGAACCACAGATACCTATTCACTATACAGCTGCACAGATTAAAGGAAATTAGTCCTACCTATCTTCAGCATAGCTTCTAGTTAAGTGTCTGAAGCTCTAGCAATGATAAATTACAGTCAACAAGTTTAACTGCATCAAAAGAAGTGCCATTCACCACTTAAACAATTCTTGTAAAGACAATAAATACATGTTCCCAAATTCAGTACTGACCTTTTTGTTCCTACTCTGTGGTTTGGAGCAATGTCAATGGTGTCTGTAGCTGAATCGTGTCTTACAGCCAATCCTAGATCTGCAATGCAGCATGTTCCATTCTTTTTTACCAATATGTTTTTTGATTTCAAGTCTCTGTGGGCAATTGCGGGTTTTCCTGGAGGGGGGGGGAGAATATATATATAGATACATAAATAAAAAGGGCAAGAGAGGGGAAAAGGAAGAAATCCTTACTGCTAAGTAAAGGCACCCAATATTATTCTAACTCTAGTGAAGATTTTGATGTTACTAAAATATCCCTTCTAGTTCTGTCATTTCACATGTACTATCAAGACTACCTCCTGAAACTTTTCTTTGCGAACTAGCTGGCTGTCCAGAAAAGAAAAAACAAAGGATTTATCTGTCTCTCCACTGCTCTTCTTTCTCCCTGTGCATGCATATATTGCATACACACACACACACACACACACTACTTGCCACAAAAATATTCCCAATATCTATGGAAACAAACATCCATTAAGAATGATTAAAAAAAAAAAAAGCACAAATCAAGTTTAAGAAGTATAGGCACCACTACTCAGTCTCTTTTAATAGTCATTTCGTATGAAAAATTCAGCGGTAACAAGTGGATATAGCACAGAAGGGAAGGTAGAAAAAGCCCAAGTCAGCCCAGTACCCAAGCAGGTCTTACTAAAGAGTCAGTTATAGAAGACTACCACTACGAGAAACATTGTATGTTTTAACAGTGGGGAAGCTTAGACAGTTTAAGTCCTTGAAGGAAACCTGGATGTTCTTTGCTATAGCAATAGAAGAGCAGCCACTTCAGCACATAAAGGAACTAAAGACAGGGGTAGCAACCTGTCTGGTGGTAATGACATACTGACCATTCTCATATTGTTCTCAGTACAAACTAGCACCAAGACAAGCTATTTATATCAAATTAAAAGTTATCTGAAACAGACACTTTCCAATTCACTTAGCTTCAAAGCATTAACTTGGGTGTCTTTGCTGATTTCAACTGCCTCCTCATCACACAAGTGAGCAGCTACCTGCAAAGCAACTAGACCCTGGACATGTTCTAATTAGGAAGAGAATTATAGTAGGAACAGTTATGTACGTGTCATTTTTTAAAACAGAGTATTATCCAGATGACAGATGCAACAGCTGTAAGATTACCTTGTGTGCCAACAATTTCCATGTGAAGGTGTGCAAGGCCACTGGCAGTGGACAAAGCTAATTTTATCATTCCTTCCACGGTCACTGTATACCTGTTCAGGTAATCAAAGAGTGATCCATGCTCATGATAGTCTGACACCAACCACAGCTGAGTCCATGTACCATTGTCTGCAAAATAACACCAGCATGAGTATCACACACACACCCCAACCTACACCCATATAAACAAGACCACCATATACCCTATCATACAAAACACTTATACAATGTTTATGAAGTCCAAATTATGTTAGGCAGGCACCCTCACAGCCAGCAGGACTTTAAATCTGTATTTCTATTGCTATAAATTTTAAACAGCTTCTGTAAGGACTGGGCCTACCATGCAAAACAGCTTAAAAAAAAAACTACCTAAACTAAAAATTAGGAAGTCAACATCACTATTATTCAGAAGTGAATTATTAGTGTTATTAATCAGGCCCTGCCTTCTCCTAACTTAGCTGCCTAGGGAGCAACGCAGAATGCAGGATGCAGAGCTAATCCTGCCAACATTAGTCCATTCTAGTATAAAACTGTCTGGCTACCTAAAGAAATTGAAGTTTTTTGTAAGTTTACTATATTTGATCTTACAGCTTAACTTGCAGAATTTTGCTTCTCCGGGCTAGTTATTTAGGGTAATAGGAGAAAAAGAGGGAAGTGACCAATTCTTTCCTGCTCTCAGAATTATTTCTTTTGCGTAACTCTATGCCTCATTTCCAAATAAAAAGCCTTTCAAGGTTTGCCCCATGATTCCTTCAGTCTCTCCATAATCTATTCAACCTCAGTGGCAAATTCCAAAATTGCCAGCAGTTGGAGGATTTTTATCCTGCAGTAGAAGCCTGAACGCAGTGATCTGACACATTACTCTAAAAGCAAAACCAAACTTCACCTCTCATGACCACAAAGTTGCTGGCCAAAGCTGAGATAGAAAGGTAAAAGAGGCAGAAAGGTAAAGAGAGTGAAAGACACCAGCTATGAAAAAACAGCTTACTGCATGATTTTTCACAATAGGGGTTATAATACCTTTGCAGCACATCAAGATCTACAGACAACATGTAAGAGTAAAATTGTTCAAATTATTAAGCCAGTGGACACAGAATACTCAGTGTTTAAGCCACAGACAGACTACATTAAAGAAATTAAAATAAAGAAAAAGTAGTCTTTTTGACCTAGGAAGCAGAACAATCCTGCCAGAGAGATTTTTCTAATTTTTTAGTTTTAAAAGCAGGTCTCATGGCATACCTGAGAAATGTTCTCCCCCTACACACACTCCCATCCATTTTTATGGAAGTGTTTTGTCTTTTTTAGAACAGTAGCTATCCCATAACAGATTCCAGCTGGGCTTCTACTCTGCCACTATTCCCCCAAAACAAGTGAAAGAACTCAACCCAAGCTAAACAGATCTCTCACGATGTAGCAGTCCCTAAAGACTATCAAAATACATAAATTGAGAACTAAATACGAAGGACAAGGAGAACAATGAATTCAGAAGCTAATTCTTATGATATACATACCAGTGAGCAAACTGAAAAATTCTAAAGTTCCCAGATTGGAGTTTCTTACATTCCTTTCCCTTCTTCCCACTCCCCTCAGAAAACCCTGGCTCAGATACTGGGGAGTGGGACGGTGAGGACACCTAAAAAGCCCAGAACCAACTTTCAAGATTCCCTTTAACTTGAAAGTTTCAAGAAAAGCCAGAGACTCCTTTTTTCCTTAAGAAAAAGCACTTCAGAATAGGCAAATTAGTCTATATTCAAACAATTCTAATAATGAAAACAGAATTCTGATTTTCTACTTGCATGCTGATTAACTGGTACACTCCTGAACACAGATCACATGCAAGGTCCACTCTTAAGCTGTTCATGTGAGCAAGCAGAAGCAATCAATCAAATGCTGATTTGAAGCCTCTTGGAAAGCTACTGCAGTGGAAACATGTCCACAGAAATAATTCCTGAGCTTTGTTTTTTAAAAGACAGAAGAGAAAGCAATGAGGATTACTTAAAATCTAGAACTGCTTCCTCTTTTACTATTTTGAATAGCCAAGTAAATTTATTGGTAGAACTCAGCATCCTAGTAAATACAACCTTTCAAAGAAAATTTATAGTCCCTGAAAAGTCAAGTCATTTCAACAGCAGTAAGTTACATTGAACCAGTTTCACAGAACCATTAGAAATTCACGTGTTTACAGGCATGTATATGATACTACCTCAAATACATAAAGTCAAAGAGCTCCAAAAGCTTGTAGAACTTCAAAATGAAATGACTTAGAAGTCAGGGCATTTTTTTTAACCCAATTACATTCTACTGCTTCACCACTTACATCCCACCTTGTTACCTGAAATGATCCTATCTCCTGTGCATTAACATTACACACACTTTTTTGATACTTCATGTTGACAAGAAACATAAGACATCATTCCTCAAGTATCTAAACTATACAACATTAAGTATGGAATTAAACAGTGACACTCTAGAGTAGTCTATTTAAATCATCTAACAGACTTTGTTACATTTAAGCAGGTCTTTTAAAGACACCACAGTTTCTAAAGAAATAGGTACGCTTTTATGAAATAGAAACAGTCTTAAACTGTCTGCAATCTTAAGCATGAAAGGACAGATTTAGAGGCTTGGTCTGTCACAGAAGTGATGCCACCTGCCAACACAACCAGCTGAACTTTGATTCAAAAAGTCATACAAGATTTGGTAGGTACTAATAGGTTACCAAATGGCTGAGGAATTCTGCATCAAGTGCATGAATAAAAGTAGAGTTGTGGGAGCTCCCTTTTATTTCCAATCTTCTTGAAGAGAGGAATTATTGCTTTGAATCAAGATTATAGTGCCTCTGTATGAAGATTTTTTTCTTTCCATCTCTAGGCATCCACTTAACAAGGAAGTATACTGCTATAGACATGCCTACTTTTTGCATTATCTAATTTATTACCTGCAAGTCTAAATATTTAGTTTGTTCTTATGTTCGTTCCAAAGAAAATACAAAGCTGAGCTTGTTACCCATCCTGAATGGAGCCATACTTTTTTCCACTGTGTATCTTATTTGCTGCCCTCCAGCCAGATACTAACACAGAACAGTTTACATCCATGCTTACACAACTATTATTAGTTACAGACAAGTTGAAATGTAGCAATAAATACATCAATGTCTAGCTATTAGATAGAACCTACTACATTTTCTAAATCTTGCATTTAACAAACTACACTTGTACGTTTCTTCATGAACCTAAGCAGATGGCACATTATTATGAACTTGATCACTCAGTAAACAGTATGAGAAGATTTTTAGTGACCCTGAGTCCACTTTTTGCTGCATAGTAAACAGCATCTGCTACAAGGCTTTCAGTCACAGGACTTGTATTTTCAGGAATAAAAAAAAGTGATTATGCTCAGTAATAATTATATTCAGTAGCACAGCCTGCCACTAACAAGGTAACTTAATTTAGTTCATATACACACCCTGATCAAGAACCTCAAGGAATTTCAGTTTTAAAACATGAAAAGAATTTAAGCATGTTCTTGGAAACCAATATACAACAGCTTAGTTATGATTACTTCTCTTTGGAAGAAATCTTCTTAAAATATTTCAAGATCAAATCATTTAGAAGTGAAATGCTTCAAGTTTTCTTATACTGTTACAAAAGGGAAGTTGTGAATACAGAAACTTTCCACTTCATGGTTGGGAGACAAAATTACAGTTTGAAAACCTAGTGATTTCCAAGCAGCATCCGAAGAGAGGAACTTATAACTATTCCCTATCCAAATTTATACAGGCAAATTTTAGTCAGGTTTTTTTGGTGACAGAATAGCATTTTTTCATATTGGTTCTAGTATAATCATTTTAATTTAGTATGTACCTGTTTTTAAACAAAATATTAGGTTTTAAGGTCTGGCAGTATTGCTTAGCACAAAAGTCTTGAACTCCCAGTGTATGCTTTCAATTGAATGCTTAAAAAGTTACAGAAACTGCTACTCCTCTACTACTGTAGAGTAGAACATTTCAGAATAAAATAGGATACCACTAGCCTTTCTTGGTATGGAAATCACATAGTGGAAAAGAAGGGAGAAAACTACCAGTGGAAAAGATCAGACACAGACAGAATCTTATAAAACACTCAGAAATGAAATAGGGACTTTTTAGGGGGTGGGAGGAGCCCAGCACACACTTATTTCCATGTCAAAGTTTTATCATTAGTGAAACAGTATCACTATCACATTAAGATATTTATCTGATTAAACTGAAACAAAGAAAGGAAGGGCATGGATAAAAACCCTAAAGCTGTGCATTAGCAAGATCTTCCAGTCAAGTTTTCCATTCAGTTTAAATTCAGAGCTTGAAAAAAGAATACATGGCTCAAACACCACTTCTCTCAAGAGGAAGGAGTTCTGCTCATTTCCCTGCAGCATCTTGCCTAACATCATTCTTGGTGATTTACTCGATGTGCAAGGAAGTCTGACCAGAGTTCAGAACTTTCACCTAGAGAAGTGCAGCTTTCTCAGCTAGGTGGAAGAAAGGAGGAGCTAAAATATTATAGTGCCTAAAGCTGTCTGAAATAGTGTACAGTACAAGACTTTAACTTAATGTAGCTAAGTACCTTTTAATAAGGTATGGTTGTTACGCAGCTATATGCAGGGAAGTCTCTAGTACTATAAGAGGTTGTTGCCCTCATTCTCCTGCTAGTATAGTAGTGCAGGTGAGAATTCCCTGATGTATTTTAGGATTGGGTTATCTAGGTTTATTCAAATTATGTGTTTGGGTGGTTCAAAGCAAGGTAATGCAGGGCCCAGAAAGTAACTTCTCTGATCCATTTCAAACTTAGCATATGCTCCTGGCTAAGTAAAGAATAATCAGAACAGAAACCTAGCCAGACAGAACATAACCTCAGTTAAAAAGTACACATCACTTTTCAGTCCTCAAGCTGGCTTAACAGTATCATCTATTTCCCAGTAAACTTTGAGAAGGGTGAGCAGACAGATTAGACCAGTTCCTGCAGTCTTCTGAACACTCAATACAGCTGTGCAGGGACGCAGATAAGAACATATGACATTAAGTGACAAAAGATCTCTAAATAGGAACAAAGAACTATTTGATCTTGATACCACCAACTTAACTAATCTGCCTGCTTTTTCATAAATTAAGTAGTGTTTACATGCACCCTTCCGTTTAAAGGCATCACCAGACCCTCAAGTTCTACAGCTACAGTGGCCAGCCAGGTTTCCCCAAGAGCTATGAAAATACATAGCTGTGTTAAGACAAGACCCTAACACTCTTTCTAGTGGAGAAAAATGCAGTATGAAACTGGGCCACATTTTACATCATAAAGTACACGTAAGAAAGCGTTATGAGTCTTCAACATTTATGACTAATACCCAAGAACCCACTCCTTAGCATTCTTCTCCATATGCCACTAAAATTTTCAGCGAACACTGAGTTGGAATTACACAAGTAATTCTTTATACTATTATATCTTTGTATATAGTACTACAATGCAGTGTCTTAGATATTGTCAGGTTCCTGCAGTTTGATGATCAAGTATATTCCAGCTAGGCTGCAGTAACTCCTGAGTACACTCAAATCTGCCTTGGGGGCAGGGATAGGAAGAGCAGCATGCAAGTTTTCATAACTGCTATCATTGTGAATTAACATTTCAGCTTGCATCAAATCAGATTTTTATCAGGTAGCATGAGCACTAAGATGAGTGACTGTTAATACACCTTTTTAAAGCTCACTACATCACAACATGGCTTTAGAGACATTTGTTTTTAAAGTATGATAATATATCCAAGAAAATAGAACCACCATCTCCTTAATGGCCCCTGTGTTCCCCCACTTAACAGGTTGTAGATGGTCTAACATTTAAATAGATTTGAGTAATTAACCTCTTGATATTCAGAATTTCTGAATGCTTAACTCAGATATCTAATGATGCAATTTCCTTGCTGAGGAGGCTCAAAAGGATTTATACTGGGAATTTGGGGGTGGGGGAAAGAAGGTGCTGAAGTAGAAAGGTGAGCCTGTTTTCTCTGGCCCAGATAGTAATACTTTTAGGAAATGGGGAACGTCAAGAGTAGTAGCATTTTTAGACACATTATCTTCATCCATTTTATTAAAAAATTACCAATCAATTCTCAAGATACTTGTCCTAAAGCCATAGAGCCTCAAAAACCAACATGACTTGTCAACTGAAGTTTTCTTCTCCTGTATTAAGAGGAAGAATCAGAAATACTAATCTTACAAGTATAGCTGAAGGAAATTTAAAGATGACCAAAGCAAATATATATGCCTGCATACTCAAAAGAATTCTACCTACTGCATCTAGAACCTGAGCCAGAAATTAAGATTTTTTTTTTGAACCCACTAGTTTACCTTCCTTATACTTCCTCTGCATGGTAGTCAGGCATTGTTTTGGGACAAACCATTTATGGGTTTCCAGCAAAATGGGAGACTGGTATGCTTAACCACAGCTGGATTTTGTTAAAAGTTACAGCTAAGATAAAAGCACAAAGGATATGTTGCAATAAGTGAGACAGAATGCCTAGAACTTCTACAGAGGTGAATTTTATTAATGTTTTTATGCTGTATATTTAGATGCAACTAACATAGTTTTAAATATAAGCTCCAGATTCTCAATTAGGTCCATGAGAACAAACTCAAGCTCTCATAGTTGCTATTACTCTCAAGCCTAAAATTGTATTAGATATTAAGATAAGCATCTAATAACAAGTTATCTGATACACTGACCTCCAACCTCTTGACAGTTAAGAAGGTATAAAAATATCTGTTCGGAACAATTCAGCTATAGCTAATCCTTCCTTGGAGAAAAGGAATAGTCTACACTACCTCTTGAGGTCTGTTCCAGTCCTACAGATGATATAGAGGATTATACGGATACTCCAGCTACACAGAGAAACAACTTAGGAAGTTGAACCAATAACTCAAAGCCATTTAAACAACCAGGATGTGTGTGAACCTTGACTTCTCCCCAAAGCTGATAGAATTTTTGGTTATGACCTCTTTGCTAAGAGGTCAAAGACTATTTGTGGTAAAACTCATTACTTCAAAATAAAACAACTTAATGAGACATAGTGTAATACTTTAAGCTCACCTTAATGTAAAAAATTCAGAACTATTGGTGGCTTTTGACAAAGAATTTTCTTATCTTAAATGGGACTGCAGAAAGATCCAGGAAAGTCTCACCTGGCAGACTGCAACAAGTAAAGTTGAAAAAATAAAAAGTTTAAACTGTTCCTCTTAGATGGACACTTAATGGCTCATTATCCAAGAGAGCTCCAAGAATTAGATGCAGTTCTTTAATGCTAGGATCAAATCAGAAATTCCCTTTTTCCAGTTTCTTCGCCAACTGGAGTTCTAAATAATAATCTCACATATCAGACTTAGAAATGAATCATCACCCTACGCTTCCTCTCGGTCCCACGTATCTTGCTTTCACTACAGATACAAAACAAGTATTCAGCAAACCTGTCAGCTTAATGACTAAGTAAACACTCTTTCCAATACTAGGATTAACCAGTGTTTTAACTTGCCTGTAGCCATTAAGTCAGATCTCCTTAAATATGGAATCAATTTAAAATAGTTCAGAACTATATATACTTTTAAAAAAAAAAGAAAAAAGGCAAACATTTTGCAAACCTGTGAAAAGCCTGTCAAAGCATCAAACAGCAGAAAATACTCAAGTAGCAAAATTATTTCACTATTCTTGTTTGCAAAATACACCACTTTACAATTACCATATACTCTGAATGTACACATATTCAAAACGTTACACATTACTAACCTTTATTGTCTGCAGCTATAAATCCAAGAATGTTTTCATGCCGTAGCATAACTGTTTGATATATTTCTGCCTCACGAAACCATGAGCGTTCTTCTCTTGAAGAGAATATCTTCACAGCAACTTCTTCTCCTCTCCACTTTCCTCGCCAGACTTCTCCAAAGCGGCCCTTACCAATGCTTTCTTGAAGTACTATAGTTCTTGCAATTGTTCTTTGCACAAGTAAAGGTAAACCTAAAAAGAAGATTTAACATTAAATATCTGCTTAAACAGTAAAGTACAAATTTCTTCATATTCTATTCAGTTATTTCTTTTAGAATGAATGAAAACTCTTGAGTTTACTCCTTACTACTACTAACAAACATGTGCTTAAGATGCTACCTTCAATCATAAATGCCAATAATACAAGTATTCAAAGATACCATGCTAAAACTGCCTTTATAGTTGTTAATAGGAAAATGCAAATCCCCTTTCAGTTTAAGATGTTGATAATTTCTGATCCATAAATTAAAAAAAAAAAAAAAAAAAAAAAAAAAATCTTAGTGACCTGCCTACAGCTCTCCTCAGAAAGCAATTCAAAAGCACCTCTGCTACTGTTGCATTTACTTAGCTTGGAAAGAGACTGAGTCTTACCTGGTGAGGAATTGAAATAATCCACACTTATCAGTAACACTGTCAAACTTTCAGGCTGATGGTTCAAATACACCAGTAACCCATTAGTGTTCTCAAACCATGGAAACACAAGAAAGCCTTCCTGTAACACTAAATCCCCATTTTACAGGCACCTCACTATCATTCTACCTAAGAAAAAAAATGCTCACATTCAAAAGTAACAGAACATCTAAACATTTTCAACTTGCAGCACCTCATAACATATCAATACAATGAGCAAGTAGCACTGGTACTCCCCCAGCTATCCTCACATACAGCATGTCGGTTTTAAGTCTTTCCTGTTATAACAGCCTTTTCCCCTAGATTCCTGTAGCGATACTACACTGTAGAAGGATCGCATCAGCCAGGTTATTTGCTCACAATAAGCTCTTTTAGTATATAGGATTACTTTGGAAGTGATTGATTTAAGTAAAATAACTACTCCATAACCACTGTTCTAATAGCTGATAGAACATTTGCATTTCCTAATGCTACAGAAAATAAACCAAAACCAATAACTTTTGAGTAACTAACTGCTGTCCATCTCTGGACATTCTTTGCAAAGAGCAGTGCTAGAAAGACATCTAATATGGTCAACAGCATTGCCATGCTTGTGTCTCAGGAACACAAATTAGAACACTGTGGTGTTCAGAAGTCACCCTCAAGAATTCCACATCTACAAGAATTTCTGTGTAATCTGTACTGACATTATATATGCCAAATACGTGGGAGGTCAGGGGTAGGGGAGTGGAGGAAGGACACTATACCATAGATATAATCATTGGCAGATGATGCAATACATTTTGCTGAGAGAATTTAAGTCCTCAGGTCAACTGCATTGTGTGTTCAAACTGTAAAGGCTAATTTGCACTCTTTCAGGAGAGTTTTGAAGTGTGGAACAGGCAAGACTAGAACAATTGCAGGACCCTCAAACTTAGTCCTGAAAATACCAATTTTCACTCCATTGGTCAGAAAACTTTTCACGTACGCACTACTGCAAAACCCACTGATAAACCTTAAGTACAAACTAATTTTGTATATATGAAAGTGGCAATTTCGATAATAACTTTTCTACAGCTGTTTTAGAAAACTGTACACCTTCAATTTTAGACACACAACTTTCAGCTTACTGAACCATTTATAGGTGCCACTTTTTGTTAAAAAAATTAGCATGTCCAAGGACATCAGCCACATTAAGATGCTATGGTATCACAGAAACTCTGGGAACTGATATCTACCTTGCTGCTACATTGCATTTTGTAATATCTACAAGATTCATTTACTTCTGTTTTCTGCAGCTGAGCTTACTTTCACTACTGCTTGTTAGAAAATCAAGTGACTTGAACCCACATTCATCTTAAAACTGTAAGAAAAAAAAGAAGATTTCTTACAGACACTGTTTCAATTAAACAGTCTCTTCTTTTCACATAAGAAAAGGAAATCACTAACAACAACCCCTCCTCCCTCCTAGAAAACCACAATTCTCTGCATACCAGGACTTTTCCTCTAAAAAGTAATCCAAGAGTCCTTGAAATGGGAAAACTCCATTTCCTTCAGCTGCTATGAAACTGCAGGTAAGTTAAGCAGTTTTACATCCAATTCTTCAACTAATAATGATATTGAGACAAGATGACTTTGTTGCCCTTTGGGTTTCCAACTGCCTTAGATTTCTGCATCAACTCATCTACCAATAACTACAGCTTCTGTCTCCCCTGCTTTATAGGATTTTTCCTGGTTCTTTGCAAGAGAGTTGTTTCACCATCCCCTGGTTGGAAAGTTATAGCTAGGCCTTGCAATCTGCCTATGCATTTGGAGTCTCCTTCTCTGGAGATATTCAAAACCCACCCATCTGGATGCAACCCTGTCTAA
Source organism: Rhea pennata (assembly GCF_028389875.1). Classification (NCBI taxonomy): domain Eukaryota; kingdom Metazoa; phylum Chordata; class Aves; order Rheiformes; family Rheidae; genus Rhea; species Rhea pennata. The sequence goes on from NC_084664.1 coordinate 74,374,997, forward strand.
CATGCTCTAGGTGACCCTGCTGAGTGAGGAGGCTGGACTAGATGATCTTCAGAGGTCCCTTCCAATCTTACTGATTCTATGATTCTATTTGTTTGTTTCTTCAGAGAAGATCATGACCAAAAAAAAAAAAAAAAAAAAAAAAACAAAAAAAAAAAAACAAACCAAACACCCCCAAAACATTGTTTCAAGGGATGTTCAAGTCATTCTCTTTAGATCCTTGTTTTGAAACCTAAGCTCCTATTTTAGATGCTCTACTAATTCCTTTAATCAAATCTCTAATTGTTTCAGGTCTTGGGGGAGGAGGGTGTTTACCAAAGAACATCAGGGAAATACTAACATAAGTCAAAGACTGAATAAGTGATACCAGCTTACTATTTATCATTGTAGAAAATGAATCCTACTTCCCTTTTGATCTGAGCAATAAGCTCATCTTTAGAGTTTTGTGCATTTCTCAGTTTTATATCCTTCAAGAGAATACCATAATACAAGACTATAGAGGAATCTTTTATCTGACTACAAACTTCTTCAGCCCCCCAAGCATGGTACAAATCCAAGAAAGGTACGAATCCAAGAAAACATTTACTTTACGGCGTCATCCCAAACACTAAGTGTGCATCTTATGTAAGGCCATTCTGGGCCAATTAACTAGGGCTTTTCTGAATAGGTCTGGATTATCATCTCTTCCGCACATTTCCATGGTGTTTCTTGCAACCTTTCTCTGCAAGAACATCCTTTTCATACACCTCACTTCCAACAGAATTAAGCATTTTAACTACTGTAACTATTTTAACTAGCAGCTCAGACACCTTCCCCTCCAAGTTTATTCTATAAAGATACAGTTATCTCAGTTTTAAATGCACAATCTGGACTCTGGCACAGAAAATATATGTTTCAATGACAAGCAATTGCTGCAGGTGTTCCAGGACACAAGAAAGTATCATTCAAGTGCTATGGCACAGAAAGATTGAGTTTACATAGTAAGTGATTGACTAACTTGGAGCTAAAGTGATATAAGTTATGGCAAATATATGCACATCATAATTAACAGTACAGAAAATAAGTACTTGAAACAGTTCCTATCCCACTCATAGTAGAAGGGAGGTACAGAACACTGAGTAAGACTAATATTTGTCTTAAAACAGCTAGAAGTCACTGCTGCTAAAATCCTAAGGTCAAGAGACTGCACCCAATTATACAAAAAAAGAAAGAAACTCTGCATGTTTTCAGAGGGAACACAAGTTCATCTTTCATGCATAAAAAAAATGAGTAAGGTTTTCCCTAAGGTAAGTTACATTCATCTAGTTTTCCTTCCTCTGACACAGCTATCAGTAGCCAATGCTCAGGTACTATACTGAGTCAGGTGTTCTGAGAGTCTAGAATGGCATGAGTGTTCTGATGCTCTAAAAACTAGCATACAGACTTTAATTACCAAATTAAAGAGCCATCAGAGAAGGAAAGATTCAGTAGCTTTTAACCACTTGCTCTTGAGGGGGAGGGAGAAAAGACACATAAGTTTCTTTTCTGACAGTAATTCTCAGCTTTTCAGAAATTAAAGTTTTGAAGGAGTACTTCCAGAGAATATTTTAAAGCATAATAGTAGGCTCAGAAGCACCAGAGGGAAAAAAGCAAAGAGGCAGACGAAGGAATATTCCAAACAGCAAATGGAAAGAGCTACTGACAACCAAATCTGAATTAACCTAATCATAGCTTAACTTTTGATTCAAAGAGGTGAGGTAAGGATACAAGTAGAAAAATTGTAGAATTACAGTGAGAATCTAGACAAGCTACAGGGAACAAATGACTAGACTGTCCAACAAAACAAGTAACATGACCACACACAGTTCTAAGGATAAAAAAAAAAAAAAGGCCTTCAAAGTTTTTTTTTTTTTTTTTTTAAACTAACCTTACTGAAGCCAGTACATTGCAGATTACAGAAGATGTTCTGTATGTATAAGTTAACTTCCTTACAGCCTTCTTTACTTACCGTCTGCAGGTAGAGACTTTTCAAAACCATTCGTTGCTCCCAAAAGTGTAATGACTACGCATTGGAGCATCTTGGACCCCAAAACATGAATTTCAGATTCATATTCTCTTACTACATCTTACATCTCTATACTTGCACACAAAGGATGTAACCAGAAGAAAGAGTCCAGCACTTCAAATTCTACCCCAGTGCATTAGAACCATCAGTTTCGTTACTTGATGTAAATATCTTGTTTATTAAATGAGTAGATTGAGATAAACACAAACTACTAAAGCCCCAGCTCTAAATTGAGATCAGCTTTCCCTACTGTGATCAAATCTTATTTGGGCACACCAAATCTTTCTCAATTGAAACAACTGTCCATATGTTCAGTCTAACCTCAACTTTTTCCATAGACTTGTGACTAAAGGTGACTTACTCAAATTTATACTATGAACAGGTTTAGTAAACCATGTGACTTGTTTGATAGTGCAATGGACTCTGAACAGTTCTGTCAGTTACTGCCATGGGGAAATACAACTTAGGTATTCATTTTCTCTATTTTTAATTCTGGAGCACTGAGGTATTCAGAAACTAAGAATCAAACACTAATATGCACTTGCAGAGTATTTTTTTTTCCTGACAAGAAATGAGTCTTTCAGTAGATATAAAATTGCAAGTAGCAGGAACGGTTTTTAGTATTACAATATTTAAACTTCATATATAGTAGAAGGCTGAGGAGAGGCTAAAGTACAACCTAATGCTTCGCTCTTGTAGAGCATGAATTCATCTTTAATCCACATTAAGATATTTATCTATGCAATGATTTGTCTGGCACATCATCCCCTACCAATGCCTACTAAACCAAGTTTTTATCAGATACTACCACAACCCTAAAATCAAATAGGTCAGGGTTGACAGCAGCAGCTAACTGCAGTGAACACTGACTACTGCCTCATCTTCCCAGAACAACACTGGAAATCAGAATTCCAACATGTTCGACACACTGCATGTGTTCTACACACAGAGAAACAGGTATATTCTTATTTGCTGATACAACACCTTTTGTAAAGGGAGACTAGCTAAAATATTAGCTTGTATTTATAACTCAGAATATTCTTCACATATCAATAGCTCTAAGTAAATAAATTTAAAGCTAAGCTTCTTTATCTCAGAAGTGTGGCAGATAACATATATTCCTATGCAGAACAAATGGTATATGACTGAGCTTTACATTAGTAAGGGAACAGAGGGAATAAAACCAGTTATGATAGTCCAATATGCAGAGAGTTGTGCATTTAACTGAACTTGCAGAATAAGAAACAAGAACAGCAACTAAACCTGATTCTATATACAATTTTCAGTACATTGAACTTATATTAATAAATTGCATCTATACGAAGGTAGCTTCTTTCTTTTTGCTCATTTTTCCAGTTATAAGTGTAAGTATATTTGATATTTTTAAAAAGTTAATCTTAACTCTTAAACATAGATTAATTATGATTAGAAGCGTGATGTTACCTGACCCAGAACCTGAAGTTGTCATATCATAAATTAAATCTTTTAAAGTAGTTCCTTCTGATATGAAGGGACGATCTAATGAGGGATCTTCTTCACTTGGTACACGGTGATGAATTACAGTACGATTATGACAAAGATACAGAATCAACATTAGTGAAATACAGACGAAGCAGACAGGTCCAGCAATGACAGCTGCCAATTCCACAGGTCCCAGATTAGAAGCAGGTTTTCCTGGAGTTGGGCCTGTGATTAAAAAAAAAAAATGCAAGAAAATGGTAAAACTATTTCTCTCTCTATGTAATAAAGTAACTGAAGTGTTTGTGACTGTATTTCATAGTGATCTTCAATTATTCTAACATATTTAATAAATTAGAACTTAGGAATAACAACTTTCAAAGATCAAAAAATCAGTACTACAAAGGACAAAACCCTCAAATGTATAGTTACCCACAGCAATTATTTTACTTGCATTTCAGTCTTCAAAATTGGTTTTAGCATTCCAATCCAGGATATTAGTTTCTTGTTCCAAAGCTCTTAAATTTGTAATTATAGACTTTAAGGGGATCTTTTGGCCTCAACTTGCATACATATTCAAAAAATTTCACTCTTACAGAGTTTTCTGTTAGCTTTAAAGAAGTTAATAAGCCCCATGCCCCTTACCTGGTGTTGGAATTGGAAGCTCTATTTTATTGCAGTGGTCTTTGTCACAGCAGTGAGGCAAAGTAATAACTCCGTCTCTGGAGGAGGGGGCACAAACAAATGGCCTGTCTCGGGGAATCAGATCAATTTCTGCTATGCACATGCTATTGTGTATGACTTTGTCCACAGTCCGTGTTACTGAGGTAAAACAGAGCCCATCTGTCACACATGTAAAGTTGTCTTTTGTACAGAGATGGCAGTAACATTGTAACGCTGTATTGAGAAAAGAATTAATGTTAGTTGTTATATATTTTGAATTGTGAAACAATCTGAATGATCTCAAAAAATAAGTTTGAAACACTAGAGGTCTGTAATTTTTAGTTATTAAATAGAGTTGTAACACTAAACAAATACTATAATGCTTTTCAGTGGGACAATAAAATTAAGAGGTGAAAAGATGAACAATTTAAACTTAAACTCATCTCTCCATATACAATTATGGATTAAGGAAAGACTGATCTTAGCTGTTTCTCCAGATGGTCAAGTTCTGCTAGTATCTTACAGTAAAAACTTAAGACTTTTTATAACACTATCTTCAACATTTAGCATGCAATCCTACTGCTTTCAAAAAAAAAAAAAAAAAAACAAAAAACACCACACACCAATACAAATAATGCCATTTGCATTGTAACTAAAAAGGGTAGAGCTTTCATATGCAACAAACAATATGCTGCAGGCTACTTTAGAAGGTTAATCCCATATATATTACATGACAGCTTTTAGAATTTCTGCTGAGAAAAGGGCATACAAAGATAGTCCTCATAAAAAGCTGAAATCATCTTCTGCTTATGTGAAAAGATATGTTCTCAGGATGTTTGGATTTATTTATTTATGAATCTGCAGAAAAATGTTGCCTTATACCACTCAGTGTCTTGGTTTACTAAAACCATCAATTGCATTATAAATTTGGGGTGGGGGTGTGGAAGAAGTGACAGACTAATCATGTACAAGATAACTAGGTTTTATTCATTAAGTCTCAGAACTTCTGGAGAAGGAAATCACTAATTCCAATTTCTTTTTCCATTCCTTCCTGCATTTATAGTATCAAAGTCAGAAAACAGCATAAAAAACAACCAAAATAAACAAGCAGAGTTGGAGTGCACTGGTTATGTGGATGAAAAGTTATATCATAAAATTGGTAAGGTTAGAAGGAACCTCTAGAGATCATCTAGTCCAACCCTCAAATACGTGGCCCATACGGGGACTGAACCCACGACCTTAGCATTATGAGCACCATGCTCTAACCAACTGAGCTAAGTAGGTTATGATACAGCCTTCAAGCAGAACTGAGGATACGCCGTTTCAGAAACAAATAAAACTTTTCTTCTTTCTTCTTTAATCTGCTATTTCACATACATACATTAAATTTAGTGAAAGCTGCAGTTAATTCTAAACTCTAGTTAGTTTAGGGAAAAAAAGTGAGACTAATACAGGATTTAGATCACTGTAAGTCTTACACAAAAGATGCAATGAGTACAATATATACAGAAAGCTATACTGACATGTAGGACTGACTAGAGTCAACAGTAAAAGCTAACATATGTTAAGTCTAAGCAAACAATTGGGGAGTCATGGCTGAAGAAATTCTCCCCTTCCCCAAGAAAGCAGCAACCTATAAGGGATTTATATTACATACTTTATATCTTTCATAAAGAATTAAGAACAACATGATTTAGAGGAAGTGATAATTCAAGAGACTTCATCTGCTGTTCCACCTGGAGGGTATATAGGATGTGCATGCAGATGTTTCCATGAAGATATTTTTCTTTAACAAAAGGATGACAAATGTCAGGTTGAAAAGCAGCTAAGAAAATTAACAGAAACAAATATAAGACATGCTCTCATACAGTCAAGTCTAGAACTTTAAGGACTAAGTGTAATGCAAGAGGACAAGATTCTTTCAAGGGTACAAAAACCAAAACAAAAAAACAACAACCACCACCTTGCACCAGAGGCATCTCAAGGAGGCACAGTAAAAGATGCCCTGAAAACTGAGATTTGGCTCTTCACCTAAATTCAACAGATTAAGATAAACTGCTTGAGCTGGCTATGAACTTCCATCCCTCTTTATCTTTGGATATCATGGATTCCAATAACCGGCAATCTGATCTCAAATACATATTTCATTTAGAATTCATGTTTCTAAGCTCCCACAATCCTTCACTAGGTTTTCTGAAGGAAATCAAAGTTACTTCTTAGTGCAGGGTGACTGGCAAAAAAAATGTTTAATAAAGATCTTAGGACCAGCTACAAAAAACTAACCCACATATCAGAGACGGTCAGTACCCCACAGGCAAGTAGAGGAGAGGGTAAGAGAAGAATACATGGGGTTGTGAAAAGATCTGTTTAGTATAAAGATTATTTGTTCAGTATGAAGATCTATCCAAGTAATTAGAAGTTATATGAAGTGATAAGAAGACTTACCTTTCTGAGCACAATTTAACAGTACTACTTTTCAAAGATGCAGATTTTACCCCCCCCAACACACACAGAAGTCCCTATGATTCAAAGTTCATCTATGAGAACATTAACCAAACACACACCAGCAGAAACATAACCTTTAATTTATACTTCAGCATGCTATTTCTGGAACCCAAGTAAACCCATTTAAAGTTTTCTAAAATATCCACAGACTGATAAGTATATTTCTTTCTGCCCCCATAAGGTTTTTGGAACAGAACTTTATTCTTCTTCAGACAAGTTAACCCTTGCAAGTCATTATCTCACTTGCTTCACCCAGGACCTATTTTTCCATTTAAATAGTCTTCTTGGCTTGTCATAACTATCTCACATATCTGAATGCCTATATAAGAGTTAGATATTGAGTAGTCTTATCTTTACATTAAGCCTCTGTATAGATGCTATATTCCTTGAAGTGAAAAATGAATAAGCATAACAAGGTCACCTCAAACAACAGCTCCCTGATCTTATAAAATTGTAAAGACACATTGATAACACTGACTAAATAAGAAGTTGGGCCAAAAAAAAAAAAAAAAAAAACCACCTTCCTTATTCATTTTGTTCCTGTCTTTTGCTACATAGTTCCAAAGTGTAATTTGATAAGACAATTCACACTATTTTCTAGTTTCTTATCAAGACACAGTACACTGTCAGACACAACCGAGTTGTTTTCTTAACACAAACACATCTGTACCTGCTTCTGAAGCTACTCTTCCCTCTCCCCACTTTTTAAGAAGTGGAAAACAATGCTTTATGAGCTGAATAATCAAGCTTCTGGGAACACAAGCTTTTTGCTCCTCTCTGGTGGATGCAGTCTTACCAAAAAAAAAAAAAGAAAAAAAAAAATCAATTAATACTTCAGTCTCCTTAATGTTTTTGACATTCACAGTTCTTGATGCATCACAACCTAGACGGGCAACAGTAGAATTTCCATATTTTATTAACAGGAAAACTGAATTATGTATTGTTACTGAAAACACTTGTGAGGATGATAAGAAATAGAATTTTAATACCTTCGAACAAATCTCAGTCTCTACTTACCTACATGTAAGAGAACAAAATATGAATAAATGAACACTCTGCAGATGAGTTTTAACACTGAGTAGTAAAAGAGTTGTTGTCAATGACCAACATTTAGTTAAAACAAGTGTTTTCTTTAATAACCATAATCCCAAAGAGAACATCATCATCTGTCATCATCTTGGACTAAAATTTTGGAAACACCTTTTAAAGATAATAACATAAGAAGTCTCTTTGAAACTACTTAAACTCAAAGATGGGAGAGAGAGTGGGGGGAGGGGGAAATTGTTCCAAGTTTTACTTCATGCTTTTAATTGCACAGAAAAGCAACTTTACTCTTTTGCATGTATTACAACAGCGTTTGGATACTACCACCAGAAGGTCATTCCTGTTTGAATGATACAAGATAATGCAAGAGAAAGCGAAAGTACAGATAGCTAAATGAATGAACTGAAGGTAATATGAATGACCAGTTACAAGGTCAAAAACAGAAGTTAGGTCTCCATAGCAGTTTAGTGCCCTTTCTATCGCATTTCTTCACTGTGCCTTCACCATCCTGTATAATCATTCCCCATTTATGGGACTGTTACCATAATAAAGAAAACAATTGAGTAAATGCCATTATAAAAATATTCAGAATATATCAAAATACATATCACATTATGTCATAGAAGTTATCTACAGCATGTTTCTTGTAACTTGAGCTGATTTAACAATAGATTAGCCTCTTGTGCTGAATACAATCAGTTTAGTAATTTCTCTGGCTTAGGCTTTGACAGTTTCATACTCCCCATCTTTAGAAAGTCTTTTTTCTGTGTGTTGCACGGCAAAAAGTCTACCCTGAGGGTGAAACAAGGTGGCAACCTAAGTGTGACACAGTGAAACTACACACCTTGACAAGAGTTAAGAAAGTTGTTTCTGAAGAGTTTAGATATTAATGCTAATACAATCCCGCCTGGATGCATCCCTGTCTAACATGCTCTAGGTGACCCTGCTGAGTAGGGAGGTTGGAGTAGATGATCTCCAGAGGTCCCTTCCAACCTTACTGATTCTATGATTCTACATAAACAGAGAATTAAACTCTGTTCACTTAGTTTTTAAAAGTATTATTAGATACAGAAAAGGCTTTTTATGTACCTGATACCTTCCTGAGGTAAAATGATTGCATAAAGTCTTTATTTTCAGAATTACATAAAACCCTGTGAATCATCATACAATATTTGCTAAATCATACAGAATTACTGGAATCTGACAATTTACAGTGCTTAGAATACTATTTTCAATCAAAAGAGGTTCTGGACAAAAATCATATATATAGAAATAGTGCATTTCAGAACATGCTACCAAAAGGTATTAAAATGCTTTATAAGTCTTGAAGCGTTTTACAAAATAATAGCACATCTCAATAGTAATGATTTATTGATTAAAGTTATTAATAATTACTAATATTAATCTTTATTTTACAAATAGAAAACCTGTCACATCAGAAGTCAAGTAATCATAGGCCCCAACAACAGCATTATGCTGAACAGGAGCCTCAAGATCCTTCTACTTGTGATATTGTAACTCTTCTCCTACAGAAGACAGAAATGACACTTGGAAACAACAACAACATAATACCCCAGAAGAAAAACTAGGACTTGGCTTCCACAAACTACAGAGTCTGACAATAAATTGTCAGAAGCAAAGCCACAATACAAGGTGGTGCTGTCAGTTTCCCATTTTCTTATTTATGCACTCCCCTCAAAGAGTACCAAGAGAAATCTCCAGCTCAGTATGCCAGGAAAAAAAAAAAAAAAAAAAAAAAAAAAAAAAGTTTAGATCTCACTATGGCTGGGACAGAGGTACACTTTTTAAACTGTGATATTTCATGACCTTTACCAAGTCATTCTTCTTACAAAGGCACTAAGTTCAATTTTGCACAGGAGTACCAAGTTTTCAGGCAATTTTTCCTGTATTATATTTCGTCCTTCCTTGTTAAGAAAAACTTCCACTGAGAACAGCAGTTTGGGGCAACTACAGTGATGTACTCAAGAAGGAAAACAACCTACTTTATTTTAAGGCACTATCCTCAACTTGCAGGTAACAATAAAACCTTGTGAATGCTCCCAACTTTAAAAAAGGAATACCACGTTCTTTGTAGCATAGGCATCAAGTGGCACTATTCATTTCTGCAACTAACAAGTATGTTCAAGCCTCTACAGCAAGATGTTTCTGATAACTTTCATGAAAGAATGTTCTAGAAAACCAAAAGAAAGTTAGAATTAAACCTCGATCACCATCTTTATGAAGAGAGTAGAAGAATGATGAACTCTTCCCTTTGTACTTTAAAATTCACTTCAGCATATATGATAATGAGCCAACCTGATTTATATAAGATTGAACTGTGTGAATATACAGAATTTCCAGAGGTTGACTTCCCAGAATTTTGACAAGACAAAAGACTATTTACAGTTCACACAGTGTGAAGAAGGAAGAAAAAGAAAAAAAAAGCAGTAGTTAAACTAGCTTCATATAAGTGGTATCATGAGAGGATTCATTTCTGTAATAATGCTAGAATCAGAAGTGATCACAAAGCGCCCAGCTTTTGTTAACCCATGAGAAGAATGCTGAGTAATGGGAGGCAAAGCATATGTTGCACCATTACTTTGTCAACTTGGACTACAGTGTTCACAGGAGAAAAAAAAGAAAAAAAAAGAAAAAGCCCATTACCAATTTCAGAGGAATTTCATAGGACTGTGAGCTAAGGACTACAGGATTTCAGACTGTAACAGTGGTGTATTTCACAAAAAAAAAAACACACACCCACACTACTTCCATCCTTAAGATGTCCTAAGGAAAAATATGTTAGCCTTGGAAGCTTACGGCAACCTAGCCTTGTTTCCATATAAAACTCTTAGATCTTGTTTTCGTGACAGAAATTAAATGAAAGTTCTTGATTGCTCAGAGGCATTAAATGAGAAATGAAATGTTAAGCTCAAATCAACATGAAAGTTTCTCTCATTATCTAGATTTGATGTTTTACACAAGAAAACTTTAAGCACACACGCACACAACAGAAAAGGTAATTTAAGCCTCACTGTTTCAATTTCAAAGACTCTCTATCTTCTTTAATAAAGATATGAGCAATTAATACAGTATTTTAGTATAGTAAGTTATATTTTGCCTTAAGTAATATTTTCTTTGCAGTATGATTAAAGTGAAATGAAAATAGCATTCTAAGAACCCAGACTGAGTGATGTCTTAAAGTTGTAATTGAAAGAGTCATAGTACATCTTCTCCTCTTCAAAACCCTCGAGCAATACACATGCCACCTATGGAAGAATTCATATACTGGCACTCAAATATAGATTTTGTATATTGATTGCCATCACCTAACATACTACAGAAGTTGAAATCTAAATCATATATATGATTAGATATATGACAGTAAAAATATATATCTTAAGTTTCATCAACAAATATGACCTTACTGCTTAAGTGAAGAAAAAAAACATGTTTTTTCATATCCACTTCAGTTTTCAATTTCCCAAATGTCATTAACAACTCAGTTTCACACATCACCTATCTGTACAGTACAACAGTACAGCTCTGATATCACATCTCTTATAAGAGACCCTAGGTATGGAGTGGCCAAAGTGAGAGAACTCTTTTCCTGTATGGTGCTTGCTTAAGATTGTTTCCTCGTGTTTTGGGCCTCACAAAGCACAAAGGTTAATCGATCAGCTGTAACACAAAGATCATCTACCTAAGTCATCACTAGTTCTCAGAACTGAGAATAGCAGCACACCGCAAAGCGCATCAGCTTAACTACAGCATCGAACCGAGACTTCGGAGAGTCTTCCCTTCATTGTGTGGAACATTCAACACGTCGCTCCCTGAGCTGCTGCCTCCTCTCTTCTCTCCCACAGTACTGTTTGTAAGCATCAGAGAGGAGCCTGCCTGCAAGGCACAGCGGGTTTCCCCTAGCCTGCTGACGAAGCCAACGCAGACAGAAGTTTTCCAAAGGAGACATCATCCCCAAGCAGTTAGTTTTTACAGTATGCTCTGCTCCAACCACCCAGACACACAGCGACGGTGACCTCAAGGCACGGAGGTGAGGGAGGGGTGTGCTCCGCCACCGGGAGCCGCGTTACCCTGGCGGGCCGCGGCGGCTCGTCCCCTCTGAGGGAAGGGGCAACCAGAGTCCACCACAGGGGCGGGAGCAGAGCAGGGGGTACCCTGGGGAGACGCCGCTCGGGGCGCTGCTCTCCGCAGGCGCTAGAGGGGGGAAGAAAAAAAAAAAAAAAAGAGGGGGAAAGAGGCTGCTCTCTCGAGGCCGCGGCGGGTACCTTGTCCATCCCTCAGCGCCCGCCGCCAGTGCCCCTCCTTGCCCCGCGGCATCACGCCCGCCCTGCGCCGAGGCCCCTCCTGTAGGGCCGCTGCTGCCCTCGGCCAACAAAGGGACGCGCCGTCCCCAAGCTCTGCCAGGCTCGGACACCGGGGCGGGGAGGGAGGGGGGAAGCGACTCCGCCCCAACCGGCCCCTCCGCCATGTTGTTGAAAGGAACCGACGGGGACCCGCGGACCACTGCCGCTCCCCGCCCTCCCCCCCCCCCCCGGCACCACCTCCCGCGCTTCCTCCTTCCTCTCCCTTCCTGCACGCACACATGCACTCACCAGCCGCCTTGGGGAGGAGCAGCACGGCCACCAGGCACAGCAAGGCCCAGGGCCGCCGAGTGGCCGTTAACGCCATGGTCCGGTCCCGAACCCACAGAGCGAGGGTGCGCGCGCGCGCACGCGCGCGCCAGGATTCCGGCTCACGACCCCCTTCTCCTCCCTGCTCCTCCCCCCACGAGAGAAACGGAGAGAAGCGCGCACCCACGGGCCACCACCGCCGCCTGCACCTCCCCAGCTGGCCGTAGCCACTAATGTAACCGACACAGAGGCTCCGCCTGATTGGCCGCTCCCGCCGGCCCCGCCCCTCCCGCCCGGCCCCGCCCCGCCGGCAGCTGCAGAGCGCCCGAACAACAACAAGATCAGGGGGAGCGGCAGCGGCGCGGCGAGGGGGCGGGGCACGGCGAGGGGGAGGTGAGGGGGCGGGGCGGGCCGGGCCCAGGCCCAGGCCCAGGCCCGGGCGGCTCCCGCGGCGAGGTTCAAGGAGGCGCGAGGCCCTGGCGATGGGCGCTCTCTCTATGCACCTAGTTCCTGCGTGTGGAGGGGGAGTGCGCAGAGCCCTTCGGTATACTTGCTGCACTGCTTTTCCCTCTCCAGCAGCCTCGTAAGAGCTGCTCTTTCGGGTGTAGACATGATGGGTAGTGCTGAGAGCTTACTCCCTGCTACCTAGCATACCATAGCATCGGGGACAGCCCAGCCTTAGAGCTTGCTTTGCCCATGGGGAGCAGTTTGTCTCCTGGTGGCATGCAGGCTCTCTGGAGCACACCCGTGTTGTGCAGCAGGGTGTGCAGTGCTCACGCCATCCCATCACCGCTCACCCGCTCTGAACAACCAGGGCAGTCACTTTGGAAACCCAGCCAAACCCACCGATTTGTCTGAGAGTCAACTTAGTCACACAACCTGTGCTAGCTAGGATCCCTCCTTGAGGACAGTCACCACCACCGAGATGGTTATCTTTACCCACCATGCCTTTTTAGCTTCTGCACGAGTGGTGCAGAAAGAGGACAGGCACTGTTCTTCTGTGCTCTAATGGGGTTACCTGCTTGCTCTGGGAATCCCCTACCAGCATCCTGCCTTCTTTACCTGGCTGGCATGTCCAGATCCTGGATCAAAGTCCTTCAGACCTCCTTTACCTGGCTGCCATGTCCAGAGCCTGAATCAAAGTCCTTCAAAGTCCATGTGTGCTTTTGTACTACTTCTCTTGCTAGGCTTGCTTGCTCTATGGCCCCTCCAATCATAAGAGGGGTGACATACAGCCCACAGGTGTTTTTCCACATGTTAGGCGAAATCACTCTTTTTAACAAATTTTCAACAAATTTTTGCAAGCTTTACCTACCATTCTGGAACTTCAGATCTGGCTTCCACCGGATTGTGGCTTCCCGCATCATAGTGTGCAGGACATCAACCACCATGCTCCACAGTGTCATATTTCACTTCCTTGTCACACTGATGTACTGACTATTTTACTTGCAGTTGTTCAGCTGACACAACCTTTATAAAATAAAGTCTTGTTTCTCTTATATCTTCTCATCTAGATAGGAATCCTGTTAATATAATAGTTTAAAGTGAAGTAAATATTTATTAGTTCATTCTCTTCCACTTTCTCTCCTAGCAACGATCAACATTGTGTATGAACAATGCTTAGTTGCATTTTTTTTGCTGAGCAAAATACTGTTTTACTGTAAATATCCTTAGTGATAGTTAGTATTGAACCAAACATCTGGATTTGATGCAGATTCATGCCATAATTAAATACTGAAGTTGGCAATATAAAGCAAACACGTTTTTAGTTATTCATGTATAGAAATACATAATGGCCTAATCCTCAAGTAAAATGATACATTAGCATCAATGAGAAATACTGAAACAGAGTTAAAATTGCTCAAATCCTGAGGTTCTTTTAAATTTATATAGCACATTGATACTATAACTTCAAAAATTTATATTGTGTTTGTGGAAAAGAAATCACTATTCACTTTCCTATTACAGGCCTTCTGTAATTAATGCTGGCCCACAGAAAGTATCTCTGGAGGACAAGGGAAAAGGAAGCAGACTGTAGTAAAAGATTTGATTCAGGGCTCCCAATTCAATCCTAGGGGAAGCATTTTTTGATAGGATCCTGAATGATGTTTGGCTGCCAGCCAAAGAAGGAATAAAGTAACCCACAGTTGACAGTTCACGAACTAAGATAGTTTCAAATCACTTTCAAGTAGTGAAATTGCCAGCACAAACTAAGTACTTTTACTAGGCATCACCTTTCTCTCAGAACAGACACTAGGTGAAGACCACTGCTGAAGAAACACTTAAAGTTCTGCCATTCTCTGTCCCGATCCCTGGGTACCAGGGATCTGTATTCCTGGATACCACATCAGATTCGAGAGCCAAAGTAAACTCCAGGCAGAAGCAGCAATTGCAGAGGTCCTCAAAGAGATTCTGGAGGCCAAGGATTACACCTTGCCTTACTCGCCATACTTTTCTCTATACAGGACTGCAGCACTGCATCTTTACAAGGGTTAAATGAGAGGTACCTAGCAATGCCTCCTGTGGTGCATAGTAAATTACGTCTATTTGATAATGAATCAAATCTATCTTCTTTGCTATACAAGATAGAGCAGTTGGAAAAAAATACAAACAACAAAATATAGCCCAGAGCTTGAGATTTAAATCATCAGCTTTTCCCCCCTGTATCTGTAAACAGTTGAATGCCAATCTATAGAAAATCAGAACTTATTCTTGACCATGCCTGGCTACATTCATCCTTAAATATGCTAGTTAGGCAGATGAGGCTAACTCTCACCACGTTTTAGAAATCTGAGTAGCATAATCCTTGTGAAAATGAAACAATGAAGATGTTTTAACCCAAAGGACAAAATAGAGAAGGCTGTGCTTGGATGTGTCTTAAGACACTAGTTTATAACAGATCTGAAGCAAAACTGACATTATACTACAGAACTCAGATCCATGCCATGGAATCCTGCAAGTTGTGCTCATTCAGTTACAAATTCAGAAATTGCCATTACTAATTTCTGAACAGCTTGTGCCTTTAGTTAGGAAAAAGTAGTTTAAAAGTTCTTACAAGTTAATTTCAGCTTCATCCAAAATATAAATAAATATTGTTTCTTGTTATTTTTCCCATCTTCCAACATTCTGTTTGTATTTAATCTTCATAGAGTTTCCTGCTCCCCTTATATTTGCTTTAACAATTGAACTCCCCAGATTCACTGCTTACTCACTTAAGTTTTCTCACAGACAGAGAGCTTATTCCCAGATTGGCAGGATGATTTAACACCCTTTCAGCGTAAGGAAATCTGACAAAACAAACAGACTCCAAGATATGCCCTTGTGTAAAATGACATTTTATTCAGGAAGGAAATAACTCTTCTGCAATTTCAAATTTTTCAAAATGGCAGTAAGTTCTTGGTCTTTTTCTGCAAAAATAACATGAAAAAGATTGATTTCAGTGTAATATTTTTTCAAGTCCAATAAAAGGCAATTCTTCACTTTTGTGTGTTTGTATTTTAACTAGGTATAGCAAATGTTTGTGCTGCAGCATTGTCTTGCAAGGGAATCCTTCAGGCCACTTCTTATCTACTTTAGTTCATCTTTGTTTTCAGAGTGCTTCCTGGGAATGGAAAGAAAATTGTAATTGGTGAAAATATATTAAGAAGAACAAGCAAGCCTCATTTATGTCATACTTCATTGAATTTCCCCCATTCTGATTATAGAAAGATGCAAAAAATCATCATTTGCTAATGCATAGAACACAATGCAACAAAACAGAAAATCCAGATAATCTGATTTTATGAGATCTGTTTAGATCATCAACATTATCGAATATATTTTCAAAAATATTTGCATTTTTGATTGGGTAAAGCAGGCTATTTTACAGGGAATATCTGCAGTTTAAACACAGGTTCATTGCTAATTTTGTTACTGAAATACGGCATTTAGACACATAATAAAATACACTGCACCCACAGGGAGAGAAATTAAAGCTTTACATAGTGCTAGTTTTATTTCTTGTAGTAATTATTGTCAGTTTTTCAGTGGGTTTTATGATTTCTTTCTAGAAGATGGAAAGCAAAACACTTGAGACTGCATGAAGGGTTCAAACAAAACTATAGTGCAAGAAAAGCACTATGTGGATCATTAAAGTATAACTAATTTTGCAAAGGGACAAATGATGAGATAGGTAATTATACAAACCATATATTTTTCTATGTATTAGTGTTTGACTTGATATGAAATTCCTTGTTTTATAAGCTATTTTGCTTAAAAACATAGGCACTAATAAATAAAATCTCTCTTAGCTTTTAAAGTAAAAGATTATGGAAATAAGGTAGGGAATGTAATTAATGGCAATCAGTAAAAGCTCTATTTGTGTTTCAGTGTAAGAGGTGTTGTATTCAGACTAATAAAGCAAAGATTCTGAAAAATCTGAACAGTGATATAATGAATCTATCTTTCAGCCATAATATATGCATAGTTAGTCCTAATGCAAGAGGAAATAAAGGTATGGCAAAGCTGCATTTGTAGAATTCATATCACAGTTTTCTCTCCATGATAATTAGTGAAATTTTATGTGCTTTTTTTAACAACTAGTCAGTGCATCATGATATTTACAAATTATGTTCATCAAAAAACTCAGCAAGAGAAAAATACCAAATGTGTGTCATTTACCAAGCTAACGGAATAAACCATTTTCAAAAATAAAAATTTCAGGTGCTTGATTTTGCCAATTAGTTTTACTCAAATCAGGAGAGAAGGGATCAAGGTGTTTACTATTGTGCTTTTTCTACAAGCACACAAATCAGGGAGTTTAGTGAAAATTTGTGAGGCATTAGTGAAAATCAAAGACAGGCAAAAGAAAACAAGTAGTTGAAGTTGCTATTTTATAAAATATCTAGAATTATTCGATTTATACCATTTATAAATACTGCTTGATTTCTCTTATCAGTGCCTTAAAAACTAAATACAGTGGGATCGTAATTGTTCAAGACACAGTTAATCATCTCCATTAACAGAAGGTCAGTTAAACCTTAAGTCATATGAAACCCTTTTCCTTTTAATTTATAGCCTGTGAAACACACCAGACTCATATCTGAGAAGTACTAACTGAGCAGCCCAGCAATACCCCACCTCAATATGCAGCTGCTAGGTCCCTACAGCTAACAAGCTTCTTATTCTGCAGCTAATGGGTTTGTGGATATATTATAGCGTTGTAAGTTCTTAGTCTGCAGTAAAGCAGATTGCTGTAATGACAGTTTTGCTCTGCAGCTATTAATCCTCTCAAACATAATCTTTCATTCCAGCTTGTAGAGTCCATTAGCTTCAGAGCTTGTTTGCTGCATACACAACATTCAACCTCATTTGAAATCAGATATAAATGGATTTAAAGAAAATGGTGTTGAACACCGTTAAAGAGTGGTAATATCAGAAACTCTTGTATTAAATCAGGCTCAGGAGTTCTGCTTTTACTATCAGTGCTACCAGTAATAGGTTACTGCTTTAATTTATGTCACAAGCAGGGAAGAAGGCTATAGCCTGAGACTTGTTTACCAAATGCTGAAGTGACTAAGACAACCAGTTAGTTAGGTTAGTGAGGGGTAACAGAAATGAATAGGCTGGCATCAGCGGGGTCTGGAAATGGCTGTGAACTGTACATCATTGTCTGTCTGAAAGCTTTATGTTGCTACAGCAACCCTGAAATTGTGTGAGTTTCTTACCTCTGACTACAGTGAGGCATAGATGCATTGAAGTAGCTTACTTCTAATCAAGAAATGATGGTTTATTTACCTATGCAAGCACAGTTTTTAATTGCTTGAGCTCCATTTCTTCCTATGCCAAGTTGATAGTGCACTGGCAATTTATTTATTTAATTTATATAGCTCTGATTTTCAACAAAAGTCTGTTTTTTCCTGCACTGAAACTTAAATTTCAAGCTGTACTCTGTTTAGACTTCAGAACATCAGTGGAGGTAAGAAGAGAGTCTATAACTCACTAAAAAGGGTGTATAACTCACTAAAATTTAATGTCTCTTTAGCAGTGTACAGAGCACAACCTTTTCCTATTTTAGATCTCTGTATCCAATAGCAGCTGGGCACCCTGTGGGTTTGACAAGCTTGAGTTCTTCTCTTACGGAAGTAAGATTCATTAATTGGAGGCAAGAAATTTCTTTGAGCAAGGAACAGATATTGTGGTGGTAAGCTGCTAAGACCCTAGAGCATTAGGTCTGGGGCTCTAAATTCCAGCTCCTGAGCTTGGATTAAATATCAGTCATCCCTAAAAAAAAAAGGGGGGGGGGGTTAGTAAAGCTCCTGTCACTCTGTCATTAAAGTAACACAATGTTTAGTTAAGTTTAAACCTACGGTAAAAAAAAAGGAGGGGGAGTAGAAAATAACAGGTTCTCAGCAGTGACTATCTCTTGACACTGATTAAATAGCCCTACAAAGCAGGTATGAGAGGAGAGATACTTTCTTCTTTAAGATGTTAGAGGAATTGTTTTATGGCAGCTCTTCTAGTCTTGCTACATGTTCCCACCCATTCTCATTCCTGAGTGCCTGTCACATTGCCTGCTATGTGTTAGACTGTCATCTTTCAATCCCAGCTCAGGTGCTGGCTGGGCATTTCACAATCTTCTTTCTATAGTCTCTCTTGGTAGTGTTTTCTATGAGTTTTCACCTGTTTGCCAACTCTAGCTATAATTCACTCCTAAAGGTACTGTACTTCCAGCAGATCAAGCCAGTTCGATGGTGGTTTTCTGCCGAGTGTTCTAAAAAGGTTTTTTGTTGCTTCTGTTGTTTAGCACAGATACAAAGCCTTTACAAGAGAGCACTTGTCATCTAGTCCAACCCCTCTGCTCAAGCAGGGTCACCCAGAGCACATTAGACAGGATTGCATCCAAGCAGGTTTTGAATATCTCCAGAGAAGGAGATTCCACAACCTCTCTGGGCAACCTGGGCCAGTGCTCTGTCACTCTCACAGTAAAGAAATTCCTCCTCACATTCAGATGGAACTTCCTGTGGTTCAGTTTTTGCCCATTGCCTCTTGTCCTCTAGTACGGCATCACAGAAAAGAGTTTAGCCCCATCCCCTTGACAGCCTCCCTTCAGGTACTTGTAGACATTAATAAGATCCCCCCTCAGTCTCCTCTTCCCCAGGCTAAAGAGGCCCAGCTCTCACAGCCGTTCCTCATAGGGCGGATGCTCCAGTCTTCTGATCATCTTTGTAGCCCAACACTGGACTCTCTCCAGTAGCTTGTACTGGGGAACCCAGAACTGGACGCAGTACTCAAGATGAGGCCTCCCCAGGGCTGAGTGGAGGGGCAGGATCACCTCCCTCGACCTGCTGGCAGCACTCTTCCTAATGCAAGGACTCCTCTTACTTTTTTCCCTCACCACCTTGAGTCCTGCTGAGGGTACCAGGAAAAAAGGATATACCTCTAAATGACTATTATATTCTAGGTTATTTCCTCTAGGCTGGAAAGTTAGGCTACAACCCTCTAGGCTATTCATCAGCATTCCTGGCCTTTTCTCCTATTAGTGAGCAATTATTTTTTTTAAGACGTAGGAAGAGTGGCTTATTATCTATCATTATGTGGCACTCAAACAGAACAGAAATTTAAAATACTGATGGGTGCTTAAGCCTTGCACTATTCTCTGATCTATCACTACCTCAATAATAGCTAGGTTGTTGGGGTTGATCCCACATTTTTTCCAGAAAATGTGGACATTAGGAGATGAGTGGATTAGATGTGACTAACTTCTCTTGCTTCCTCACTGTTTCTTTGTAAGAATAGAGGCTTTTTATACAGGAAATGTATTTTGAGAGGCTCAGGCCACAAATGCATTCTAACATGCATCACAAGTACCTTTGTCTATTTGCTAGATGTTCTTCTGCCCTAACAACAGTCATGCCATGTATGCAGATCTCAAGCTTCTGACTTTCAGAAAATGGGGGCATAAGACATCTGAGTCCATTGCTGCACCTTCAGTTCATCCACGTACACTCAGAGAAGATCTAATCTTGAAGTTAGCTTAACTTTGCTTTGAGCAGAGAATTGGACTAGATTATTTTCTGAGATCTGATCACTTCCGGTCTAAGTTATGTTACCATTCTAAGACAATACCAAGCTACAGGAAAGAAGAGGGGAGAGATAGGAAGTAAATACGTATTTGATCAGAATGAACTCTGGTTAAGTAATTTTTTTTATTTTTGAGTAACAGGCTGGGTATCCATTTATAATTCATGTGGATAAATGCATGGCATCAGCGTTGGGTGGATAAGAACCCTTTACACAAATAGCAGTCTTACCTCTGTTCATTTGAATGCCACATTATTTTTGGAAGCTTCAGCTGGATGCAGATGGGGGTCAAGATGGATATTCTGCAGTCTCTGTGATGAAAACATTTGCAAATGACCCCCCCAATGCTCAAGCTTTGTCAGTGGTATATGCTTTAATTACTCAGATCAGCTCTACCATAGCAAATTTTAGCAGTCTTACAACCTGCTAGCCTATTAGCTTCTGTACAGAGATGGCTGTGACCTTGGACATCACAACAAGGGAGGTAAAGAGTCTCAGAGCATGTTTGAAAGACATTGACCTGTGAATACAGGATCTCAAGAGGCCCATATCTTCCTGATGTGGGCAACTTCTGAATTCAGGGTGTTTGAGGTCAAGAATAGAAAATGGCTGAGCTAAGCTCCTGAACATATTGAAAGTCATTCTTTTTCTTTCATCTAGTTATATAGCTCTGCAACAAGGCTGGCCCACTAAGGCTGAGGTTGGTGTTGCTAATTGTCTGTCATTAGAGGTGTATATGCTGCAGTACATAAACTCACAACTTTGTTTTGCTTAGATCAGCAATGTGAGGAGGAGCACTCATCTCATTTTAGTTCCCTTAGGCAGAGCAGTGATCAATGAAAACGTGTCATGTTTTGCAACATTGCAAAGGAAAGATCCTTAAACTGAACAGGACAAAAGGCATCCTGGTTACATACCTCTAATACATCAGTGCATCAGGACAGGATTGTAAGGTGCCTACTGTGCTTGTATTCACAGTTCAGTGCAAAGCAGATTCTGTGGAGGAATGCTGGCTCTCATGAAAAATGAAACTGTATAAAAGTGAGTTGAAGAGAAGCCACATTTTTGCTGGGTGCTGATTTGTGCATTAATTGTCAGAATTTCATTCATCCTAATATAACACTTACCTGCGTGCATGAGGTCACAGAAGCTGATGAGGCAGTTAAAGACTAACTTGTCCACTAACTTGAGATAGTGAGATCAAAAAGTTATTTGGAGATGAGTGTGCCTGCATTTATGTGTGTGTACATGCATGCTCTTGCCCTTTCTCCCAGTGCATCTCCTCTCCCTTTTCTTAAGCAGGCTAAAGATTCATATTCTCCTACACCAACTTGTAAGCAATTTGTAGAGACACATTGGAAATCAAAAAGAAAAAGAAAATACAAACTCTTGCTGTTTCAAGTCAAAAGATGATTCTAACAATCTTGGCATGACACCACAAGGTGCTTTGGAAGCAGTCAGTCGATTCAGACAGATGTTATATTATTGATTGTACTGAACTGCTTCTGAAACATTATAGTTAACAATTTGTAAGTACACATGCCCTGCCAGCAGGGGTTATGTTCTGACTGCAGATAACTGATTTTTTATTTTGGGGGAGAGTGTGCTACAGTATTAGCAGTTTCTTAACAGAATGGTCCTTGAAAAGGTGAAAATGTACAATGAAAAACAAAATATTTTTTCATTTGTTAGTGAGGAATCTTAACTTCTTCTGATTATTAAAAAATAAGTAAAATTGAATAAAAATGTCACTTGACTCAAAGCATCTGTCTTGAAAATGGCAAAGTTAATGTCTCTTATTGCTTTCTTTTCACTAAATGTAGTTGGGAAATCTGATGCAAACCAATGAAATGTTGCAATGGAGAGTGTTGTTTTGCTGAAAAATGTGGACTGATTCTAATTAAATTCATTCAGTCTTGTGTTGTACAGTCAAAGTCTTACACTGCAATTTACCCTGATAACAAGGAATCCTTTTAGATTAGAAAAAAATCTGTAGTGAGTATTTTCTGTTTTCCTGCATTTTGTATCATTCCCAAAGTATCTGTGATACAAAAAAAGAATCTCTCCAATAATGATTTGATAACCCTTTTCAGGTGGTTATTAACTTTTCCTACATGTTACTGGGAATCTTTTTTCTTTAGTTTAAGCACCAGCTTAATTAAAATTATATTTTAATCATTTTAAATAGAGAATTGATTCTTTTCAAGAAGTGCAAATCCCAGCATGGATTCCTCTTTATTTAAACCAGGCATTTGTTAGTTTAGCTTGCACCTACAATTTATATAATAACAAATCTACCAATCTGATTTCTAGAAATACCTATTTCAGTAGCTGAAATGAGTCTGCTGTGTTTATTTCAAGAAACCCTTTATTCAGAGCAGTATAATATTCATCAGTTAGGCCCTGGAGTTTTGATGTTTTAAACATTTTCACCTGTGTAGTTACAATATGTTAACTTCTTTCTTTTAAAGGGCCAAGCTTCAAAACAGATGGATGTTATCAACCAAAGACTTTCTCTTAAAGAAAGGTGATACTCTAATTTCATTTTCTCATTTTACATTGGCTTCTATTGCAGTTATACTTTACAATAACTTTGCTCTGATGCTGGTGTTGGTGATTCATTTGCCTTACACAGTTTCTTACATGAATTAGCAAACGTTTTTCCTTGGGTACACCCACTCTGTATGTTAGGATAAGGTCCAACTGCAAAAAAATTCTGTCTTTAAAGGGAAGGCTAATTTCTTATAAAAACTGAGCTAAATTTGTCGCTGTCATATTCTTGACAAACATTACTGTTTATCTGGGGTTACACCAGGGAGTATGAAGAGCCTCACTGGCTCTAGTTAGAATGACAGAAGATTTTTTTTTTCTACAGGCAATCTTCTGCTTACTAACAGCTCTCTCATGTCTTTCTGGGATCAGGTAGCTCCTTTGCTGTGGTATGTGTTAGCACAGTAAGTATACCCAGCACGGCAGTGGCACAGATGATGCATAGTTCATGCTCTGTATTAAACTGAAGACTGTACAATAGATTCCTGTAGCCTTATTAATAGTAGAGGTGGGGAAAGTAATCATTAAGATTTCCTTAAGATCCCATGGACACTGTTAACCATTTCAGTTCCCTGCCAAGTCCAAGCAGCTATCCAGGGTACAAAGAGAAGTTAGCGCTGTGAAATGATCTGTACAAACAGAATTCTGCACGTATTTTGCTGGGTCTGGACTAAATTCTAGATCGGTATCTCCTAAAAACTGCATGTATTTTTAGTCCCCTTCTCTCTCCCCTTCAGCTCTTCCGTGTGGTCACATCTCTCATTCTCTCCCTTGTCGCTACAGTTCTAGGCAAGGAAATAGCCAGCTCACAAGTAACTGCTGGCTCCAGCTCAAGAGTGAAAGAGCAAGTAATTACTAGCAAGCATAAATGCATGTTATCCCTGCCTTTGACAGATTGAGGGTTTGCCAACAATTAAGGTAGATGGCTTTTGCCGAAGAGTGTAAACACTTTATTGCCCTTCCTGAACCTTTTGTTCCACTCTTTCAGCTGTGGAAACTAAAGGAACCTTATATTTCACAAGAGTGCTCAGCATTTTGTGGGAATAGACTATAAATAAGTAAGTGCAGTGAATTGTTATGCATACAGTTCAAATGTAATATAAATTGACTTAGCCTCATTAACATGTTTTAATAACAGAATTCTGAATTTTCCAAGAAAAGAAAGAAAAGATACAATTCAGTAGACCCTGGGAAATAAGCTTTTATGTTAAATTGGAAAAGTAAACCTGAATTTCACATTATTATGTTATATAACAATTAAATCAGTTTAGTGTAATAAGGGTGATCTGGCTTTTTTTTTTTTCTTTGAAAGTAGCTATCTAGTAATTTAATATTCTATTTGGTGGTAAATGATTATTGACTTGCATTATTACTGCCTGTTAAAATATAGGTAAATACTTTGCTTAATGTATATACCAGGAAAATATAAACAAGAGACTCAAAATATTACCGTGATACTGTTTATGAAGAGTATTAGCATTTACTGACCATTCCTGTCACTACTGCTGTTAGTTTATATTAACAACTCTTTCATTATGTGAACACCTGAAGGATAAATTCACAAAAAGGAAAGTCACTTTATATATAACTTAATGGGATAACAATGTCTAAAACCTGTTTTAAAGAAACCATGACAGGCATCTTTCATTCAGCAGTGTCTGTCACAACAGGAAATGACTTCCTCTAGTGTGCAATGCAATAAATAAAGGTCAGATGGTTCTTTTGTCTGCATTTACTTTACACAGTTCTGCCAGTAAAACAGGATGTTTTTTATTAACATTGCTTCAGGCTTTCTGATGACAATAGCACCAAAATAAGGACCAGATTTTGTCTAGGTGAAATTCGCTCCTCCTGCATAAAGCCCTATGCAAAGAATCTACAAAGAAAAAGTGGAAATAAGACATCAAGCCTCTAAAGTCATATGTAAGCACTTAGACTGCAATCTGTATAAGCTTCCAGGAGTTAGGTACTCAGCTTCCACTGAAATGCAAAGGAGGTGAGCACCTATGTTATTAAAGTTCTTTTAAAAATTCCATCTTTGACAGATTTAACAGCCTACCATTATTCATTCAGAGATAATATGTGTACATTCTTATATATGAATAGTGCCTTGGGTATTCAAAATCTAGGCAAGCGAAAAGAGGGGAGACAGGGATGTGAAATTCATCCTTCAGAACCAGGAAGAGCATGCAGTTTCTCAACTGTGAATAAGCAGCAGCCTCACTGAGCCGTACTGTTCAGAAGACAGGCTATGGGATTTTCCTCACGGACCATCCTTGGCCAGCGCCTAAAGTGATCTTCGGCTCAGCCAGAAAGGCAAGGGGCTGCGAGTTAACTGTTGGTGAATCTGCTACCTCCTGTGGAGTTCAAGTGGAAGGAAGAGCTTTAAGTCAGCCTCACACACACTAGATGTTCCACCCAGCTGGAATACTGTTTGTGTTGAGGTATATTTTTGGTTATATTTTCCTGAAATGTGCAATTACAAAATATAGAATATTTACATCATTACAAATTAAGTTTCAGTGTCAGCTTTTTATGTCATAAAATGGAATATTCTTATGTGCAACAGGTAAATTATTTTCTTTGGGTATCAGATACAAAACTGTTTTCAATACAAAGAACGATAAACTGATTACTACAGCTATATGCTTTCTGATCAAGAAGTTTCCCTGTCTTCAGCGGTGATGCTTGTCCCATAACTGCCATATCAGCTCTATGCCAGGCTTCGCAGTAGTTGCTAACCAGTCGGATCCCATTTTCAGTTGAACCATGCCATATTACTTTTTGAGGCCTGAAAGGTAACGTTAAGAAGTTATTTCCTGAAAAAAGTCTCTCTTTTGCGTTATTCAACTGTATGTCTATATATGTGGTGACTGCTCAGTTCATATTGTATAGGAATGTATTTCTCCTCTCCTTCTGCTTGAAGCAAAAGGCAAGGAAGAAAAGGAGAACACAACCTGATATCTCAGTTGTGGGCTAGCAGAAATGGAGGAGAAAGAAGGCATAAGAGAAACGAAAAGTCTTTGTCACCTTTCTAGTGGCTCAAGCTGTTGTCATTCTGTGATTTATGCTATCAGGTAAAAATAAATGTCATGTAAAACAATGTGAATGGTAATGTAAACTCACCAAGATGGATCTGTCATGACATTTCTCCCATCAAATGAGTATATTGAAACATGAGGGTTGAATTGTCCTCCGTTCCCATTAAAAATGGATTCCCAGTTACTGAAAAGTGTTTCTCCCTGTTGAAATTTTGAAGTCACTTTAACAAACAAAATGAATCTGAAATCTACATGTCATACCTGACTTATATAGAAGAATTTTATAAATCTAAAATCTTATCGGCACTTAAAAACACTTCATATTCCAGCTTTCACATCACAGTCTCCATGCAATGCTCCTGAACAAACTCATCTCATCTGTCATGTCTGTGCTAATAGCTCTTATATCTACATCTTTGTCTCTGGCCTTTCCATTCACAGTTATGTCTCTGCTCTATTGACCTCAACTCAGATTTCAGCTTGATCCAGTTTTCAGTATTTCCACTGCCCTCTTCCTCCTCTTAACTGTCCACAATTGCTTGAAGATTTGCTTATAACTACTCTAGCTAAAGAAAAAATATAAACGTAGCTTGTAATGGAAATACAAATTGTGATGAGGTCACAATTTTGTGACAAGTGCTGCAAATATCAAAAGCTTTGTGTCAGGGTACCTCTCAAATTGCTTTTGAATTTTTCCAGTAGAAGTTGGAACAACTTTGTATTTACCAGTTTTCCTCCAAGCATCTGTGTTTGCATGCACTTCAGAGTAGAATCCACTCAGTGAGCTACAAGAATCACGTGTTATTCCTGTAGGTTTCTTTGGCTGTTTGTGCTGGGAGCCAGCCAATACTACTGAGACATGGTTTGTTTTCCACAGTTTCAGAGAGCATCTGTTTATGTGAAACCACAAGATGACTCACATTCTAGACTCTTGCAAAAACTCTCCTTTCAGTTTCTTTGGGGTAAATGTGGTATCACTACTAAGCACAAAAGTTACCATTATCTTTAAAAATGAGGAAAAATAGGCAATTTTGTATATTAAACTCTGTGGTCATAACAGAAAACAGAAGATAATATCCATCTTCAAGAAATGAAGATGCAGTTTCCTTCCTAATATAAAAATTTCCAGAAGGCTGAACATCACCCTGTTGCTATGTCAGCAGTTGGCTGTAAGTAAGCCATTCTCATAGCTTTATTTCGACTATTAGTCTTAGGGTATTGAGAAAAGTAATTCCAGACAATTCAAATGAAATGTGAGACAGTCTGCAATTTTCTACTTCAACATTACATTTCTTTCTGGACTTGAAAATATAAAGCAAAACTTCTTTGTTTTGCAAAGTCTGGACGAAAACTTCTGCTTTTGCTGTTTTCCAAGATTTCAGGATACCTACAGTCTATCTGAATTAAAAAGGTAATAAACACTGATTTTTACCTTAAGATTGACTATTGGTAAATTGTATCTGTCTGTTTTTCTCACAACTGTGGCCAGATCTTGCAAATGTGATGAGAGGAAGGCTCTGTAAGTAGATGTCAAACCTGCTAACTGTGCCTGTTGAAAACACTGAAAATCTGCTCGCATGTCACCAGCTAATGGCAAATTTAAAGCCACCAGATGCAGCTGGAAAAAAGAGAAGAGAAACCGCCAATTTTTTAAGTTTAAGAGTATACATCTTAGAAGTAAATTCTAAAAATCCCCAAGCACAATAGCTAGTACTTTCTATAGCAGATATACAAGTGTCTTTTGTTGCCGTAACATCACATTTCTTAAAGTTATCCAGCTGACAGCAGAAATACATATTTATCTTTGAACAGTCAAAAAACCATGAAAATTATATACTCCTAAAAATAAAACTTCTATTTTTAAAAAAGCCAAGATTTTTTAAGCAGCTTTCTTGGAGTTATCATGCAAACAAAATCTCAAATCTAATAAGCTGGAAATAAACAGCAAGAGCTGACCATATATCATTTAAAAATTTACTGTTAAAAAGTAGCAGGAGTAGCATGCCTGAGTCAAATAATATAAATGCAGGAACTAATACACATTTTTTTTTTTTTAAGATGTAACTTAGTTATCTTGCTTTCCTTATCTGAATATTTTAAAGTATTTTAATTAAGGCTTAGATTATAAAGTGTCTATTTAATAACAACCAGCATCATGAAGACAGAAAGGATTCTAATATTTTATCAATTTAATAATAACAAAACTTAGTGTGTTTTACATTTTTTGTTAAAATGACTAAGTGGGTAAGTATTCCTAGCCTAGAAACCAGGATTTGGGATTTTTTTGACTGAGATAGGAAAAGGGTTAAGATGACCACAACAGTTCTGGAGGGAACCGTTTAAAATTCTGTTCAAAATGTCTAAGCCACTGTATTTAAAAATTTCCAAAGTAAATTCTGTGAGAAATACTACAAAACTTCCTCAAAATGCAAAAATACAATGTTTCAAAACACAGCTATGCAATTGGGATACAGTTCTCATACTTACTGCTGGTTTTCCATTATTCATATTTGAAATTGGACTCAGTGCTGGAAGAGACTGAAATCCCTGTTATTTTAACAAACACAAACAGATATGTTAAATCCTTAGATCAGAATTTTAGACATTCAACAGTTTTCTAAATAAAACAAACATTGAGTATTAGAGAATCTGAAACTGTCATGCCTCTGAAAAATAAACCAAAACTGTATAGCCACATGCTTTTTCTACCTATCATTAATTTAGAAAGTCAGTTATACACGTTTGAATGCTGTCCTGGACAGAGTTGCTTTCTTAAACCTGAGTCTAAACATTGCATAGCTAGCATTCATTCCAGAGAGGGTTGGAGTCCTGCATGGCGCTGGCCTGACAGATGCAGAAGACTGGTTCCGAAAAATTAAACTGAAAACAAAAGGGGGATATCGAAACAGAAAATGTGGTGCATGGGAAGAAGGCCTCAGTAATTCCCCCTCCTAAGTAAGCTGATTGTAGAGATGAGAAGGTTGATGAGCTTGATAGCTGTTTCAAGAACAGCAAAGTTTTCTTCCGTAGTCATGGGAAGTGTGAGTAATAAGGCAGTGACTACACCAGTCTGGAAACTCACATGATGTCAGCTGGAGGCTGCAGACAATTTCCTACAACCTGAGGTCTAGACATCTTCCCAGTGTGCTAAGTGCCTTTCTCTCTGACCTTGTCCAACTTTTTTTCTATTTGTCACCAGGTTTTCTCTGGCCATCTCCCTTCTCCCCACCCCTTCCTAGCACTCTCTTGCCTTTCGTTATCTCAGCACTACCCAGTCAGCTCAATTAACCTGCCACAAAGACTGTTCTCTATTCCCTTCTCCACTTTTTTTTTTCATCCTTCTGGGATTTTGGGGGACAGGCAGCATGTTCACGTACAGGTTGTACAATAACCTCTAGAATGAAGGCAAGTATGGATTAAAAAAATGAGGTTTCAGAATAGACCTCAGCACACTGTAGGATTAGCTACATACAGATGACAGTTATGTACCCTGAATGGAAGAATATAGAACTGTAATCTTTTTAAGAAAACCTGCTTTTCAGCAGCTCTTTACTGAGTTTCCTTGAAAAGGACCAGGGCTTGATGTGATTGACTTCAGTGTCACAAAAGAGATTTTTTGTTTGTTTGTGTTTGTAGACAGCTTTAGAGATCCTGCTTTGTGTCTGCAGTATTCAGCCTCTCAGAAGATAATGGCTATAGAGTAATGGCTGGTCAGTATGAGCCAGTTTGAAGCTTATATAGAGGTAGGATACTTATGCTGAACTGACAAGCCTCAGCAGAAACTATGTTGTGCAGGAACCTTCCTGCAAGTTCTGCCCAATGTTCCCCCAGTTTTTGCACACTGAGGATAAGCTTTTCACAGTCCAATATTTTGTACTTACATGGCTTGATATGGCTGGAGGTGGAAGGCTGTCAGCAGGGATAGGAATTAACTCACCAAGCTGAAAAACACAAAATGAAAAGCAAACAAAACCATATTAATAGCAGCTTCTGAAATAAAAAAATATCTTTGCATTCTTACTTCTCCAGCCCTATACAAATAACTGCAACAACTCCATTTGGAGTAAGGGAACTGAAAAGGATTGGGAAACAGTGCAATAGTACCTGCAATTTTCTCCATCCATTTCGAACACGGATAAAAACCTCACTGGTTTCACTCAGATAGATTAGGGTACCTTCTGCTACTAAATGGACCTTTTCCAACATACCCTTGACATTGCGGAACGTTGTAACCTGTCAAGTGACAAAACAAAAGCAAAACCCTGTGTGATGGCACCAAAGACAGAAAACATTTCACATGTTAAATTTAAGTCTCATTTGAATAAGTTTATAAACATCAAAGCTACTTGTGCAGGAAATGCTCAAAAAGTCAATTTTACCTTATTTTGTATGGAAAGCTTTTGGAGCATAAAGATCTTGCTACTTTGGCATAACAGCATTATAATTCTGTTGATTTTACTGTAGCTTCACCAACAGTTAATTTTGCACAGACTGGGAAGATTACATCTCTAAAGTTTAGTACACTGGGTCAAAATGGGAGAGTTCAAAAGAGACTTGGTAGGACTAAGCATAGCTTATAAATATCACACACAATTCTAGATACGTTTGTCCCTGTTGCTATGTTTTCCTTACTGTTCAAATCATAGAATCATAGAATGATAAGGCTGGAAGGGACCTCTGGAGATCATCTAGTCCAACCCTCAGTGTAGCCCATACAAGGATTGAACCCTCAACCTTGGCATTAGCAGCACCATGGTCTAACCAACTGAGCTAAACCTGCCCCCAAATATGGAATTGGTAAGGTTGGAAAGGACCTCTGGAGATCATCCCTCCAACCCTCTTTTCTTTAAGGGTGTTTTATTCCATCCCTTTTGTTATGTCTCTGTGTGTCTCTAGTTCATGCAGCAAATACTTTTCAAATTTTCTTTTATAGATGGTCAGTAAGCTGAAACTGAGGTCTGTCAGATGTGGCTATTGTACCTGTTACCTACATCTTTGTCCTCTGAAGAGCAGAACACAGGGCTCTCTAAGAGGAGTTACTTCCACAGGCTATATGAAAATTGCAAGTAGCACAAAATCAGTGGCAAATTTCTCGAGATCGTCATTTCTTGACACTTGAATGTCAACTCTTTTGCATTTCTTGATAGTGTCAGAGGAGCCTGTTGATGCTTTATACTCCATGCAGACCTTGCTACAAATTGGCAGATTTTAAAATGTTTATTTTGGCCTGAGTCGGCTGGGATGTCCTACCTAAGAAAGTGTCTCCCAGGCTGTAATCACAGTCCTCTACCTTGGGGCACCAGTCTCTGTTCATTAGTTTCTCCCCTGGTTTGTAACATCTGTGAGCTGCATTTCTGTGGGTAAAGGCAGTTAGCAGAGATATGACACTATGGTGGGAAGGCATCAAAAGTAACTTACACTTGAATTCATGTCAGGCCGTGTTATATAATGTGGATGATCTGAAAGTCTGCTTGTTTATTAGTGCATTCTTAAATGATTTTCAGTATACTGAAAATTTGCTCATCTATCATAACATGAGAGTATAAGTCAAAAAATGGCAATGAAATGCCACTGCAAACTTGTTATCCCCTATAAACTGAGAATATTCGATCAGTTATTTGAATTAATAGGACAGAAGTCTTGTGTATCTTTTCTACATGATTGACATCTGGTGTACAGCTCTGATTTAAGTGACCCCGTAATAAAAAGAAAACTCCAGTTAAGTGTACTTTCTGGCACAGCAATTTGAGGTAAGTTGCTACACTCTTCCAGAGACATTGCTTTGAACCTGCAATATGCACACCTTTCCATTGCTTTAACATCCCATCATTCTTACTTTGCATTTGTTTTTTGCATTTGAATAGGCTGTTACTAACAAGAAAATAGATAAACTTCCTCATAAACTCTTCCCAGCTGTATGGTTTCCCTTCTGAAAAAAATTATGATGTTCAGAAAAATAGAAAATATTCTAATATATAAAAATTCAGGAACTCAACTTTTCCTCCTCAAGCAGTGCTATCAGCAGCCACCACAAGCTTTAAAGCAAAGTTTTCAAAAGCAAACTTCCGTTATCTTACCAGATTCCTGGTCACAGGTGACCCTGGCTCTCCTGGAGGACCTGGTGGCCCAGGAATAGCAGCTGCTAAAACAAAACAAGTGTACAAGTAAGTAAGTCTTTTTCGAGTTAAAGTTAACTTAAATGGCTATGGGGGACCCCCCTACACCCTTCCTGGGAAACCTGCATGTATGACTACCTCTCCAAAATGCTTATGCACCAATGCACGCAGCATTGGGAAAAAACAGGAGGAACTGGAGATCTGTGCACGGCCACAAGCCATGAACTCATTGCAATTACAGAGACATGGTGGGATCGCTCACATGACTGGAATGCTGCCATGGATGGCTACGTACTTTTTAGGAAAGGCAGGCCAGGGAGGCGAGGTGGTGTAGTTGCTCTTTATGTGAGACAGCAGTTGGAATGCATTGAGCTCTGCCTAGGAGTGGAGGAGGAGGCAGTCGAGAGCTTATGGGTAAAGATCAAAGGGCAGGCTAGCATGGGGGACACTGTTGTGGATGTGGTGTCTACGAAGAGGAAGTCGATAAGGCCTTCTACAGACAGCTGGAAGTAGCCTCACAATCACAGGCCCTGGTTCCTATGTGGGACTTCAACCACCCTGACATCTGCTGGAAGGACTACACAGCCAGGTACAAACAGTCCCAGGAGGCTCCTGCAGAGCATTAATGATAACTTCTTGACACAGGCGGTGGAGGAGCCTACGAGGAAGGGTGTCCTGCTGGACCTTGTCCTAACCAACAGAGAAGGACTGGTAGGAGATGTGAAGGTTGGGGGCAGCCTTGGCTGCAGTGACCATGAGATGGTGGAGTTCAGGACCCTGCAGGAAAGAAGCAAGGCAATAAGCAGGACTGCAACCCTGGACTTCAGGAGAGCAGACTTTGGGCTCTTCAGGGACCTGCTTGGAGGAATCCCATGGGTTAGGGCCCTAGAAGGAAGGGGGGTCCAAGAGAACTGGCTAGTATTGAAGCCTCACTTCCTCCAAGCTCAAGAGTGGTGCATCCCTATCAGTAAGAAGTGCAGCAAAGGGGGCAGGAGACCAGCATGGGTGAAAAAGGAGCTCCTGGCCAAACTCAGACAGAAGAAGAAAGTCCACTGAATGTGGAAGAGGGGACAGACCACCTGGGAGAATTATAGGAATGCTGTCAGAGTATGTAGAGATGCGTTGAGGAAGGCTAACACTCAGTTGGAATTGAGTCTGGCAAGGGACGTTAAGGACAATAGGAAGGGCTTCTCCAAATACATCAGTAGCAAGAGGAGGACCAGGGAAAATCTGGGCCCACTACTGAATGGGGTGGCGGTACTGGTGACAAGGGATGGAGAGGAGGCAGAGTTACTGAATGCCTTCTTTGCTTCAGTCTTCACCACTAAGGGCAGCCCTCAAGAATCCCAGAGCCTGGAGACAAGGGAGAAAGTCTGGAGAAGGGAGGACTTTCCTTTGGTTGAGGAGGATAGGATTAGAGACCTTCTGGGCAAGCTTGATATCCACAAATCTATGGGTCCGGATGGGATGCACCCACGGGTACTGAGGGAGCTGGCAGATGTTGTTGCCAGGCTGCTCTCCATCATCTTTGAAAGGTCTTGGAGAACAGGAGAGGTGCCTGAGGACTGGAAGAAAGCCAGTGTCACTCTCGTATTCAAAAGGGCAGGAAAGAGGACCCAGGCAACTATAGGCCGGTCAGCCTCAGCTCCATCCCTGGAAAGGTGATGGAACAGCTCATCCTGGATGTCATCTCCAGGCATATGGAGGAAAAGGTGGTGATCAGGAGTAGTCAGCATGGATTCTCGAAGGGGAAATCCTGCTCAACCAATCTGGTAGCCTTCTACGATGGCATGACTGGCTGGGTAGATGAGGGGAGAGCAGTGGATGTTGTGTACCTTGACTTCAGCAAGGCTTTTGACACTCTCCTATAACATCCTCCTAGATAAGCTCAAGAAGTGTGGGTTAGGTGACAGTGGACAGTGAGGTGGATTGAGAACTGACTGAAAGGCAGAGCTCAGAGGGTCGTCATCAGTGGCACAGAGTCTGGTTGGAGGCCTATGGCTAGTGGTGTCCCCCAGGGCTCAGGATTGGGTTCCATCCTGTTCAACTTCTTCATCAATGACCTGGATGAGGGAGCAGAGTGCCTCCTCAGCAAGCTTGCTGATGATACCAAGCTGGGAGGAGTGGCTGACACATCTGAGGGCTCTGCTGCCATTCAGAGAGTCCTGGACAGGCTGGAGAGCTGGGCGGAGAGGAACCTCATGAGGTTCAACAAGGGCAAGTGCAGAGTCCTGCTCCTAGGGAAAAAATAACCCTAGGCACCAGTACAAGCTGGGGGCTGACCTTCTGGAAAGCAGCTCTGCAGAGAAGGACCTGGGAGTGCTGGTGGATGACAAATTGACTATAAGCCAGCATTGTGCCCTTGTGGCCAGGAAGGCCAATGGTCTCCTGGGGTGCATTAGGAAGAGTGTTGCCAGCAGATTGAGGGAGGTGATCCTGCCCCTCTACTCAGCCCTGGGGAGGCCTCATCTGGAGCAGTGCATGCAGCTGTGGGCTCCGCAGTACAAGAGAGACATGGAGCTACTGGAGAGAGTCCAGCATAGGGCTACGAGGATGATCAGAGGACTGGAGCATCTGCCCATGAGGAACAGCTGCAAGAGCTGGGCCTCTTTAGCCTGGGGAAGAGAAGACTGGGTGGGGGGTGGATCTTATCAATGTGTAAAAGTATCTGAAGGGAGAGTGTCAAGGGGATGGGGACAAACTCAGTGTTTTTTTCAGTGGTGCCATACTAGAGGACAAGAGGTAATGGGCAGAAACTGAACCACAGGAAGTTCCGCCTGAACGTGAGGAGGAATTTCTTTACTGTGAGAGTGACAGAGTACTGAACCAGGTTGCCCAGAGAGGTTGTGGAGTCTCCTTCTCTGGAGATCCTCAAGGCCTGCCTGGATGCAACCGTGTCTAACATGCTCTAGGTGACCCTGCTTGAGCAGGGAGGTTGGACTAGATGATCTCTAGAGGTCCCTTCCAACCTTACCGATTCTGTGAGTCAAAATAAAATATTTGGTGTTGGTGTGTAGGAGTAGTATAAGATCGTATTGAATGTGATCCTTGCAAGGTCAAAGTCTGGATAGCTTTGTTGAAAACAACTACAGAAAATGTAATTTAAGGGTTTTTTAAAAAAGCAGTAGTGAAACTTATTCTTTTGTGTGTTGCATGGGAGACAGATCAATAGTTTGCAAGCCATTGGGGGTATTTAAATCCCATTATTTATTTGCAGATAAGCCATTTCTCTTTCCCCCACACTGGAGTATGTGAGCTCCAAATTACAGTAATTGAGAGCTTTAACAGAGATAACTAGATACCTTGAAGATAAGAAATAAATTATCAATGTTCAGAATATTTAGTAAAGTGGACATCTATCAGTGTATGCTTAAAGAAGCTTCTTATAAAGCAAAGAGGAAAATGTGTTGGAGGACAATGAAGCCTAATGGCAGGGTGGACAAGCAAAAGTAGAAGGATGGAATACTAATAATAATTTGTTCTTTCTAACTGTGTCTCTTAGCTAATATTCAGAAGTGCTTGATATAAATTATATGAGAAAATTCCTAAAGTGTTGCTCTCAAAACCAGCACATGGGAAGAACAAATACTGTAGAGAAGCACATTGATCATTAGTTTCCAGAAGTGGAGATCTGGATTAGCTAGGCCAACCCAAACTTTAGGCAAGACAGGTCTGCTTTATACCCTCTTTATACTGTTAACAGCACCCTTGCTGTCAGTATGCTATCTTCCTTCAGCTTCCTTCAGATTAAGGAATGCTTTGGTCTGGAAGACTGTTTTTGGTTCACTAGATTCCCTTTCTGGTCTCAGTTCCCAGAGGGAAAAATCAGAGTCTCTCACTTAGGCAAACTTGCTAAGTAGTCTCAGAGTTCATACAAGACCCCATCTACCAGAACCTAGTCCAACGTCTGGACATACAACAGTAAGACATCCCTCATTAGCAGACCTGTGACCCAAGAGGAGTCAAAAGGGAAAATGTTTTGAATTGGGACACTTGATTAATGCATTTCTTTTGAAGCAAGTTTGAAATAGTCCATCAGAAGCTCCAGCACCACTTTATTTATAAAGTTCATCCTTCAAACGTGACCATTTTTTTTTTGTGTGTGTGTGTGTGGTCCTTTTGCTCCTTTTTTAATCCACTAAATTAAAAATCATTAAATGTCCAGTAACCAACCTCAAAACAGTTTTGTCTGTATTCAATATTAGCATAACAACTACTTTATCAGAAGGAGTTCTCTTGCAGCTTCATTCTAGACTTCAACTTTGGTGTGAGTACTGCCCTTATATCAAGGAAGAGCTTCTTGTCACATTAAAATTTTCCCAAATTTTGCTAACTGCTTAGTTTGATAGATTTCACAAAGCTCTCTAGGCAGCCTTTATCTGTTACGTAGACTTCCTAATCACAGCTTAAATAAGATTTTCCTGCAATAGTGCTCCCTTGGCACTAGTCAATGAAACCTGATAGCAGTTGCTGTCTTTTTCTCCTCTTCTTTCCAATTCACACCCGTAGGAAGAAATCTATAGTGTGTAAAAGAGACAGAAGCAAACTGATCTAAGTGTGAAGAGTGAAAGTATAGCTGGAAGAACAGGTATGTGCAGAGAGGTGAAGAGGAGGTGTAAGCAAGCTTATGTGCTCATATGTACAGAGAAAAGCTGAATCACACCTTCTCACCTGAGCCATATATTGCAGGGGGTCCTGGTGGTCCTGGTGGGCCAGGTGGGCCAGGAGGTCCAGTTTTTCCATAACCTGGTAAGCCAGGTAGGCCAGGTAATCCAGGAGGTCCTCTGGGTCCAACAACTGAATCCCCTTTTGGTCCCTATCAATAAAAAAAATTTTATTTGAATGTATTTATTTCACTGCTGCAGGACCTTAATCTTTGGGGGCAACATTTTCTGAAGGTTGGCCATTACATCCCTATTTAGGTATGAGTCCATAGGTGATTTTTTTCAAGGAGCCATGGATATTAATGGAAAATGAAAAATCTACCCATATATTAAACTAAATTCAAGAGTATAAGTTTCAGAAAGCTTTCTGAAAATTCCTGCACCTATTCCTAAGTACCTAATGTCCACCAAACACTCTGCAGTGCTCTCAAACTCCTAAATCTATGCTTTGCCACTCACTTCGATATGCTTATAAAATCTTGAGTTTTCCTGAAGGACCATGGTGGAAAGTTTTAAAAACATGTCTCCATGCAGATCTTATATCTCATGCTGAATGTTGCCTTCTCTCTCTCCTGATCAAATACTTATATCCCTGATGCTTTCACCTGCTTGTCTTCCAGGATAAAAAGACTCCATCTCTAAGTTTCCAGTTTAGTAATGGCATCACAAGTCATTGTTAGCCTAAATCAGGAGGGCTTATGCTTCCTGTGCTCAGACTGCCCTGCATATTTGGAAAGTTTTTGGTTCATGGATTAGGAGAACTTAGTCTCTGATGGATCTGAGCTGTGTCCTCCAACTCCTCCTTCTTGCGAATGGAACAGTTTCTAAATAAGAAGATGATTTTCAGCAATGTGAAATAGGATCAGGAAGATTTTGAAGAAAGGATTGCTAACCTAAAACTTTGTCCTCAACTGTGACATACTATGATGCTCCTTGGCACAGAACATACAATACAGTATGTCAATGCATGCGCTGGTTGTCAGATCCCAGGGATTAACTAGTTTGCAAAGTGGCAGCAGATTTGATTCCAAAGCAGATGTGGTGGCAACTATCAGGAGATTAAATCACTCAGCAGAATAAAGACTGGTTAAATTTTAAAGGAATAGTCCAGACTGGTACACACTAGACTTTTCATGCATGTTTTTGGATTGCTAGAACAGAAAATAAGATGATGGCCACTTAGGTGGCCAGAATTTTTTGAAGATAGCCAGATAGCCTCTATGTCATTTTGTATAGCCTGTTTTGGCCTTTATGAGGATATAAGGAGTAGCATCACAAATCATATGTTCTGCCTTGATTTGTAATGCTGTTAATAGCATGAACCTACTTTCCGATGTAGTTATATTAGGCAGCTGAGCAGCTAGCATAACGTTGCATCAATTTTTCATAGAAAATTAATTCCATACACAATACTGAAGCATCTGTGTCTATGCCTAATGCAACTCTCTCTTTCCCTTACTAATCTAATTGTTAGCATATGAGTTTATATATAGTTCTTAGCATCATCTTGTTGTTTGTCTCTATTTAATGCTTTCTTAGTTAAAACAATATGTGCCCACAATTATTCCTATTATACAGCTTGTATGACTTACAACTAATCCTGGTCTTCCAGGCGGTCCAGGAGGTCCTGTCAGAAAAAAACCTCCATTTGGTTCTCCTTTTTCTCCTTTTACACCAGGTTCTCCATTGTCTCCCTTTTCACCCTTTGAAGAGAATGCACTTTAAAACATTCAGCTGAAACAAGATCATAACCCTATGCCCTGATCTTTTAAAGCTACGTGAAAGATCTTAGCTTAAGAAAGAACAGCATCAGCTTACTACCTGCCTTTTGACATCACTCCCTTCTTCAGTGATATGGAGTCTTCTACTGAAGGTGCAAACATTTCTCAGGGTGGAGATTTGGGGAAGAAAACAAGGCAGAGGGAACTGATTCTATTGCTGTTTCCTGCCCTTCCACCCAGCAAAACTGTGTTCTGTGCTGTAGTTGGAGGCAAAGAGAGTGTAAGTCAGAGGAAGCATAAAAACTAGGCTTGCTGCTTTTCCCTTGCATTGTGGAGAAAGCAAAGCAAGACATGAATTTGACCGACCTGGAAAGGTGTGTAGCAAAGTGAAGATCACCTTAGAGAACAGAGTGGGGATATGTACCAGGACAACAGAAGAAG
Source organism: Rhea pennata (assembly GCF_028389875.1). NCBI lineage: Eukaryota > Metazoa > Chordata > Aves > Rheiformes > Rheidae > Rhea > Rhea pennata. The sequence goes on from NC_084664.1 coordinate 74,413,930, forward strand.
CACTGCACAAAATTGCAGAAACTTTAGACTGCTTCTCTTTTCCTCTCTTACAAAGATGATAATCAGATTGTCTGGGAAATAAAGTGTCTTTAAAGGCTTCTTCTTATCTGTCTAATTCATTATCTCCTTGTCCAAAATGAGCCACGGCAATATTAGGCTTTGCCTCACATTATTTCTTTCAGTTTTTCAGCTGGTTTTCTTCCTTCAACTTTTTTCATCTACTTTAGTACACCTTTCTGAGAAATAAACCTGTGACTAGAGACAGCAACAGGCAAAGCAAGAATGACAGGTAGTTGCAGAAAGGGTATAGAATTGGCCATGTTTAGCTCTTCTTCTGCCTTTTTTTTTCATGTTAGTTTCTCAGTAAACAGGACTATAAAGCTTTCTGTGTGGCATGTCATTTTGGAGAGCTGAAGGATTTGACATAAAATCAACTCTTTGTAGCTAAAGTTTTAAAGCTACAGACACTGCTCTGTGAGATCAGAGAAGCCACATTATATCTTTCAGCATGGCTGATGCACTTTATGTCATAGAAATAACTTAGGTGAACTCAGCCAGATAAAAACAAAATCTGAAAACAAGATGAAACTATGAGTCCTTCAAGGAAATTAATGGTATCCTTATAGAGCACTACTTTTGGTGGTATCATCAAATGATAAATTGATTCCATTTTTTTTTCAGATCTTGTATCGTTTAATCTTAGTTAAAATGTTTAAAATAATATTCCATTGGTACTCAGTTTTGTCACTTAAAGCAATCAAGAACAGTGGAATAGAGAGAGACCAAACACATCAGGGCATAGAGAGGCTTTCTCATAAGACACTCCAGGATGTAACTATGGGGAAGCATGAAAGCGGCTTCCGTCACTTTAACCTATTTTATTCACTATGCTGAAAAGATAAGTAGTATTACACATAAGTGAATATTTTTCATATGTTAATCGCTGCTAAATTTTTCTAGCAGCCCTTTAACAAATGGATGTCTCTCACCTCATAGAAAGCATGGAAGTAAAAGCATTAACTTATGGCAGACAATTTATACCACCTTATGTTAGGTAACAATGAATTATGACTCACTTTTATACCACTGAGAGGGTAAAAAGACTAAGTAATAAAGTAATAATGTATTTTCAAAAGTAATCTTTATATATTTATTGGCATCTACATTCTCTATACTTCTAATAAACTTGTTTATCCAGCTGAAGTTTAGGAAATTAATACAGCATATAATTGCTGATGCAGATACCTGGTTTTTTATGCTTCACCATACTGTAGAGTTTTCTGCTTAGTGTATAGTAAAACATACTTTAAAAAAGCTTCATAGAACTCAAACACAAATGGGATATAATTACCTTTATGCTATTAATAAAGTGGCTGAAATATGATGGAGGCAGAGGTGGACCTGAAAAATGAAGAAAATTATTTTAGTAGAATAATTATCTGTAATTTCCATCTTAAAAGCACTGCTTTGGATATTACTGTTTTAGGAATTTAAAGGAAAATTTTTTAAAATAATAACATTAACCTTTAAATCTAACAGATATTTTTAGTTCTGTTTCCTAATGAAAGAGGGCTTAAATGTTCTATCTTGTCTGTCACTCCTCCACCTTAATATATTTTGAACCTGTTTGTGAATTTTAGTCAAATTTGAAAGCAAGGAAGTATCAGAGATGAAAAGCTCCTAGTATTTTTTAAAAATGACAGGTGGAAAGAAAGACCTCCAAATTAACCCTTTTGATGGAAACCAAGATAAAAGAAAAGCATCCATATGCTTTGACATCAGTAGGGTAGTCAAGCAGTACCTGTCCAATTCTGAATTAATTACAGTTGTGTTACCTCTTTTGCTTAGAAGAGAAAGAACCAGGGTTACTGTCAGTCTACTGATTACTAGAATAACTTTCCATTGCCATTTTTCTGCAGCAAAAGCCAGCGCCAACATCAATGATTATAGCAGCTGGGTTGTGTTGTCTGCTAGTAGTGGGCCACCAAAGCTGACAAGCCAGTCTTAAAAGACTTCAAATATTATTTGTTTGGCATACAGTTGAAAAAAGAGCTTTTTACAGCTGCTTGTTACAGCCAGATATGTCTACTTCAAATATATTCTGATTAGTCTTGAACATGACTTCTCAAGGGGCAAACCTAGTCCAGTTCTCTTCTCCAGGCATTCAGTGGAGAGCTGACAGGCAATTTTTGGCAGGACTCTTAAGGATCCTGACACACAACATGGTTTGTGATGTGGCCTCTGCTGACAGACTAGACATGTCTTTCTGTTTTTTTTTGGAGGGTGCTGCTGAAACAGACTAATAGCACTTCACACCTGCATGATCAATAGTAAATCATATTTTCGCAATGATATTGAAGACACATAACCTACATGCCCTTTCTTTTATAAAACAAAAACCTATACTATCTTCAGATCTAGGATCTGACTTAGGGATGAATTCAGCTCCGGAGCAACAGAACCCAGTTACGCCAGGAATTAATGCTTGCCCAGTGGGAAACCCTTCACTGCTCTTTCTCTAGCTCCATTCCTGTCAGGATTCACAGATGGAAGGGTGAAGCTCCTTCCTACAGAAAACAAGGTCTCAGGACAAACAAATAGCCCAAAGGGTGGATGTGGATGAATGTGACAACCTGTCCAGAATGTCAGGTACTGGTATGGCCATGTGGGGAATGACCCATATGAAGGAAGAGGGTTGATTATGGTCAAGAGTCAGCACATTGCAATAAACACTGCAGTTTAGATTAGTAGATCTTCAGTCTTAGGGAACTGGGTCCAAGATTGTGATACAGTGAGATCTTCTCCTTTTTTTCTAAATACGGTTTCTTACAAGCACACAAATTCTTTTCTTTCAGCCAGAAGCACTGGGGTTGTGCTGGAGCATAGTACATGTGGTTGGAACAGTGCATCTATGCTCTAGATATCTCTTATGCCCGTGTCAATACATAGTGTCTGAATAAAGTGTGGCCTGCCATTAACCCATGCTTTATGGGTTGGCTTCATCTTTTTTACCAGTATCAATTTAACAGAGTCATTGTGTAAATTTAGAGCACAGATGTTTCAGGAAAAGGAAGAAGAAATGCGCTAGCTTTTTGAGTGGATGAATAGCATGGTTCAGAAAACCTTTCTGACTTCTGGGGTTTAGTAGATACTGTAGGGGAAGGAGCTTCAGCTGACTGTCCCCCAGAGAAGGCCCTGAAAACATACTGTACTTCTATCATGTTCTACCACCCTGCAAGTTCTGGCTTCTGAATTTCCAATGTCAAAGGTTATGTGGATATCTGTAAGACCTAGAGAGTTGAGTTCCACAAAAATATAAAAATATTTTGGCAACTACATCAGTTCATGAGAACTAAATAGGAATAGTTTTTCAGAGCAGCTACAGAAGCGGCCACAGCTTATATCATAGAATCACAGAATGGTTTAGGTTGGAAGGGACTTCTGGAGATCATCTAGTCCAACGCTCCTGCTCAAGCAGAATTAATTATGTGTTTTAGCTTTGCAAAATATTGAGGCTAGTTGATCTCATTGGATTCTGTTGACAGACAAATGAATAGATCTCTGTTGTTTTATGACAAACGTGAATTCTGTTTTCAAGGTAGATACGTGACAGTTTAACCAGAATTCTGATGTTATTTTTACTATCATCTTTATCATTAGCAGCAGCTCTACAACAACATCTTAAGCATCATCCTCTCAGTTTGTAATCATCAGGTACAGGCAAAAATACTTGCAGGACTTTAAAATACATTAAATACAAAGCCTAGGAATGAACAAGTATGTGTTCATGGTAGATATACAGAGAAGAGGAAATTTTCCTATTTTTTGTTTCCTTTGTTTCCTTCTTTTTATCAAGTTTATTGATGTCTGGGAAGCACTAACATGTACTTTGTGGCACTGGATAGTGATCAGAATAAAAATTAAAACAACAAGAAAACAGCTTTTATGAGAACAAACAGATATCCTCTCAAACATAACAAGTATCATCTTTAGTCAACAAAACTGTGCATTTGGAACAAAGACAGAAATACCCACGCAGATGTGGTTTTAAATGTATCACAAAAACTTTAGAGGACAAAGATTATAAATACGGAATAGGAACATGAATTTGATATACTGCTCCTTCTGTTTTAAAGAATTACAGGCATTGGACAAATCCTTATCTCAAGATCTGAACTTTCAAAAAATATATCAAAAAAAAATGTGAATTGTAATAATAATTTTTCAAAATAGAAGTTTTTTACTATAATTATTTTTGAATATATAAAAATTAGCCATGTATATGAAGAAGGTGATCAGGAGTAGCCAGCATGGATTCTCGAAGGGGAAATCCTGCTCAACCAATCTGAGAGCTTTCTATGATGGAATGACTGGCTGGGTAGATGAGGGGAGAGCAGTAGATGCTGTGTACCTTGACTTCAGCAAGGCTTTTGACACTCTCCCATAACATCCTCCTAGATAAGCTCAGAAGTGTGGGTTAGATAAGTGGAAAGTGAGATGGATCAAGAACTGGCTGAATGGCAGAGCTCAGAGGGTTGTCATCAGTGGCACAGAGTCTGGTTGGAGGCCTGCAGATAGCAGCATCGCCCAGGGCTCAGGACTGGGTCCCATCCTGTTCAAATTCTTCATCAATGACCTGGATGAGGGGGCAGAGTGCCTCCTCAGCAAGCTTGCTGGTGATACCAAGCTGGGAGGAGTGGCTGACGCATCTGAGGGCTCTGCTGCCATTCAGAGAGACCTGGACAGGCTGGAGAGCTGGGCGGAGAGGAACCTCATGAGGTTCAACAAGGGCAAGTGCAGAGTCCTGCTCCTAGGGAAAAAATAACCCTAGGCACCAGTACAAGCTGGGGGCTGACCTTCTGGAAAGCAGCTCTGCAGAGAAGGACCTGGGAGTGCTGGTGGATGACAAGTTGACCATGAGCCAGCAATGTGCCCTTGTGGCCGAGAAGGCCAATGGTATCCTGGGGTGCATTGGGAAGACTGTTGCCAGCAGGTCGAGGGAGGTGATCCTGCCCCTCTACTCAGCCCTGGTGAGACCTCATCTCGAGTACTGCGTCCAGTTCTGGGCTCCCCGGTACGAGAGACCTGGAGCTACTGGAGAGAGTCTAGCGTAGGGCTACAAAGATGATCAGAGGACTGGAGCATCTGCCCATGAGGAACAGCTGCAAGAGCTGGGCCTCTTTAGCCTGGGGAAGAGAAGACTGGGTGGGGGGTGGATCTTATCAATGTGTAAAAGTATCTGAAGGGAGAGTGTCAAGGGGATGGGGACAAACTCAGTGTTTTTTTCAGTGGTGCCATACTAGAGGACAAGAGGTAATGGGCAGAAACTGAACCACAGGAAGTTCCGCCTGAACGTGAGGAGGAATTTCTTTACTGTGAGAGTGACAGAGTACTGAACCAGGTTGCCCAGAGAGGTTGTGGAGTCTCCTTCTCTGGAGATCCTCAAGGCCTGCCTGGATGCAACCGTGTCTAACATGCTCTAGGTGACCCTGCTTGAGCAGGGAAGTTGGACTAGATGATCTCTAGAGGTCCCTTCCAACCTTATTTATTCTATGATTCTATGATACCAACTTTTGATACAGAAAAGTAAATGCTTAGTGAGCATTTATGATGCTCCTAGCACCAGTAATTTGATATATTTATCCTACACATACTTTTTATAATTATGAGAAATAATGCATAGAATATTAAGAAGTTGGTTGAAGTGGACTTCTGAGGATTATCTCATCCAACCTCTTGCCTGGAGTGTAACTATCACAGGATGTGACTGACACTTCATGTTCAGAATACCTGGTGGTCCTGGAGCACCTGTGTCTCCTTTTTCTCCTTTTATGTCTGCTGAACTGTGTGCTTCCCAGGAATCTCCGTTTCCTTTAGCACCTGCCATAAAAACACCACAGAGAAACAAAATTCATGAGAATTTGCAAACAGCAGAGACATCTTCAATGACAACCAAACTCCAGAAAGTGAGAGGCAGTATCTCACATGTAGGTGCATATGGCTCCACACTGCATGTACCTTGCTCACTCTCTGCATGAACGTTCAATGGCTGCTGGCATGTGTTCTCTCTTCAGCTGCTGGTCTTTGTTTCTTTGTCAGCCACAACATCTGCAACGAGGTCTCTCCTGCAAGGTGATCTTTCACTCTCCCTTCTTTAGGCACCTATCATCTGTCTTATAGATACATTTGTCAGCTCTTGGGTTACACCTCTACCTTTGATATGGTATCTTCTAGTATCTCTAGGCTCAGATGCAAACCAGTAAATGATAACTGCATCTATGAATGCCAGAAAATGTGGTCTTTTGTTGCTCCTTCATGTCATAAATGCATTAACTATGAAGAAAATGTTCTCTGAGAATAGAAATACTTTTACCATAATTTTCCTTCTAGATGAGCCAAGGGTAGAACTGTACCCAAATAAATTTGGATCAACCTTCTATTTTTTTTCCAGGTATTATTCAATTTTCCTGGTAACTTTACACTGTAAAATACCTAGGTAAAATGATTAATTAAATTTGTTAGGTCTGATTTATCTCTTCTTTCTGCCTGAGTAATAGTTAATACCTTTGTAAAATTCATGTAAAAAACCATCACCCTGACACAGTAACATTTTATAGCCACTTTCTTCAGCTGGAAATGCCTCTTCAAGTGTAAGGTGAGCTGGTCCTAATTGGTGCAATCATATGCTGAAGTACAGTGACAGGGTCAATGACAGCACATGTCTCCTGAAGTCGTTTTAACAGTTCTCTGCCCACGATAGCTACAGCCCCTGTTGTTCAGCTGTGACCTGTGCTGGGAGTCAGTGCACAGTCTCCTCTCTAACCTGTTCTCATTGCAGGTGTGAATTTCACTGAGGCAAGCACAGAAACAGTCTCTGGCTTGCTTGGGTGCTATGTCCCTGCTCCACAATCTGGCATTGTTTTTCCAGTGGAATCTTCTAGCTGTGCATCTTCAGTAAAGACTTCATTGGCAAGGAAGCCTTTCCATGAGCTTTCTGCAGCAGTCTTCCAGGCTCATTGTCTGCCTATTGAACATTTTAGGGACAAAAAGTTCACCTCAGAGCAAGGACTTTTGGCATCTTGTTTTTTTCCCTGAGTAATATTTTCTGGTGCTCCAGCATTCAGTGTGTGCTAACCCTGCCTGTGATATTTTACTTTCGAGCAATGGGATAAAAGCTCTGATCACAAGCTAAATTTTTGGCATCAGTCAGTCAGAGAAGGGAAGTTTTTGTGATGCCATGAGTTGAACATCTGAGGAATGAGACCACTCGGCTGATGGGATGTAATATTAGGTAGACTTTAGAACTTGCATCTGAAGAGCACTGCCAGAGCAGAGAAGTAAAGACTCAACAGCACCTTGTGGCACCTATTCCTCAATGCCACATGTCCACTCTGATAGAAAACTCCTAAAATTAGACATGCAGAACTTGTGTTGCACTGCTAAACTTACATATCTTAGCCTTAGAAGTTCAGACCTAGGTTAATTTGTTCTTAGCTTACATGCTGAGATTGCAGCAAGATATGATCTGAGGTTCACCAGAAAAAGGAGTGAGACCATCTATGATTTCCACATAAAAACAGTCACACACTAGCCAAGAGAAAGCAATGATCTTTGTTCATAACAAAAAGAGCTTATTTAAAGCAAATGTCAAGAAAAAAAATTACTCACCTTGGATGTTAAGAGCTTCTTGCTTTCCTGGGTAAGGAGTGTTCACCTACAGACAAAGTAAAATTAATTAAAAACTATCCATAAACATTAACTGATTCAAGTGCATAGAGGAAAGCATGGAACATATGCACACTATCACAGTAAATATTGTAACAATGCTCTGTGATAATATCCAGTCTGATGAGGTCTGAATATTAGCTGATGAAGCCTTTTTCAGTATTGTGCTCTCTTCAACATGCAACATGCTTTCAGCAAGAGGGTAATGACATGCATTTTTGAAGCATTAGCAAATCCTGCTTTCAGTCCTGCTAGTGAAACATCAGAAAACTCGACTTATTCTTCAAGAATAATTCTGAACTTACATCACTGCATTTGAAAGTAGGATTTGATTTTTGATTGTAAGATAACAGACTGTACATTTTTTATCTAATCATAATTATGCAGATTCTCTGATGATCTTATGCTCCATATGCATTGGGATCAAAACTGGGAGGCAGAAACTATTCTATTCTAATTCTGTTCTATCCTATTCTGACTCCATTCTCCTATAATGATGGGCATGTTACTTACCTTCACTCTCTGTCTTCAAAATATGAGCAGTGCAGGAGTTAAAATATGACAGTGCACTCCGAAATAGACAGATCTTAGTACTAGCTAGTACTATTCATATAAGTTGAAACAAGTATACCAAAAAATTCAATATACAATTGCTGTATCTGACTAATCCTACAGTATTAGCTCTTAGAAGTCTTTACTCACATGGATAGCTCCATTAACTTCAGAAGGTCAGTTCACATGAGGAAAACTTGTGGGGTTCAGTCTGTAGTTCTTTAGGGATATTCATTTATGTAGCATGTACAGCAGACATCTATAAACTTGGATAGGTTTAGGAAATTATTCAAAAAAGTAGGACAAAGCTATCTAGCATATTCAGATGCATGAAGAGGTATTTATAACTACAGCTTTCTATTATTTCTGCACATAAAAGTTACTGTTATTCACTGATTTTACCCTTCTTGAAAGGCAACCTCATTTATTATCTGAAATTCAGTTGCAACAGGGCTCTGTTATTTGAATCACTACCTAGAGAATCATAGATAGCTGAGGTTGGAAGGGACTTCTGTGGGTCATCTAGCCCAACCCCCCTGCTTAAAGCAGGGTCAGCTACAGCAAGTTGTTCAGGGCCTGGTACATCTGGGTTTCAAAGGACTGATCAGGGGAAGTTGACTAATCCAGAAGATTTTTTTTTTTATTTTTTTTTGGGGGGGGGGAGGGAGAGATGTATAAGAAGGTTATATAAAGGTAATGGGAAGGTTTAAGGGAGGAATTCAAAGAGTTGGGAAGATGATGCCTGAAAGTGGTAGGCCAAAACTGTAGAAATGAAAAATTACCATAGGGTAGAAAAGTAGAGCAACCCTGCTGCACATCACACTATTCAGGGAAGGACTGTAGCTCTCAGACAGAATCCTTTCCAAATACCTAGCCTATGGTTCAACACTACAATATCGCCATAGGGAAAGTCTCACCATGACTGAACCCTGTTCATTGTAGAATGTAATTTCTGTGACATGTTAAACAAAGCTGCAGGTCTTTTGAAGGCAACCGGGGTTTTGCCATTCACTTTGGAAAAGCATGAAAGCAAAAGGCTTTCATGAGATAATAAAGGTTTATATATGAATAGATCTATTGCATTTGAGGGTCAAATAAGGAAAAAAATCATTGCCACTCCATGTACTACAATGTTCTAAAGGTGCTACATTAAAATAGATAAGAAGTCTTATGTCCTGTTAAACAGGGAAATTGAAAATAGCCAAAGACACAACTACATGGAGACATTATTTATATATACATATGAAAAATGTGTGTACATGTATGTATAAGCAAGAGCAAATCTTACACCATGGAAACATGTGGCTTGGAATGGCATTAAAAGAGTTAAGGCAACCAAATAATCAAAGCACTTTATACAAAAGGTTCCAATGTCTGTAATTCTGTTACATATTTTGTATGTGGCTCATTTCTCAATATCTAAACACTTGGAAATCTGTTATCTTGAAGGCTAGGTAAAATACATCTTATAACTGGTGCAAAGCTGAAGGCGGGGAGGGGGAAAGCTGCATAGCTATTGTGGTTATGTATTGTCATGGCCATGCATTTTGCTAACAGCAGATTGTGTATGTATGTGACTTACTGGCATTTTGCAATGAGGTCTGGGAGAGACTGGGAAAACTGTCTATGGAAAATAGGAAGGAAAATGAATTTAATGAACACAGACAATAATACAGTAGATAATACAGCAAATAGATCTAAAAAAAAATCAGGACAAGGCCTGGAGACCAAAGTCAGCATCCTGAACAACGATTTCAGCTTGTAATAGAGAACTCCCATGGTTCCATCAGCAGGTCCCAGTATGCATGTGTGGGGCAAAACCTTTACACCAAAGTGGCCTTGTTTAAAAGATTTTTACCCACGTACACAAGCAAGGTAAACTACTGTAAACTGCATTGCCTGAAACAGCTTTTGAGGATTCACTTCGCGGACCATTTCAAGAGCTGCATATTTCTGCTACAGTGACAGACCAGCAATGGGTCCTAGTCATACTTACTCCTTTGATACGAACTATACGCCCTGGAGGTCCAGGGGGCCCTGGGGGCCCAGGCAAGCCAGGGGGACCCTGATAAGAGAAAGTTAAGTAAGAGACATTAGGCAGATCCTTCCACATGCAATACAATCAAACCTAGGGAAAGAAGGATAAGGGGCCCAGAGGGCTCAATTTAATCATGGAATTTTATATTAAATAGCCTGGGGGGAAGCTGAACATTGACTTGTGAGCTCAACCTAAGCTTCAAGGTGAATTTTCATATTTAACCTAAAGCACTTTGTGGGTAACAAAATGGTCTAAGATTGTTATTTTCAGGAAAAATAGGCCAAATCCCAAACCCAAACTCAATAAAAAATGAATCTAAATTAAAACCATGGGCTCTCCCAACCATACCATCATAAGGAAAACCCTGTCTGGTCTCCAAGACTGATTTGGGTTTCTCAAGACTGCTGAGATTCATATACTTTCAAGTGTCAAGTAGGTAACTACATGCTATAATTGGCACCTTCAAGGAAATCCATTACGCTGAAGGCATGATTGCCCCCACAAAGGCTATGCTGATTTTTTATTGTAGCCTTTAAAATCCTGGCCACATGACCAAAGCATGCTACTCTACATTGAGACCATCTTCTGTGAGATGGCGCACACGTTGCCTCATCTATCAGCAACTTCATACTCTTAGAATTCTGTTAGATTTTATCTTCCCTTAGCACTCCAGAAAGGGCTACTAGAGCATATAATCTGTTTTGTTTATCTGTTTATTTTAATCTCCCAAACTGATATACTTCATCTAGTTACACTTGCACTCATAATTTGTGTTTGGTTAAAGCAGACATCCAGAAAAGGTACCTTGATGCAATCTGAAGATATCAAGAAATGGAAAATATTCCTTATTCCTTTGGTATTTTCTGCCAGTGACTAATCACTATTTCTTTTTTCTTTTAAACCAAATAGAATTTGTCTGATTTGTCTGGTTTCACCTCCCAGTACCTAAAATTGTAGTTAAACCTTTCTCTAGCAGTGTGAATAACCATTTAATACGTAGTCTTTCCTTTCTTTAAAGGTACTGAGATACTTCCCAAGCAAATTCTAACTCTATTAGTCAGATAAAGAAATATCATCTCACTCAAATTTATTGTCCAGATACACACCACAGTTTCACAGTCTGGGTGCTGTTTAATTTTTTTTAACAAAATAAAATCAGAGGACTCATACAACAGAATTCATTTACAAAAGGTGTTCTATTGAAATGCAGTGAGATTGACTTGATAATCTTTCCTGATGCCTATCTGATCCTTACTTTCTTATGATTTCTGTGATAACATAGTAAAAGTCCCTTGTCTTTTTTTTTCAGCCATTTTCTGATGCAGATAAAATATTACTGGCTATTGTCATGGCATAGGTACTAATTTTTCTAGCACACACCTTCTCCTGACATGAGAACAGCCACATAAATTAGTCTGCCAAGTAAAAACTAAGCTATTCTTAAATTTACTGCTTATGCTAAGCAGTGCTTACTGTTGAGTAGTCCATTCTTACTGTTTGCCATGAGATTATTTGTATGAATGCTATTCATAAGAAGAGAGTTGCTGAACTAGGACCTTGGTTTATCACTTTTCATTCCAAAGTTACAGTATGTAGGTGGGTATGCAAGTTCTATCATCTTCCAAGCACTAGGCAATAGTTATTATTCTAGATACAACACTACAGCTAAAGCAGGTAGTAGGTGTCAACAATTATCTACTCGTTAATAGAATAGGTGACTCTTCATTAAAGATATGCTCAAGTGCTCTTGGTACGTATGCTAGACAGTGGCATGTGAGTATGAACTCCCATGAGCTGTATGAGGGGTCATACTGACAATTTGCATTAGGAACACCTAGATAAATAGAAAGAATTGGCAATCTCAAATCCTTTGCCTATTTGAACCTATGCTGACTGGGAATCACACCTATAACTTTCACACCTGGGAGCTAATACAACTATGTATACCTGTAAGAATTGTGTGGAGGGACTCCGATTTTGACTTTTCAATGACTGTTATTAAATACGAAAAATGACAGAAGCATATCATCATTTCTAGATCTTTTTTGCTATTTTAGTCCTGATATCATTTTAAAGGGGTTCATATAAATGAGATTTAACTTAAGATTTTATCAATATTTTTTTCAACTAATTGCAATACATAAGAAAGACTTACATATAATGCTTCGCCTCGTTCACCTTTCACACCTTTCAGTCCATTCAGTCCTGGGCGGCCCTGAAATAAGTAGAAATAGTTTAGCATGTGTTCAGAAACAGGCTGTTCTATCTTTATTCCTTTTCAGAGAGCTTGATACATACTGGGCGTCCTGGGAATCCAAGCTCTCCTTTGGGTCCAGCAGGTCCTATTGGTCCCTAGACAGAAAAGAAAGTGTGATTATGGAGAAGAAGAAAAAATAAAATAAATTTTAAATGAAACAAAACTGTGACTTGTTTTTGATTATTTAGAAAGGATATCATAATCATAGTCACATTTGCATTGCAATTCAATCTGTGATGGTCTGCAGACAATGCACATAATGTCCTCTCTACTCAATATTCTAAGAGACTTCAGAAACTGAGAGGTATGTGTATAAAAAGGAACTCTAGCTTGGAAGAAGATTGGTACTCTGAAATGAAGTCTGAATTCTCAGCTATTTATAGGGTGCAAAATTCAAAACTGAGTTGCCAGGCATCACAGTGTAAAGGAAAGTTAGAGGTATCAACCAAAAGAAAAATGGCAATCTCTCTTAGTGGTGCTAAGTAGGTTGATGCTTTGTACATATGCTTTTGGCTTATACGGTTTTTCTAAATATTTTTATGTCAGAGCCTGTGAGAAAAGTCTGTGCACCAATCTAAGACTTTATATCTCACCAAATGACTGCATACCTCCAGCCATCCCTAGTGTAAGGATTTACGGGGCTATAGTTGAAGCAAAGCAGACCCTTCTTTACACAAGAGTGACCCATCACACCACACTGACTCCTACAGGTGACTGTAGAAAGAAGGGGCAAGCAAGCCACTCAGTAAAAGTAGTCCAGGACTGTGGGTGATCCATAGTCTGGTATTTACAAGCATTTAATTTCTAGACAGTCAGCAACTGAGTTGATACAAAGCAGTAAACCTGAAAAAAAATGCAAACATTCATCCTGCTGTCAGCTTCCTGAGACTCAACAAAACCACCAGAGTCTAGACAATCTATTTATATATGTGTCAACCCTTCTGGTTTCATTTTCATTTTTTTTCAATCTGGTGAAATGCTGAGGGATACCCCTTCTTCGACATTATGGCTCTTGTGTTTTAACTTCAGAAGTGATTCCACATATGCATGGAAGACAGAAAGTAAAGACTACATGTATGTGGGATGTATAAAATCTGAAAATGGTACTTCAAATACCTAAAACAATTATGTTTACAGATCTCATGTAGATACCTCTCAAAGGTGACAATTTATATGTTTAACCCTGAGAAATTACAGCATTTTCCGTGTGTTTATTGTAACAAATCTTCTATTGTTACCAGCAATATGGTGGTTAATACAGACCTGTGCTGATGGAAGAAAGACTGGCAATTGCACTGCCTATCACAATTCAGGCATGTCACTTTAAGTTACCAACTTTTGTTTACATCGTGACTACTACTTTAAAGGATGATCAGCAAATTATTGAAAAACAAGAGGAAATCCTCATCTGGTAAGTCACTCCTCTTGATTAATTAGGAATGTGGAGACTAAGAAGGAGTAGAAGATGAATTAAACAAAAAAGGAAGAATGAAAGAAATCAAATCAGAAGTGTTGAGGTGAAAACAGTAAGTGAGGAAAGACAAAAAAGAAGAAATGTTGGAAAGAAAAGTGGTGATCTGCAAAATTTAACAAGTTAAGGATCCATGGAAATGCTCTAGATATGTACATAAGTCCTTTCTACTATTGCTCTACTTAGCTCCAAGACCACAAGTCCTCATTTCCCTCATTTTTCTCCCTACTTAAGTGTATCAGCAGCAATATTGGGAACTCTGTCAATATACTTTCTGACTCATTTTTGCTCTTTTCAATTTGCCTCATCTACTTGGAGGACATATTTTGGTTGAGGAGCTACAACCACCTTCACACAGGATGGTGCTGACAGCAGAGTCTTTTCAAAAAAGTGCTCTCCACAGTTGCACTGAAGCCTTGTTGCTAATGACACCCCTGCAGCCTGTCTGGAAGGACCAGAAGAACTGTTTGGTTCCCAGTTATGAACAGTGCACAGCATGAAGCTGAACTCATAGTTATTTCACTTCGCAGTTTTCTCTTGTTTCTGATTAAATCACTGCTGAGAAGTCATTGGACATCACTACAGCTAAGCCCATCAATCTTTAGAGTTCTGTGTAAATACTATGCAAAAAATAAAATAAAATAAAATAAAAATAAAATAAAATAAAAATAAAAATAAAATAAAATAAACATCTCATGCTCATCTCCATGGGCAGTGACAATGAGAACAGGAGCTTTTCATGTGTTGTTGCTGTTGCAGAACAGGGGAATGAGCACTCACTCCTTCTGAACTATTTTTCCACGATTTGAGAATATAGGAGATTAGGTGGCTTCACAGGAAGGTGTAAATAGGGTCAACCAAGCAAAAATGAAGGACACCAGAACAGTGTCCCTCAGTATACTAAAACTGAATACCTACACATTTTTAGATTTTCTATCCACAGATTTCAGTACACTTTACAAAATTAACCAGTATTGCCTTCACTTTGCACCTCAGGGAAGAGAAGCATGATTTGCATGGGATAACTCAGCAAGCCTGTGGCAGAACTGAGTCATCTTATTGAGAGTCCAGGGCTGTTGTCCCATTATGTTTTAGCTCAAGGCATTCAGGAAGCATGGAAATTAAGAGCTAGAAAGATCATTTTCTGAATTAAACCATTGCCAAATTGATAGTGTTTATCATTTACCAAATCCTTTTATCCCAAACTGGCAAATGTTTGTCTTTTTGTCTTTTACTTTACGTAGTATCATTTAATTGAAAAATGATCTACATTCATGGAAAATGTAATCAATGATAGTATTTTGCAATTAGCAGCTGTCATTAACAAAAAAAACCCCAAGGCACATTCCAGAATGAACTCTACAAGAGAGGTAAAATTAAAGATTATATAACTTTAAGTTGAATATTGTTCCCTAGCACTGCAATGTAAGTGTAAATGTAACTGTAATGTAAAATTCACATAATTTTTATCATGCCAAAACTGATGACTGCATTAGTCATCATAACATTTCATGTTCATAACATTTCCTGATATGAAATTCAGGAATGGTTAACTTGTGAAAATAATGTTAACTTGTGAAAATAATGTTAACATCATCATCATCAGAATTTAAAGCACCTCTGACAAATGACATTTGAAGCTGCTCCAAGATAGTAGGACTTTTATCAAACTTCTGTTTCATTTCCCCTTTGAAAGTAACTTCTGCCCATATGATCAGTGTCAATGTCTATGTTCAAAGCAAACATTAGATCATGGGTGGACTCTAACAGATATAAACTTTAGTATTGTACCCCTAAGTTTTCAAAATGAGTCAATCCACCTTTCCTCGCCACCAAATACAATGATGAGGTTTGAAAAAAGAAACCCAAAATGTGTGGGGTATTTTTCTGTTTTACTTTCTCATATTTGAGCCCTTGAAGACTATTTAAATCTGAGCTTCACTTAGCAACCAAGATGACTAGAAACAGGCTTTTTTGTTTAAAATATGTTTAAAATTAAAAAAAGTTTAAAATTAGTTTAAATAAAAAGAAACCTCTGATTGTGTTGTGCTGGAGCCACCTTGACTGTTTTCTATATCAAAACTCCAGCCCTTCCCTGAGAAATGTTAGCAACTACACAAGACATGTGCCAGCAGTCACAACTAGAAGTGAAAGAGGGAAGTGAGGAAACCACTGCAGACTGCTGTCTAGCAGAAAAGGAAACTCCATTTACAACAGTAAAGGAGTCAAAAGAGTCAACTGCACAGACTAAAGCTGTAGTTCTTACTAAGGACTCTTCAGTACCATCAAGTGGCCTGCTCCCCTTCCAGCAAAGAACTTAAAGGAACAGTGCTTTCTCATTTCCCCACAGCAGGAGGCTGGATTCAGTCCACCCCTTCTGCATTTGCTCTTGACAATACTCACCTCCTGAGACTCTCCCTGGTTGCTGCAGCTCTAATCTGCCTGTCAGCTTCTTCTCTGTGCTTAATCCCTTGTGGTCCAAACTACTGTGCTTCTTTCAGCTGAAGTTTCAAAAAGGAAGGGAGTGGGGCTTTTTTTCCCCAAATTTTGGAAACGGATCTATGAGCTCATTCTGCCTCCAGTGGCAGAGAGGAGCAAACAGCGTCCCCAGTTATCTCAAAGCTGATCTTGGGCCAAAGCTTTAACTTGCGTAAAGTGGAACAAAACCATTAACATCAAAGCTATGGGAAGTTATATCCCAGAGGCTCTGACCAAGCAGTCACTCTGCAGTCTGCACATTATTGCTGCACAAGATGCCAACCAATTGCAAAGAGGTTTTTTCTATGAGACAATACTAAAATGAATCATGGCCAACAGCAGCATTGATCAAACTGAAAAATTCTGCACCAAGAATCTCAGGTTCTGTGTCTTCCTATGCGAACAAGGAGATTGGTGATGGGCAACACAGAGTTTTGATCAGATTGCATGCCCGTTATCATGGAGAGGTCTAGATCTGAAGCTGAGGTGAAATAACCAAGAAAAAAATTCCCTGACTCAGCTGTTCACTTGTAAGTTTGCTTGTGTATCAGGGCTTAACAGACAGCAAAATTTCATGTTCTCTCCTGCCTCAAATCTTACCTAGTAGGGAGAGTAAAAGTCACCAGGTCTCTGTTCTCCTTTCTGGCCTTGAAGGATGAAATCCCTCACAATCCTCTCCCATTATTATGAGTAGACACTTGGAAGTCTGAATCAAGACTTCTCTGGCAAATAGGTTGTTGGTGCCTTTTAGGGGAAGCACTGAAGATTACACATTCTGGGTGACACTGTGGACAATTTCAGCACTGCAAAGATGAAAAGCAGAGGTCCAGTGCTCTGAATGTATCACCTAAACTGACAAAACTAGTCTTACCACCATCTTAGGGTTCCCTGAAGATGAACTGTGGGAACTACTAAGGTCCATTACCTCAGTGTCACCTGTTTCAACTGAACTGGCAGTGGCCTGTTACCTTTTATAATCTTAAGTTTTTTGGAGTAATACATTAAGTTTTTCTGACTTATATAATCCATACACTTCTGTCTATCATCACAGATTCCTTTGGTGAGGAAATGCTAATGAGCTTTCACTAACTGAAAAACAGATTGTTACAATGAACCTGAATTGTAGTTGGGCAGTTCAGCACAATGGTCTGAGCAGGAAGAGCAACCGGCTGGACAAAGTCTTGAGACAGGCTCTATGTGCCAAATTCTCCTGCAGCATTATCGCTGAGACTAGTGCTGGCAAGGACTTCCTCTAAATGACTTTGCCTATATGATGAACTGTATGAAGCTGTATTTCAGATAGTAGAAGACAGTAATTAGACACACCCCCAGCCTTTTCTCTGCCAGTTCACTCAGAATCGCTGCATAAGTCAGGCGAGTTTCTAGCTTTGAAGATATTTCACTGTTGAGTTAAAAAGAATACAGTGGTAATACCTAAATTTAAATCCTGAATTAAGTATGTAGTTCACAGCAGCACATATGTAACAAACACATTTTTTCTAAAGGACATTGACCATCCTTTAACATGAGTATTCCTTAGGCATGAACATTCCACCTCTGCTCAGAAGTAATGAAAAGCTAAAACAGTCTATCTTTACACTTAGTAGTATCTATAAAACCAAACAAAATCAAAAAAGAATCCAATAGACTTTGGAAATGTCTTACCATTGGTCCCACCTGTCCTACCACTCCAGCTTCACCCTGTTGGGGACAGACAAACACACAGATGAAAGAGAGAACTTCTGCAATATCTAGCAAAAGTGACTGGCAAGAAGGCCACCAAACATTCTGGAGGAACATAAAGCAGTGTCAGCTCACCTTCTGCCCTTTTCTTCCTAACAATTCAGTTAAAGATCCATCAGCAGTAATGAGAGCTCCTGGTTCTCCCTTTTCACCCTGCAATTACCAAAGTATTTTACAGTGTTTACAAAGCAGCCATCAATGAAGCAGGAAAAGTTAAAGCAGCAATATTGCTGTTGGAAATGTGACAGATTAGTCAGAAAAAAACACTATACTGCAAAATCAGTATAGTAGGGTTGACTTTCAATTACTCTCACTCACATGACACAAACCCTATGAAACATACGCTGGGTCCGAAAGAAACCTATGCCAAAGGAAAACAAGCTATTGGAATCTTCCTGTGGACCATCAGCTTAGATACAGGTCAGGAAGCCCTGTTGGAAATGGGAAAGTTTGATAGAACACTACCTAGAAAGAACTAGACAATCAGGAAAGCATGGCTCTTTCTCTCCAAATAGTTGTAGCATAATGCAGCCTCATTACCTCCCCAGTATTATGAGCCTCTGAGTTTCACTTCTTCAAGGTGTAATTCCATTCAATAATGGCACCACAACCATGAATTTTCATTCCCCAGTGCAAACAAATGGTTCTTATTCTAGACCTCACCTATAACTCTCTTTACCTAACTCAGGCAATCTGAGCACCTTGGTACAATAGCTCTCCCAAGATCTCTAATGGAAAATACCCGGTTTGAAACTAATTGCACCGATGGACTTGTAGCCCTTCCCCTGTGGTTCATCTTCCCCATATTTAAGGCACACTTTGGAGTCTCCTTGAAGCTGGCTTCACTAACTGTCTTCTGTGAGGTTTTACGCACCCAAGGCTGCAATAGAAGCCTCTCATGATCCTTGAAGGGGAATATTCCTAGGGGTCTACAAAGATTCATTGTGCTTCCTGAGATCATCAACCTTGAGCATAACCTTATGTTCACAGCTTATAATCAGCCTGAGAATCATCATGTCATCGGTGGGAGTTTCAAGTTGTTTCCATTAGGGACTGTAGAAGTCTGCCCCCCAACATACTCCAAAAAGCAAACAAAATCCCCCAAACCACACCAAAAAGCCACTTAACTAGTTTTAAGGTTCAGCTTGATGATTTTATTCACTGGGTAAAACAACAGGAACGTCAAAAGGGGACTGGCATTTGTGGCCTGGAATGTTTCCTCCTAAGCACTGAAGCTGCTGTTCACCTACAATCTCACTTCAAACCATAATTAACCATTCCCAAAGCTTCATATTACCTGTGAGAAAGTGAGGTCAGCTACTTACAAACACAAAGAATAAGAGGAAAGTGTTTTTGTTTTTCTTATCCCCAAGATTGTAATAACTTGTCCTTCTCCCCTGCTTCCTGCAGGTGGAGAAGGGGAGAAGAACAGAACAACGACTGGGATATTTACAAAACAGCAGAGTCAGTCCTTAGTTGTATCACAGCAGTGCTATAATGCAAACCCAATTGTGTAGAAATAAGAGAAAGAATCCAGAAGAAGGAGTTCCCCAGGTCTTAGACTTTCTTTGGGAACAGCAACACTGTGATATACTTCTGGAGGCAAAGCCTTTTGTGCTATTGCAGGAGGAAGAAAAGATCATGCTTATATATTTGGCCTTTCAGTTAGGATCCCAGGCTGTCAGCACAGATGATCAGCTTGCAAGAAAAGGTCACCTCGTGTTTAATGTTTATGCAAACTTATTCCGATAAGTGCATTGCAGAATTTCAGTCCAAGGGACAGAATGTCGGCTCTCAGTAATACATCACGGTATTTTGTTCAGCATGGCTTCAATTTCCACTTAGTAAATTTTTCACATAGACTTATTAACAGCCCAGTCCCTAACAAAATTAAAATCATAAAACTTGTAATGTCACCAATGTTATTTTCTACCTAATACATTTTGCAGCTTGTACTTTTCCCTACTCATTTTCTCTTACCTGTTGTCCTTTAGGTCCTCGTGGTCCAGATAAACCAGTATCTCCCTTTGGTCCCCGAGGGCCCTAAGTAAAAATGAGTACATATACATATAGTGAGATCTGCTGAGAATATGGAGCTGGGCAATTTTACTAAATATAATTTTAAATAACTGGAAATCTTGAACTTTAAATCACTTTGGTTGTAATCTAAGCACTTTCATAAAACCATATTGCTGTCTTTATTCCCTAAAACAAATATCAGATAGGGAGAATCTGTTAAAAACAACAAAAATAACCCCTTGATGTTTTTCACCAGTGTAGAATATACACACGTTCACAAACAGAAATAAGTAAATATTAATAAAAGTGGAAATTCAGCCTAAAACTCTCTCTTTCCTCCCTACTTTATTCTCTCTCATTCTATTTAACCTCACTGATTTTCAGAAGAATTTCTGAAGGTACATTTTTCAAAGGAATAGTACTTTAAAATATTTTTTATCTGAAATATAGATTATATGTATGAAAAAAATGATCATTTTTATATCTTACGTAGAGAAAACATTTGGCTTATGTCATAATTTCATCAATCAAGAATCAAGTTTAAGTCTACATGATTTCTACATTAGAAAAGAGATAGAGAAAAGAGCTGAAATCAGCGCAAGAAAGGTGTTTTCATGTCTGTAGGAATTCTGTTAACGACAGAGAGATTATATCTTACCAGCTCTTTTTTAACTAAAAATAATTTTTTAGTTTTTTTCCCCACTTCCAGCTTCCAGTACAGTCCACAATACCCACGAGTCAGTAAACAACCTTCTGCAGAACTTCAGGCAATTTGCCAGCATTTTGTCAACATCATTTGTCAGATTTCTCATCTTTCTTCTTAGTTAGGCAGCAGAGAAAGGATCCTGAGATCATATGCCTGCATCTAAACTGCAGAAAGGTCTTAACACAGGGTTCGTTTCTACCATAATCATAATATCCTGTTGACTGCATAAAGACCTATGTTCTCCCATATGAGAATTTATCAGAACTTGTATAAATTCTGTGCTACATAAATATTAAAATATTAAAGTATATTCAAGAATATGTATTTAAATCCCAGGAACATAATACTTACAGGAAATCCTGGTAGACCTGGCTTACCATCTGGTCCCTGCAAAATGCAAAAAAAACCAGATCCATATAAAAACATATTATGGACTTGCGAAACAGAAAGTGCAGTTTACATGTACCTCCTAACTTGTGAATATTAATTGATCTGAAACTGGAAGAATTTCTTTCAGCCAGTGGTAAGCTGCAAACACTCCACAGTACCCTGACCTTATAACTTTTTTTGGGACATTAGATTTTTTTCCAGAACTGAAAGAACAGAGATTCAGGAAAAGCAGAAGAAAGCTGACGTTTTCCACATATCAAAGACCACCATAACTCAGCCTCCTTTGAGTCCTTTTCAGTGTCCACCACAGGGAACACAATAGCCCTCCCTTAGCCTTTGCCACTAAGCTACTGGTTATCTGTGGATCACATTTTGTCCACTAGACTGTGAGAAGAAATATGGATTTGGATTTGCACTGAGTATATTTAAAATTGCCCCACTGTGATATTCAAAGAGAGCCCCCTTAGTTCTAGTTTCACCTGCATATTATATGAATTACTATGGGACTGCTCCTCCTTCCTGACTAGGGAGTACTCAGAGGTGCAGGTTCTGAATGATGCAAAGTTTCCATTGCAGTTTAAGTTGCAGGACCTACTATTGGAATTAACTGAAATCAGTATTACAAATCACTGCACTTTGGCTAAACTCATGAACCCACTCATCTACATCATTTGGGGCATCTGTCATCTAAGGTTTGGTTGGCAACTAGCTGCAGTAACAGGGTTCACACAAGAGGGCCTGATATGCTCTTATCCTACTATGTCCAGGGCTTGGGAGAATCAGACCTTTAAGAAATACAGCAAAACGCTCCTCCAGAAAGCTGTTTTACCATAAGCAAAGCAGCCCCTATAATAGTGTCATCTTGCCATGTGAAAAGAGAAAAAGAGGCATGATGGGCTAACAGGCACACAGACACAGGGTTGAAAGCTATTATTGGAGCTAATGCTCTTCTCCTCAGTTCACTAATATATTCAAAAAATACTTGTTTTGGGGCAGTTGTATCAATAGTATGAATCTTTTTTTCATTGTGGCTATGCAGAGTCAAATTCTGTTATCAGGTACACACACTCTGGTCTTCCTTGTTTCAACAGGGATTGAATGAGAGGAGCTGGGAGAGCAGAACTGGGCTCACTTTGTGATTTTACCTAGCATGCAAACCAAGCAGCAAAAACACACAAACAACACTCTTCAAATTAAACTAGCTGTGAAGCATGATGCTGAGCTTTGGGGAGTAAAATTTTGCAAAGTGCAATATATTGTTGTTTTTCAGATCAGTTCTGCTCTAACTTTGCATAGACTCCACAGCACAAAGAAGGTAGGCTTCTCTGTGGATCTAGCTCTAGGAATTTGAAATCAGTACCAAGAAGCATCCAGTATTTGACTGAACTCTTATAAACTCCTGGCTGCAAAACAGAGCCTGAAATTTCACATCTGTGGTTCTCCTGTGAGATTTCCAGCTGTACATGGAATCCACAATTCTAACTGCTATGAGACAAAACTCACACACTGAAGCTTAGCATTCCTAATCACAGACTCAAGTAGAAGTGAAAAACAACTTTGTTCCAATATATCATGACTTGAAAAACAAGAAGAGAAAAAAAATGGAAGAAATGCTATGTAAATCTGAGTCCCTATTTTTGCATCTGTTCCACATTTCTATCATTCTGAACATATAGTTCAGATCCAGAGCTAAACCAACCTCCCCAATTGTTTTCTTCAAAACAAATATATGAAAATTAATGTATCCACACAAGATGCAGCTCTGTTGTACTCCTGTACAGCTTCTTGATGAAGTTAGCAGGATTTACACCCACATTTCTGAGGCATACGAAACTGATCTGTAGACAGTACTTAAAAGAAGACATTGAAGACAGAGCAAATCTGAACATCTAATATAGCAGCATATACTCACTGGAGGCCCAAGCAGTCCTTTAATTCTAGTGGAATTAAAAATTCCATCTGTATCATTCAGTAGTAGCTAAAAAAGTGGATAAGGAACAGATTATTTCAAATGGTTATCTGGAACAGACATACGTTTTTGGAAATACACACACAATTAAAGCATCCCATTATAACTGTGGGGAGAACACAAATGAGGCAACAGAGGCTGCATCTGGAACAACAAAATCTACTTTATATATAAGGATCTCTGAATGCTTTAAACTTTAAACTTTCATCAACTCAATCTCATGAAACCCCTAACTGGGGGAAAGATTTGAAAACTCTGAAACAAAATGCTGTGACCTGACATCATCATCATAAGATAGAGATTAAAATAAAAGTTTTAGAGTCCAATACATCAGTGGAGTTCTGAGATGGTGAAACTGTCTGACTGCACACACCTTGTTGTAGATTCAAAGTTATATTCTGGACATGTCTGTATCACACAGTGCTGCACCATGCAATGATTCCTAAGTTAACTCTGAGCAAGCTGCTGTGCCTACTCAATGCAATACAGAGTGATCAGAGAAACTAGCTTGGATCCGCCAAACTGGTTGAGCCTTCCCAAGCCTGGAATTAGCAAGATCAGCACTAACTTGGAGACCTCTCTAGTTTGTGATTATAGGTTGGCAGGGACCTCCAGAGGTCAGCTAGTGCAACACCCTGCTCAAACTGGGTCCAGTTAGATCAGGTTGTACAGGTATTTGTGCAATTGAGTCTTGAACACTTTGAAGGATAGAGATGCCACATCCTTTCTGGGCAACTGGTTAAAGTATTTGACCACCTTCAGGGTAAAGACATTTTTGCTTATATCTAATTGGAATTCCCTATGTTCCAGTTCATGTCGGTTGCCTCTCATTCTATTGCTGTGCACCTCTAAGAAGAGTCTAACCCCATCTTTTCTTTGTATTCTGATTGGGTAGTTGTAGACAGCAATATAGTCTCCCTTTAGCTTTCTCTTCTCCAGGCTGAACAGAGCCAGTTCTCTCAGCCTCTCCTCATACATCATATGCTCCAGCCCCCGACCATCTTGGTGACACTCTGCTGGACTCACTGCAGTATGTCAATATCTTTCTTGTACTAGGGAGCTGCAAAGTGTACAGAGTACTTCATATGCAGTCTCAAAAATGTTGAATAGAGGGTAAGGATCATCTTCCTGGACCTGCTTGCTACCATCTTACTAATACAGCTCAGGATGTGGTTGGGCTTCCTCACTGCAGGAGCACCCTGCTAACTTCTATCCACTATGACCACCAGATCCTTTTCTGCAGAGCTGCTTCCTAAACAATCTGCCAATAGCCTGTACTGTTGCAAGGGGTTATTCCATCCCCAGTGCAAGATCTTGCACTTAGTCTTTTTGAACTCCAACAGGGTCTTGTCGGTTCATTTCTCCAGCCAGCCAGGTCCCTCTGAACAGCAGCACTGTCCACCAGAGTATTGACATGCCCCAAATCTGGTAACTGAAAACTTTCTTAGAGTGCTCTCCATCCCATCATCCAGGTTGTTAATGAAGACATTAAACAGTATTGGTCCCAGTATTACCTAAATTACATACAATTCTGTACATTACAATTCAGAATGATATATAAGCACTTGCTCCACATAAATGTTGCAAGTGAATAGAGAGCCTTACTCAGTTTTTGTCATTTGATTCATCTCTTTCACCCAACAGTTTCATTTATTGTGTGTTAATCTAACCTTATTTTGGATTCAGAAATATGTACTGAATCCCCATAGAGCCTTGAACTAGTCCACTTGTTTAGCAGACAAGCCACTCTGTCCATTTCAGTTTCAGGTTTTGTGTACAGCAGTACATTCCCATTAAACATAACAAAAGTCTCTGACTTTCATGAGGGCAGGGTTTGCCTGCTGGTGCCAGAGGATTCCATGCAGCACACAAATAAGGGTGTTGTAACCAAGGTACTGTGAAATCTGCACGTCTCCTCTGTGTGCAAGCATGTCCTGATCAATGCCATCAGATCACAATCCTTTGTAACACCTGTCAGGAATGGAATACTCAGGAATTAACTTTGAATTCCCTGCTTTGAGCGGGAGGCTTGATCAAATGATCCCCAAGGTCCCTTCCAATTATAGTGTCTGAATAGTAGTTTTCCAAACTGGAATGTGAATAAGAAGATAACAGAGGACAGACCTGCTCAGTCATATCTTATATTATCTTATCTTACCCATGACATCTGAAGCAAGGCAGCATGTGGTCAACTTTCTGTGTTTTGAAGTCCCGTTGGCTTTATGATTCATGCAGCCGAAAGTCGTTACTGTTTACTGGGTGCTGCTACCTACTCCCTGTCTTCATGTGCTACAAGTAACTCTGGAAAACTGTCACTGAAGCAATTAAAAAACAGCAAAAGTTCTGTTATCAGCACTCCATCACCCAGCCTGCATGAGCTCTCCACTGCATTGCTCCTAGGTAGCAAAATACGTCTTGTTCCACTACATTCCAGCCACTACATGTCCCAGAGAGGGAGCAGGATGTAGGCTATTATTTTAATGACAGTAATAAAAAAACCCTGTAGTTGTAATTGTTCTGCTTTATCTACAGCTGTTGGCAGAATTCCAGGAGCTCTGGGTTTAAGCAGTCTTTTCAGTATGGAATTACTCAGTATTCATTCTTTCTGGGCCCAATCCAAACTGCACTGAAGTCAATGGAGAGAATCCCAAAGGCTTTGTTGAGCTTGGGACCAGGCACTTCCTGTATTTTATAAATAGGGTTTAGTGACAAGTAGAAACTCTGACTGAGAGTCAGTAAAGCATACACCGTGCTGAAGAATATATGAAAACGTATGGTACAAGAATTATGTTTGGAAAAAAAGATCATGGCTTTTCCAGACTGCTGCAGGTATGTTATTATTTACCTTCCTCTTTGAATGAGCAAACAGCTTTAATAGCAACAATCCAGCAACGTAACTTTTCAACACAGCACATTGGTTCAGAAAGTGCTGACTTCACAGTAAGGACAACATTGTTGTCACTTCACACCTTCAGCTTCCTATCCAAGGAGCATGAATATGCCACTGTTATAATTACACAAAGAACATGGGTAACACAAAATCTCTTTTTCCAGGACTTTCACTTATTTCTTGTGCTTAAATTATTGATGAAAAATGACAACTAGAGATAATTAATTGCTCATTTTTTTAATTCTATCTAATAAACTTTCTCTGTTCAAAATTATTTCTATACATTACTCAACTAATGCAATATGGTACAAGCCCAGAAAAAACTAATGTGAATTACTAGCTGTCATGATTACATGCATGAAAATGCTCAAAATATCAGATCAGACTGCAAAAGAGTAAAATAACCAATGTAGGACAAGGAATATTGGTTTAATCACTTTGGGATATCAAACAACAGCAAACCGAGAGACCTTTTTTTACACAGGACAGTTCAGAGCAGATTTTCAGACTGCTAACAAGGGCAACTACAGGAGACAAACAGCTGCAAGCTGCTGAAACCAACAATTGTCAATAGGTACTGCAGAAGCCTGGAAAAGGCTAGGCTCCATTGCAGACTTCAAATTTATTTTATCTTATCTTTTTCCAGTGTCAAAAGTGGCTCCTGCCATGTATCTCATGTCTGCCAGAATCAAATTTCCTCAGTGCACATAGGGATCATGTTAAATGAGGAGGAAATCAAGGGCCATTTTTCTGTGTAATTCTATCAACCTGCTTTTTGACAGTTACTGATGAGGCCTGGCCCTAAGCCACAACTGCCCAGATCAGACTTTAATACCGCAACAACACTGAAACTGCACCAGCTCTTTAATTTGTTGAATTGTGGTGAAGCCACAGAAAATCTGTTTAGTGGTAGCCTCTCAGATCTTAGCAAGAAAATTTCTGTATGACTCTGACAGATCAGCCCATTGGACTTCCAGAGCTCAGGAAGTATTGTTGTCTTTAGTAATACAATGGTTGAGTGAGTGAACTCATAGACCCTGATCTGGGGAATGATCTCCCTGACTAACTTGTCGATCACTTAAATGGTAAAAGATCTCTGACCCCTTCACTCAGGTCAAGCCAACATCCACATTGCAACAGTCAGAACTGGTATTTATTCTACACCTATATTTCTAATTGCAGTTGCTAGATCTGCTCACAGTGGTTCTTTCCCTTAACTGATGTTAACGAAAGGGATGTTTTTTTTCTGAGAGACTGAATCAACAAAATGTGGTTGAATAATTTAATCTTCTATCTCAGAAAGTATATAATGAACAAAGGTTACATTCTTCTACAAACATCTGTGAGGTAGGTAGAACTCAATTTCATATATATTCACACACACACAGGCACACACACACACACACACACACACACACACAGGCGTGCGCGCGCACATGCACACACACACACACACACACATATTTAATCAACTGCTTCCAAATCCAGATTGCCAAGTCCTCAGAGAAATCATCTGATTGACAATGGATAGGTTTTGAAGCATATGAGGACAGATGGCACTTGCTGTATCCCCACACAATACCTATTTGCTACAAATGTACATAAAACCAAATATACATGCACCTTACTTCAAAAAATAGCCTACTTTTAAAACTCTGAGGTATTAAGAGAAGGAAATGGGTTTCTGCATTGGTTTGTAATGCACCTGATGTAATGCAGCTTCTGCACATTATTCTGCACACTATTGTAACACATAGTGAACTTGGTTCTTTCAGATGTTCTGGACAATCCAGAAGACACACATTAGGGTCCTTCAGACATAGTTATACATTAGTTATGTACTAGTTATGACATGTGTGCACTGCAGACAGTTATACATTAGTTAAGTATTAGTTATGACATGTGCACTGTGACTATCATGACACGTAGGGAGAAGCCATGCAGTCTCTAGCTCTGTTAGCTTCAATAATCTTTTCACATTTCTTATATGTGCTGTCCTCCTGCTAAGGGTCTTACAGTGTTTTTCAAATATTAATGAGCTAAGGAACAACATATTCAGGTTCATTATTACTATAAATAGAACTATTTAGTGACTGGTAAATGCTAATGTCCCACAATTATACTGTTTCAACGTTGGGAGAAAGAACATATGTTTTACACCACATTTCTGTCTTTTGGCCACCTTTTCCTCTCAAGACTCTTGAGGAAATTGCCAGACACTCCAACAGAAACATGACAAAGTACAGAGCTAGTAACAGTCCCACTTTGAGCAGGAATTTGAACTAAATAAGCTTCAGAGGTCCCTTCCAGGCAACGTTTCTATGGTTCTATATGTCCGCTCATCCAAGATCTTAGAGCCACATTTAAGATGACAATTTTACATGACAAGCTAGGAAGAAACCAAACAAATTCTTTTGGGACTGATCATATGGGCTCTGGGATGTCAAGTTGTGCTAGATTTCCTGTCACAAGTGGAAGCCTAAGCAGCAGCCTCGTTGCTTTGGTCAACAGAAAATGTAATGCAGAAGTCAGCTTTCTGACAACATCCATGCCCAGCTACCCCTAATGCAGATTTCTTAGTGTGGTATTTTCACTCCTCGTAATCAGAAGTCATTTATGACTGTAGTTATATGCAGTACTATGGAGGAATCCGGCTGATTTAGGTGCCCCCAGCTCTCAAACATGAAGAATTTGTGGCCATTCACACCTCTCCAGTTCTTAAAGTCATATCAAGCTAACTACCAAAGACTTTTGTTGTTAGTTTGAAATGGGGTTCATCCTAATTTCTTGGCTTTGTTACTGCTAATTAATATTGCTTTTGCAAATGCTGAGGTGCACAAAGCAAACTTGACTTAAAATATATGTGCAGCTAAAGGATATGATGTACTTTGTATGAACAGTGAGCATTTCACCCTTTGATGCTTCCACAACACAGACAATGCTCCTGTTTGTACAATGGATACCCATCAGAGAACACAAGCTGGCTGCATCTTCCTCCTACACGCTGGTGTGTCTCAGCTGCCTTGTGTTGTTACTAGCTTTGTGTTTCTTGGCTGATCTTTATTTAACTTCCACAGCTCCTGCAGAATCAAGTGCAAAGTTCAAGAGAAGTTCTCAGTATCACCCCATGATTCTAGTAGGTTCTTTATCCATTTTCCGTCCTACTTCATCTTCTCAAAATATATCCATCTGATTTAGAGATATATTGAGATTTTTAGTTTCGAAGAGTGGGTTTATGACCTGAACATCAACACCAGAATTTCCAACTGCTTGTGCCCTCTTCACCTCAAGCTGAGTTACAAGAACTTTGATTCTCAACAAGTATACTTACCGCAGGTATTGCTATGATTGGTCCTGGTGGCCCTGGTGGTCCAGGTGGTCCCACAATACTGGTCCCATCCTGTCCTGGTTCACCCTATTTCAAGAGCATTACAGATGGAAAGCCCATTTACTAAACACTACATTTCAAGTAGATTTCTCAACAAGAATGAAATCCATTCAATCTCACCTGAGGTCCTGGGTCACCCTTCTCCCCTTTTGGACCCTGTATGTGATAATAAAAATGAACACAACTGTTTTGAAAAGAAAAAATGTGAAAATGGCATTCTCTAGCTGTACAAAATACATGAAGTAAAATGCTGGCATCATGGAATGATCCCCAGCTTCATCAAACCGCAGAAAGGTTAAGCTGGTTTCATCTCAGACCCTCTGATGATTTGATGTTTGAAAGTATGTGCCACTACCTTTGACAGAGCTCACAAGTGACAAGGAACAAAACAGTATGCAACATTTCATTAGTCAGGGATTAACTCAGTAAGCTCCTTCAATGCACTGAAATCAGCTATGTCTGGCTGCTGCTTCCTGAATCAGCATTAACCACCCGGGTTGTGTCTAGGATTGCTCAGTGGGCTGAGCAAGGGAACAGAGGTGTTCTAAACAACCATTTCTGGGGCAAGTTATATCTAAGCTTGATCTGCCCCTCAATATGGTTCACTCTGCTGGGGACACAGACAGCCTAGCTGGCACAAGCCAGAGACAGGTGACAGGGAAGGAGCAGTGGGATGTTCTGGCTAAAGCGTACTCTCGGTCCTCAGCAGGAGAAATACATTAAAATCACCTACAGGCCTGATGGTTTCCCTCTAATTAAAAGCAGAGTTTATTTCTGAAAGATTAAAAACAGAAGGAGCATTGGAAAGTTTGAGTCAGCCTCTCAAGAGGCCTACATCACTCTTGGCTAGCAAGGCGGGCAAGGGAGACTCTGCTCCTATGTCTGGTGCCTCAGGTAACTGCTCCAAGTTAGGTAGGGCAAACCCATGTCAAGCTCTCCACAGACTAATAGCAGATGCTATGGAGGTTGCTGACGATCCTTGAGACATGGGTTTGGGAGCCAGTGTGTTAAGCGATCACAGAGTACAACAGCCAAACTCACCATGTCTCCAGGACGCCCAGCGATGCCAGGAAAGCCTGGTCTTCCATCTGTACCTGGCATACCCTGCCACAACAAAAACACTATTATTCACTTGTAATTGCATTCAGTCTCATAAAAGCAGGACTTTACCACTCTCAGAGGAACATAAGATGTATCCTGAGGGGACTGTGAGACATGTTTGTGGAGAGCTCAGCTGAATTATGATCAGTGGCTCTCATCAATCATCAACTGTCTTCACTCTTCCTTCTGATTTCTCCTCTTCAGAGCAGATCTTTTTTAGTACAGCTTCAATCACTCTTCTCCACTGCTCCCATCTCTGTACTAAAGAGGTGAATTCTGTTGCTTTCTCCCAAGATACATTTTCCAGATTATTTCCACCCTTCAGTTAAGTGATGATCTAACTGGAGGAAGCAGGGGGAGAGGTGTGGAACGTATTTGGAGAGACTATGTATGGGGCAAAAAGTTTGATAACCCCTGCTGTAATTTAATACAGAACTGACATTGTTACCAAAAATCTGATTCTATCCTATGAAAAAAACATCAACTATCACACAGTGATGATAATGCAGTTGGCCTAGAGAAAAATAGATAAAAGAAGACAATGAAGTTTTAAAGCATTGATAAACATTGATAAACAGTGAACTACATTTTTGCATGTGTTTTCTTCTATGTTATGTGAAAGTGCAAAAAAAAAAAATAAAAAAAAAAAAGACAGAGAACAGCTTAATGATTCTTCCAGGTACCAGACCAGCACTGTGTTGATTTTGTGTTTTTGTTGTTGTTTGATTTTTGGGGCTTTTTTAGGAGAGGGTTGTTTTGCTTCCTGTATTTGGTTCTACTTTAAGAAAATATTTTTGGGGTCTTACAGTAGATAGTGTCACAAAAATCTAATAGATGTAGATAATTCTCTGAAAAAGTCAGCTCAGCAGCTGTCAAAGAATAAAGTGAATGCTAGAGATTGCTACGTCACTGTATATAGTTATCATATGTCCGTAACTTCCATACAGAATTTCTGAATACTGGACTTCTTCTAGTACAAGAGCTAGTGAGCATGATAAGAAAACAGTTGGAGAGAAGTTCATGCAAGGTATAATTACGCTGTTCAAACACCTTGCCACAAGATACCACAGATGGTAAAAGTCTGCATGACCTCCAGGGGAGATATCAAGTTCATGCCAAAGAGATCTATGGAATATTTCTAATATAGAAACCATCTCTGGCTGAGGAGGTTCCTGAGTTACAAATTGTTGAAATCTGGGAGGGTATGCAGGGCGACTATAATGCAAAACTTCCCCCTTTCTATGGTCAAATTGTGTCTAAGCATCTGCTTTTGACCATTGTTGTAGACAGGAAACTGGGATGGATGGATCTGACCCAATAAAATCACTGGGAATTCTCTAATGCTCTATGGGAATACAATAGAGCTTCAAAGCATCCTAAGTCAAATGATGTTCTCTGATGCATTTTTGGTGTGATGGAGAAAATATAAATTAATTGTTAATAAGATTCAAAATCTTCCCTCTTACTTTTCCTGACTACAGAACTACCAGCATAAAAAGTGTGTCTCTCATTAAGAATGGATTTTCTCTTCTATTCATATTTTAATCTGTAATCAGTAAAGCGTGTGTCAGGAATAAACACACTGTTTATTAAGATAAAGTGTAATTTTAGAAGCATTCTAATTTTCATTTTATAGTCAGTTGCAGCATAAAAGGTTGAAAGCTAATGGGATTTAGGCAATTGAGTGACTTGTAAAAATGGGACTTTGAACTTCAGTCTCTTCAGTGCCTTTAGAAAGTTATACCTATCAAGAGGACTATCATTAGGTTTTGTATCTGAGGATTAAAGAGATGGATTATTTTTAAATAACACTGTAGTTACTCCACTCACAATACATGCATGCTTTTGAAATGTGTTTGTCACATCAGTGGTAATAATTACTGGAACACAGACCACAGAATGAAGCAGTTGCAGAAATAGTAACTCAAGTAAGAAAATAATCTATAATCTCAGGTTAAAAAGAAGACTTTAAAACAACTGTACAATGCATCCATGCATCAGATTTAATTATCATGCTGACAATTACTTCTGTGAAATGATAACACTCAAAATATGTACAGCAGATGGAATTTATGGCAAACAGAGTCCTGCTATATTGTTGTTGTTGTTATTTTTTAAATAAACAAGCAGATGCTGTTAGAAGACTACGATAATACTCTTGTAAATATTCAGCATGCAGAAGGGTCTAATCAAGATTACTTGTTTCGCTGAGCAACTTTTGATTTCGATGCAAGAGAAGTATTTTATTTTGTTTTATTTTGTTTTGATTTGTTTTAATTTAATTTATTTGCCCCAGCACCGCCCTCTGCTGGCTTTTGCCTGCACCAGGCACCCAAGTCTGCCAGGGCTGGCAGAAGCCACATGATCTCAGGCAGGAGTTTTGGTGATGAGGAAAGAGGAGCCCAAGCCAGGCTATACAGGGGAAGAGGCTAATGGGGAAAAATGGAGAGGAAGGACCTGGCTCCAGCACTAACACTGTGTTAACCGGGGTAAATGAGCTGATTTCCACTCTGATGGAGTCTCACGGCTAGCAGCTGCGCTGATTCAAAACAGTAGGTCTAGCTTGTGCACACTGCAGGCACTGCTGGCATGTGGAAGGAGTTAGACAGCTAGGACAAATTATAGATTTAGAGACACAGGCTGGACATTAAGGAAACTGTCTTCCCTAGCAGGATAGTGACGCTCCAGCACAAAATACTCAGAAAGCCCATGGAACTGACTTGGAGGTATTGAAGACTAGTGAACGAAAAAACATTGCTGACCTGAGCTAGTGTTGGTGATCCAAACTTTTAAGTGTGATACTGGAGTAGATGACCTTGAGAGGATCCTTCCAGCCTCCTGCATGGTCAGGTATGGGATAGATGGCTGCAGCATGGTGGGGAAGTTCTAGCGCAGAAATAGGCCAGAACAGTGGCCTATGTACTTAACACCAGATTGGGGTCATAGATGGCTCCTAAGGCCTCTGCATGGCACTATACATATCTGCTCTTGCACCAGAAAAGTGAGTCATGGGGGCAGTGCTTGGGTGGAGAATGCAGGCTGTATGCTATGAGAACGAGGATGAAGAGGCATGTGGAACTTGATGTTGGTTATATAACATTTGTTGATTTTCATTTCAATTTTGCTGAAAATTAAAATGGCGTCAGAAAAACATCATGGTATCATGCATTTGAAGAACTGGATTTTAAATGCAAATTTAACTGTATTTTAAACAAAAGTCTTAAACAACAGGTTATACTGCCTATTGATAATCAAAATTCCACTCAGAAGCAGTTCTTTTTCCAGAGTAATCTCTGTGCCATTTAATAGTCTGACAGTGCTAGAAATGTTCATTGCCACCTGAGTGCATAAAAGGAAGAAAGGAATCTAAGAGGAAGAAAGAACTTATTGAAGTTTTAGATCAAATTAAATGAGTTTCCCACCTTTGAGCCTGGTGGACCAATGTTGCCTTTTTCTCCCTGAAACAGAGACACAGTAGGGCTGAAGTAGTGAGCTGTGATTACATGTATTCTAAACATGTATGTTACTTTCTCTGAAAATAAAGAGACTGAATGTAGCAAAATGATTAGTCAAAAACAAGGCATATTTTCTGTAAAGTGATGCTCAGTATACTTTTGTGATTTGGTTTGGGGAGGTTTAACCTCCAGTTGCCACCAGCATCTTCTTATAGTTTCCAGTCACTACATGCTGCTTTTGCTGAGCATGTACCAAGCTACATGCCTGAACCTTCTTATTCATTGGCCAAAATCTGCACATGGGTGCACACCCATTCCCCAGATCTCCCAAAGCCACAGCAATTTTTACCTCCACAAGTGATTCACTGTCTTCCTTTGATACAGGTAAATAAGCCCCTTCCACACTGCTCTGTTCTCATCACCTACCCAGGTACTGTAGTGTACCATGAGCAAAGTGTCGAATACTGCACTGCTCCACCTGTGGGACTGGTGCTGCAGTGCTCTGGCTCTGAGTGGGCAGAATTTCTTGATTTCTTTACAGAGAGTGAATATGTAGAGACTATAAACAGCATTAAAGTCACAAGGAGTTAAGATCATTGCATAGAATGTTACATTTGCACTTGCTGGAAAGCTTTTATTGGTTTTGTCTTTTAGGAGTGTTTATATTCATGAATGCAGGAAGCTTATATATTATTATTTTTTATTTATTTTTTTTAAGAAAAGAAGCTTTCCATAGTAAATATGAAAGCAGAATTTGGATCTATATTTATTGGTTAGGAAACAGGTTAAACTTTGGTCGCAACAAACTTGCTCTGACAGCTCTATGTCTGCGATGTTTGAAGGGTGAAGGATACATGAAACATAATTTAACTGTACCTTAAACTATAAACTTGTGGTTCTTGAGCTCTTGCTTTTTGAAAGTGGGTGGCTGTTGTATTTTGCCACTGTTGCCTAGTGAAGTCAATTATAACCATAAAAAGTGGGTGTAAAATTTGCCCCCATGAGAATGATAGTATATTATAGCCACTTTATATTAATTTTGCTGAAGTGTACTGGGCTTTGTCAGGCAACAGATAATCAGTTTCTTTCTGTATCTCTATGATTTTAGGGATGAATGAATGAAGATTCGTCAACCAAAAGGTAAGTACAGGTTGTGGTGAAGTCTCCCGGCCAAAGATTGATAACTTTCTTTTCAGTTCCAATCCGACTCCAAAATCCAGAATGCTACCTCCTTTCTGAAGTCTTTGTGGAAAAAAAATCCACAATATTCTAAAAACAGTATTCCTATTTTTAACAAGAAATATATTTTTAGCTCAGAGATTGCACCTGCTCATGTCCTCCAGCATTAACAAGAGGAGCTACACAGTAAAGGGCCTTTTTGCTAAGCTCTGCAGACCCTAGACATCAGGAGCTGCCCAGATCTCCAGTTGCTGTTCTCCTACGGAGTAAAGATTCTTGCAGCTTTTGTTACCAGCACTCTGCTTTCTGGTAGCCAGTGACTTTGTGCTGTGTGTGTCCAGATATAGATTTATGGAAGAGAGCATGGGGCCCCAATCTATCTTCTGCTACCTCAACATTGCTCTCAGTTCCTGAGGCAATGAAGATTTAGAGGTTCTTAAACTCCACACAGGAGTTTTAAGGTGCTGGAAAGGTGTTGCTGTATTACTAACTTGTGCAGAATTTAGTCTTTACAAAGGAACAGAAACAGCCTCCTCCTGGCTATGGCCCCATTCTGGGGGTCTGCCCATTTACTTCTTTTTTCATCTCTCCCTTTTTTCAATATATGTTCCTGGCTTAAACTATTTCAGGGCTACTTAACCAATACTGTCCTAAAAGTGGAGAAGTTCAGCTACAGCTGAACTTAATATAAAACCAAGGCAAAACAATATGACAATTAACTTTTTTCTTCCCTAGAATCTTTGAGGACATTTTTCTAGAGCCTTCCACGATCACCGCAGAAGGTAATTTTCTAGAGCTTTCCCTTTCAATGGCACACATATAACCTCTTGGAAACCACAATGATGTTGTATGGATGAGGGATAAAGAGAAACTGTCAAACTTCCTAAAAAGTGAAATGAAAGTACCATGTTACAGCAGACTTCTTAGAGCATCTCCCCAGTTCTAGTATAAATGTGAATTAATTCTATTCGTACCGAATCCAGTATGTACAGTAATATGCAACTGCATTCCAGTAATATAAAATAATATTGCATATCCCACGTGAAAGAGAACAAAATTTGTCACATACTTGGTTAATATATGAATGTTAACCAAGAAGTTGTTTTATTAAGGCGAATGTTGGGAATATAGAAATCAAAAATCTATGCCAAAACAAAATACGCTAGCTTTAAAATGCTCTTTGTTATATAGGGTACCTTTGGTCCAAACGGTCCACGTTGTCCCTGTCTTCCTGCAGAACCCTACAAAACCACACTGAATTTACTGTTTACTGAATTTCATAATAATTAAAAAAAAAAATCAAACTCACAACTGTTAAAAATACAATGTCTGTGACGAGTAGTATCAACTGAGAGTAGTAAAATGCAAACATTGGTTCAGATTTGTTCTAATAAATAATTACTTGCTTTATATTATCATGAATGATCTAGAGATTTTGCTCTTAGAAAGATAGCTTTATTTCTAATATTTTCTTAAAATAGCTAATAATGTGTAATGATAAGATTAAAGCGAAAAATCCAAGTGCTTTTGTTGCAAGGGGTTATGTTCAAGTGTCTTCACTTTTTTGAATTATTTGTCTCCTTGGCTAAAATGAAGCTATGTTACTAGTTTGGAGGCAACACTGCATTTTCTTTCCAGGTTTGAAAGTAGCTTGGGGATTGCAAACGATCCTCTTTTCTCCATATGATGATGTCAATGATGTAGCCAATTATGACTCTTATGACTCTTCGTTGTCAAAATGAACTGTGCCATTATTGATCATTTTAGAATGTAAAAAGTCTTCTTCATCTTGAACATGAAGACAAGACACTGACAAATCAATACCTACAAAACATATGCACAATCCCCATTTCATAATTGATCTTTGGGAGAAAGGGAATAGAAATCCTGGAAATGGTAACTAAGCTACAGAAAAATACAGTTGATGCTTCTGTTTCAGAGTACTTTTTCATAAAAGACTGAAATAAAGTTTTTATTCATCAAATCCTAATTGCTTTATTTATATCACTATTAATTATACAAAATAGTAATCAAAGCTCTTATTATGTATTTTTCGGGGAAACTGCCATCCCATTAAAAAAATTAAGCAGATGCAAATATAGCACAAATAACTGTAGTTGATTTCCTTGCAGCTGCTTTTAATTACAGCCCTTTTAGAAGCAGATATTCTATTTTCCCTCTAACAGAATCAGAAACCTCTACAGTTTACAGGGTGTAAGTAAGTGGCTCATAATGCTTTCATGCAGTACCAGCAAGTATCTAAAATCATTTTAATGATTTGAGGCAAGTTCTTCTGTATCTTTAGTGACCCAAACATTGGGGAGTAACTAAGTGGTAGCAGGAAAATAAAATTCCAGCATTTTGCTCAGCTGCTAGAAGGCATTTTTTGGTATTTATAGCAGAGTGACTTGGAAACAATGCCTGTTACAAAAGCAAAACTGAGATTAAGGCTGTCATTTAGACAGGTCAGAAAGGGAAACTTCAGACTTTTTTTTGGACATCTCATTTTTTTTTTATTATTATTATTGTGAATATTCCTCTGAGCAAGGAGGTTTCTCCTGATGTCTGGCTGGAACCTGTCAAGCTGCAGGTTGTGACTCTTTGCCCTTGACCATCTCAGTAGCTCTTTGCTGGCCTGTGTCCTTCTTCTCCACATTTTTCTTGAAGTGGGGTGCCAAAAGATGGATGCAATAATTTGGGAGTATACAAGAATGTCAAATACTCCCATATGTAGTTTTTGGTTCCAAGGCAGCATAATATAATCTAGCATCTGCTGGATGTTGTCAACTCCTGATACTATTTGCATTTTTCCCACTCCTCTCCTTGTGGTGGCTGTAGTGCTCACTGGACCTTCCATGAAGCCAGTCAGCACAGCAATTCAAC
Source organism: Rhea pennata (assembly GCF_028389875.1). NCBI lineage: Eukaryota > Metazoa > Chordata > Aves > Rheiformes > Rheidae > Rhea > Rhea pennata. The sequence goes on from NC_084664.1 coordinate 74,452,174, forward strand.
AGAAAACTAACCCACTAACAACTATGTTGCCAAGTAGTCCCAGTAGCTCCCTGCTGGCCTGTGTCCTTTGTCTCCATACTCTTCCTGAAGTGAATTGTCAGAAACTGGATGTAGTATTTTAAATGCAGTCTCACTAGCACTGAGTAAGGGGAGGATAGTAACATCTCTGTGTCTGCTGTCCATGCTCTTCCTGGTGTACTCTAGTACCTGATTCATCTTATTTGCAGTAACAGTGGACTATTGGTTCGTATTCAGTCTGGCATCTACCATAACGCCAAGGTTCTTTTCAGTAGCGCTCTCCAAACTTGGCCATCAAGACTTGTTCTTTCAAAGCTTTGCTGATTTCTGCAGGAATGAGTGCAGGGGTAGGACTCATGAGCGTTACTCTGGAGCAATTCAGACAGTTTTGGTGTTACTGGTAGGTTCCAAGATAAAACCAAATGATCTGGTAGGACACTAACATGATGTATTCCCCGCAGGAGGCATATGACCCTTGATGTTTTAAAGCTGCCCACAGTGACGAAAATCTCCTGAGAGAAGGTGGTGGAGAAAAAAAATCCCTTCTCCTTGGAAATTGTTTCCATATAACTGGGAAAAAAATTTTAGTCTAAACAGTGTTTCAGATTGTGAACATTTGATGGTCAAACTAAAACTATTCACTTCCGTTTATCACTACATGCAATTAATCAGTTAAAGTTGAAAAAGTCTTTTTAAATGAATTTATATCAATGGTACCACACTGATTCTTGGGTTACTTTCATGTAATGCAAATTCATAGCTGCTGAGTGAGAAAAAGCTGGAAGAATTTGATTATATATTTGAAGGAAATGCTTGCTAGAGAATGTTATTTTTACTGGTGAAATGTTTATGAAACAGTGTAACCTGTCGAGCTGTCAAAGCCACTGAGAAAGAAAATATCAGTTAGTTTTGTCTTTCTCCATCTGCTATTTTTTATTTCTCTTTTTTTTTCCTGTTAGTAGTGAAGGCCACTATGTTTTTCAATATAAGCATAAAGACACCATGTCCAGTGTCCACCTATAGGGAATCAGTCACAACTTGGCTTATATTAGGAAGTATAAACATAAAATACTAACTGACAAAGCGTAGCCTTTGTAATGCAAAAGATAGTGTTTTATTATCGTTATAGATGTACAATTTCTCTTAAAATCTTGCTGAAATCTTGACATCATTAATATTCTATGGCACTGAGTTCCCCAGTTTAATTATTTATTGCACAGCTTTTTTTTTATCTTTCAAGTGTGGTGTCTTTCAATTCTATCAACTTTGATGTTCAATTATGAAAATAATAAAACCCCTCAAAACTTATTTTTCTTTTTATTATTCTCTATATAAGAATTCCAGATCAGCTCAATAATTAGACAGAATTTGCATTACAACTCCAATCCTTTATGCACGTTCACTAAAATGTCTCCTATTTTGCCTATTGTGTTCTGAAAACTGAACAGAGCTCATTAAAATGTCTCCTGTTTTGCCTATTGTGTTCTGAAAACTGAACAGATTAGTTTGTGTGTGGGTACACTTGGATTTAATTATCAGCATTAGAATGTTTTAGGTCTTAGTTTCTATTTATTTTCTATAAATTGAAAAATAATTGAAAGAAGCAATAAAGGCTTCTATCAGGGATAAAAACAAGGAAGAGAGAAGAAGACCATACAAGGAAACAGCATTTCATCCTAAAATATCTGAAAAACATAGCAGAGCAGAAAGTTGATTTATCTAAAAATGTTCAGCTCACCAGAAATCAGAAAAATACCATTCAGCTTCTTTGGAAGACACCCTTATTGCAATGTGATTCTATAGCAACTAAACCCCATGCAGTTACTCCACATTTATTGTTATCTGAGGATACAGATTTGCAAAAAGTAGAGAAGGACAATTTTGTTTTTGAAAACAAAAAAACTCTTCTCCCCCAAAACAACTTCTTACCTTTGGCCCTCTTATTCCAGGAGTTCTCGATTCACGTAGTAAGCCAATACTCCCTGATCCTTCCATGTCCTAGTGAAAAGGAAAAAAAGTTACATCAAATTAAGTATTTCTCTCTCTTTCTCTCATTCTCTTTTTTTCACCCCCTGTTTTCTAGAGTACTGTAAAAGCAGGATAAACAGTGAACACAAACATTTTGGGGCTTAGGTTTAGCTCAGTTGGTTAGCGCACAGTGCTAATAATGCCAAGGTCATGGGTTCGATTCCCATATGAGCCACTCATTTGGGGGTTGGACTAGATGATCTCCAGAGGTCTCTACCAATTCTATGATTTTTAAGTTTTCTCATTAACCTCTTTTTGATCAATGTGTGGTGTCCTGGAGCTAAGCTATACTCAAATGAGATAATAGTATGTTGATCTTACGTGCAGTGTAAGAACCTGTAGTCTTCAGAGCCTTGCCACTTTGACAGCATTTTTCCGTTTGGAGAGCATCAGACAGAAGTGAGACAGTATCACAGTTTTAAGCATGCACTATGTTTAAGCATACAGTAGTGGTATTTTTCTGTTAGTGCTTTTTTACCACCTTGTTACTAAATACCATAATGACTATTAATGGTTACATAGCTGATTGAAGGCAGGGAAGGCCTGCATGCAATTTAAGACCGGCAATCATGACTGAAAGAACTGTTCTGTCACAAAATCATGGAACTACTTGGGCTGGAAGGGAACCTCAACAGACTATCTACTCTCACCTCTTGCTCAAAGCAAGGTTAACACTGACTTCAAATCTGGTAGCTCAGGGCATTGTTCACTTGGGTCTTGGAAATCTCCAAGAATGGAGTTCTGCAACCTCTCTAAACACCTGTTCTCAAGTTCAACTTTCTCATCACTCTGTGCACCACTGTAAAGATCTTGACTGTGTCTTCTTCATAACTTCCTTTTAGGTATTGGAAGGCTGCTCCAGAATAAGCAAGCTGAGTTTCCTCAGCCTTTCCTCACAGGTTATATATTTGAGCTTCCTGCCATCATGGTGGCCCTCCGCTGGCTTAAAAAAGATCTCGCTGAAATAGAAGATGTCTTTTGGGGGGAAATACCTGTATTTTCTATGGAGATTTTCTAGGCATTTTGAAGGAGACAATAGAGAAAGTGGCAACCTGCTTCCAGCTGTAATTGTTCTGACTTATTCCAAAGTCAGTGCAGAGCCATGAGGTGGGAGTTCCAGAGCAGCCAAAAGAATAGAGCTACAGACTGCCATAATTCACTGTTTTTTCTTCATCCCCCACCCCAGCTACTTATTCCTATTCCTTGTGTTGTGCCTATTCTAGGGCTTGACAGAGTGCTTTAAGCCATTTTGATGTACTATGTTTTCATGTGCAGTTTTAAATGACCTAATGGTTTACTTCTTCTAAAAAGGGGAAATCTTGGTCTTTCTTCACTCTACTTTCCTGCTCACAGCCATACAATCTCCATTTTCATCAGCTCTGCCACATGTTGAATCCTCTGATTTTTCCGTGAGTGACTTTAACTCACTAAAATGGTAGTGTCTTGAAATGGCTCAGATCACCAAGGGGCTGATGTACACCAGTGACAGTGTAAGGAAAAGGGTGGGAAGACCAATTAGATCAGCTTACACTGCTATGAAATGACAGCCTAATGCTGAAGTTATGGAAGATATCAGCTGATCCAGTGAAAAGAAGTGTCATTCTTTTCCCTCCTCCACCAGCCCCATGAGAACAAGTGAAAGAGAAGCAGCAATGCAGAGTTGGGATCAGGACCTCCCTTTGGGGGGCTGGGGTAGGGGACAACTAGTCATTAGATTGGATCAAGCCCTTCCATGTAATTTTACCTGAGAATGATTGTTACGCAGTCTTTCATTTAGTTCCTCCATTGAATTTCAGCAGGTCAAATATCAACAGAAGTTCTGTTGAGATTGTGTGCTTGGCTTGTTCAATTAAACACTAGCAACTTTGGGTAAATTGCAAGCTGTGTTTCTCAGTCTTTCCTTCCCTTGCCTCCACTGTGCTTTAATTGGTCTTTCTCTGTCAACATTTTTTCCTTAAAGAGAGTGTTTGATGCCTGCTTTATACACCATACCATCATTTTTTAAATCTGCATGTTTTTAATAGATTTACCAGGTACCTTCTGGTACCTTCAAACTGTTCTTTTGGCAAGCACAAGAGCCAGGAAATTCAGTCTCTTTCTTTTCCCAGAGCCATTTGGGTTTCACATATAGCTGATCACAGATGCTAACAAGTGCTAACAGGATTTTTTTTTTTCTAGACAGCTTTACAGCAATAAACTGCCAACCAGACTGCTAACCAAAAGGTAGTGTAGCTCTAATGAACTGGCAGACTACAGTGCTGCCTTAACAAATGGCAGGGGTGAGCATCCAAAAGTTCAGCTAGAACTAGCAAGTCTATTAATAGTGTAATTCCCCTCAGGGAAATGACAACCTTGTCAATGCTGCTTGGACAAGATGAAGCTTAGTTGTTGCTGGAGTTAGAACTGGAATCCTTCTGTATTTGTATCCATCAAAGTGAGGACTCCCAATTTTTTCATCTTCTCCTCTTCTGATAACTTTGTTCTCTTGGGCTTAGGCATCAAAAATGGCAGAGTTTTACCCTAACCGCCTAATTGCGGGGGATTTCTTTGTCAATGTAATGAGACAAAGGTGGCTTCTCCTCAAATAGTGTGAGTGGAGCAACTCCTAATGCAAACTTAGGTCCTCAAGGGTCACAGCAGATAGATATAAGACAGGGAAACAATCACGGCTCTAACTCATATCACACCTAGGATGAAGATGAGGCTTCCCAGCAGTCCTGAGCCCATTCTGAGCCAAGTAGGTACTGATTTGGGGGAAACTCTGTACCAACTTTTACAGTGGATGTAAGTTAATGCAATGGACTATTTGTACACTTAAATTTGATGCCATTCCTTCCTAAAATTGCAGTCGTGGAAACTAAGAATTTATGAGCTGCCTGAGAGGTTTTTTATCTATTGAAATCCACTGATGTCAGTGAGATTATTAATTAGTACTGTACAGTACTATTTAGTCAGATATCAGATATTGGAATATGTCTCCAAACAAGAATCAGTGGTCAGCTCTGTACTTGGAGTACTTAAAGTGTTTCCGTAGTAAACCAAAGAGAAATATAGAAGGGGTAGTGTTGATACTGGGAGAAACACGCATACTTATGTGCAAGTGAAGTGGCATTTTTCAAACATCACCGATTTACCACTTCAGTTTTATACATGGAAAGTAGTTTTTGCAAACATTGATGAAACTGCTCTTAGTTTCTGTGCACACATGAATTATAGCCTATGAAATGGAAAAAAAAAAAAAAAAAAAGAAGAAGAAGAAGAAGAAATCTTTGGAAAGATTCTCCTGGACCAAACAGATAAATTAGCAAAAATACATGGAAAAAGAAAAAAGGAGAAGAGTCATATGTGAATATCATGCAGGCAATCACTTGACAAAAATGTCAAATGCTCTTGCTGAACCTGAGTGTGCTCCCTTTGGCTTTCCGTACTGCACAGTTGCTTTATGCTCCAGAAAGATCATCTAAACGAGCAGTTCTCAAATGACACGTAAAACTCAACTTGAGGTGACCATACCTCATATTTGAAAGTGATGAAGGTATCACTTTCAGAAGTAAAATGAAACATCTGGAATTTCTTTTTTTTTTTTAAATAGATTTTTCTTCTGCTGAATAGAACAGGCTGTGAGGTCATAAATGTCTAAAACCTGACTGTGTAGTTCCACCTTACATGAGTCATACACATAAACTAAATTTCTGGCCTCAAAAATGACAGTATGGGAAAGCAGAACCTGCAGTTCAATTTTAATGAATACTGGCAGGTGTCAGTGTTTATTTACATCTCTGCTCTAAATTATTTACATGAAAAAATGAAATGGTTTCAAACGAGCTTTTCCTTGTAGTACTGTAGTAGCTTTGAACATTTGATTTTAGCAAATGATATGAGCATTAATAATAGCACCTGAAAGCTGGTATTACTGAATAGTTTCATAAAAATTACTTGAAGAAATCCATCATTTGCCTGGTCTAAGCATGGCCAACCATATGGCCAAATGCCCATGGGAAAAGGAATTGTAGGCTAGTCACAAACAAATTTCAGTCCAGAGCAAATTAATCTATCTGTGATCAGTATCTGTGATAGTTATGAGATACATAGATGATTACACTACCCATTCTCTGAGGGAAATCAATACAAGTTACAACAAACTCCATAACAGAAAAATACCTCAAATCCAAAACCATAGCTTGGACCCGGGGGTCCTGGTGGTCCAGGTGGTCCAGGTGGTCCTGGTGGTCCAGGTTTCCCCGGAGGCCCATCAGCACCTGCTTCTCCTTTAGGGCCTATTGATCCAGTGCTTCCAGTATCACCCTAAAGCGAAAGGTCAGTCTATTGTTATACTGGGCATGCCCAAGTAGATGCAAATAGGTGCTTTGGTGAACTGAGAAGTCAGATTTGCTGACTCCATTACACTGCACAATAATAATCTTCTAGACCTCTCAGCCCTCTCTAATGGTAAATTATAAGTAACATGCTATGTTGGAATGATACTGCTATCCCATAAAAAACACTGTTTTTTTCTTTACCTTTGGACCAGCAGAACCAGGAAGACCTTGATCACCCTGTAAAAGAAAATCAGTCTTAATTATTTACAGTAAGAATATCAGTCAGGGAACAAAAAAAGTCATATTTTTTTTTTCACAATTAAAATATCCACAGGACATTCCTAGTTAAAAAAGTTTAAAAATCAATTTGTAATTCAGGAGTTGTAACAGCAAATGAATAGCTCTGGTCTGGTATGCAGACAGGAGCTCATATTTCAATTATTGCTGCAAATTTTAAATGTCTGGAGAACACAGAATTAAGCATTGTGGGTCACATCTTCATCTTTCTGAATATATATGGAAAAGTCCTCATGGCCTATGATAGAATCTGGGCAAAACAAATAAACATCAAACAGTGGTAAAACAATAACAATGATTTCTTCCAAAAGCAATTGCAAAAAACCCCCCCAAATTGCACTTCAAGGCACAATTTGATTTTACATCCCACTCTTCCGTGCCTTCTGATGGTTCTTTCTGTAGGCCTCTCTGTATGCTAGTTGGGAATAATGATTAAAATTAGATATTGCGATATACATTAAACCAAGGTTTTCAGGAAAAAGGAATAGTAGAAATGCAAAAATCCTATAATTCTGAGGTGCTGGGGATTGTATTGAGCTAGCGCAAATAAAGAGTGCTTCACTTTTAATTAAGTTTATCAGATATATGCAATGCAGAAAAACCAAGCTCAGTGAGAAAAGACAAATGAGCTTTAGTCCTTCTTTGCTGGATTATGTCCTCTTTGAAAATTAAGATTTTATTCCAATTACTTCTCTTTCCACACCAAATTCTCTTCCTGTAATCTGAGATTAAGGTTCAGATTACCTCAGTTAGACTTCTGTTCTTCTTAGTCTCCCTCATATAACACTCAAACACCTAATAATGATGGGCACAAGCTACAGTTGCCTGCTTTTTAACATTGTTCAACTCTACATACTGGCATTTTCTAGATAGCTGCTAATTCCTATGTATTCTGTACCTCTGCCAACCTCAGCCTTTCAAAATCAAATCTTTCAGTTTGCAGAGGTGATATTAAAAATTTCTTGAAATTTAAAAATAAACAAATACATCAATATTCCTGCAGTCTAGCTGTTGATCTTTTTATTTGTCTTATAGAATGTGAGTTTTCAATGTGCACTTGGGAGTGTGTTTTGAATTTCTTGCACATTAAGCTTACTGAAGAATGAAATTTTCCTGCAATCACTTAATTCTGAGAGGCATAAAAATCATAGAAACAGAGTTGGTAAGGACCTTTGGAAGCCATCTAATCCAACCTAGTCCTTGAAGTGGAACAATCACCAGCACCAGATCAGGTCAGCCATGGCATGCCTACCCAAGTTTTGAAAATCTCCGAGGATGAAGAGTCCAGAACCTCTCTGAGCAACCTGCACCAGCACTGCACTCGTCTCCTAGTGAATAAGTTTCTCCTGACATCTAGCTGGAACCTGTTAAGCTGCAGTTTGTGACAATCGCACCTGGCTGTAACATCTGGCACTACCCGGAACAGTTTGCCTTCACATCTTTGCAATTGCCCAGCCAACATTGTATTGCAAGGACAACTACTTAGGCTTTTTCCAAACTAGAATTGACAAAGATTTCCCACTTGACTGGAGCAACATCGATATTTAACTTACCTTTTCTCCCTTCTGCCCTGGTGGGCCAACTATTCCATCAAGACCAGGAGAACCTTGAGGACCCTGTGAATGATAGCGAGTCTAAAGCAGGTGCCATTCTGTAGCCCTCCTCCCAGCATATGCAGGTAAGTATTTTGGATCAACTAATGATATAACAATATGAAAGACTATTCTAATGCATAGCAGCTAACATCATTAAGTTTTAATATTAGTATTCCTTGTTTTCTGAGAGTTTGGCTTTGTACCAAAACATTATTTAAATATATACAAATATAAAACAATACCAAATTATCATATAATACTAACATAAAAATTGTTATAAGACAATATCAGCAGATTTTGACAACGCTGTACTACACACATGTTGCTGGATTCCACATGCACCTCAGCCATTCATCCTTTTGCAATCCCAGTGCCAGATGAGAGACAGCTGAGAACAAGTTGGTACTGACAAAGACAGAAAATGACCCCAGTTTGCTATTGAGTGCTTCTCTCTATTTTTTCCTTTAAAAATGTGTATTCAGCTCTGCATCTAATTTCCTTTGCTGTTCCCATGGCTGAGCACATGGTTGAGGAAATAGATACACAGGGAAAGAACTGGCTTTATAGGGTCAACCAGTCAATAAATACTTACTGGAGTCCAACCCATAGTAACTAGATATGCAAGAAAGAGAACAGTTACATTCATATCTGCATGCTTTACATTTTAAAAATTGAGCCTTGTAAGCCTTAATTAAATTTACAGATGTGCAGTCTATCCACAAGAATCATTTATCAATTTATTTATTGATCTATTTTGGAGAAGTAAATAAATTGGTTGTAGAAGGAGGAAAACAATCTTTTTCTCTGGTATTTTCAGAATGGTCACAGAGGCCTTATTTTCACTGCTCTCTTCACCTTTCTTTTAGTATTTTTGCCCTTTGGATGCACTATACCTGATAGAAAAGCTGACAGATTATTTTTATTATTAAAATACTATTTTCTGTGTGTCTGAAACCCATTTTCGTACTGTATTTTGTCATAATTGCATGAACAGAGGACAGGTAGAAGAGAGGTTGGATTAGCAACAAAAATTGTTCTAAATTTTTGACTTTTTCATTTATACTGCTTAACAACTTCATATCTCATTGCCCATTTCCTTTACAGCGTTTGAACTGTCTCTCTGATGTAGCTATCAAGCAACACTTGGAGATTTGTGATTCACTTCAGAGTGCATCTGTGTGTTTGTGTGCTACTTGAGGCAGTTTAATTTCATGTAGCATTTCAAAAATTTGTACATAATCTGACCAATATCAGATGCAATGTGGAACAGTTAGTGAAAGCAGTATTTCAAATTACAAAAAGCAGTATCTTTTCAAGCATTGCCAAGACATGTTTCTCCTAAAAAGAACTATTCCATCATGAAGTCACTGGTTCAGCAAGGTCTTTAAGTCTAGGCATAACTTCAAGTAAACAGTCTTTTGAAATCACGATTCACAACTCAAAAGCTTTAATTGCACAGCTATTTCATTGTCTTATTGAATCAGGATGCTCAGCCTAAAATTGCTGCTGTGACTAAATCCCACTGCATTTACCCAGTGTGCAAGGCTTAAACATCTGTATGAATCTTTCTTCAGAGAGCAGGTTTATAGTCTCTTAGGTCATTCAACATGTGCATGAGTCTGTACTGCTAATAACCGGACTTTCCCTTCAACAGTCTGCAAATTTGTCATGATCTGATTCTCCTTAAAACTTATTTCAGTAGCCTGGTTAGCATTTAACTTCCATTTTTAATTGGTATGTCTCTCAGGAATCATTGTGAAAGTAAGCAATGATTTCTGGTGCATCAGAAACACAAATGGTTACAGGTAGTCAGTATTATAGCCTGTGGAACCCTAGATTACATAACAGGGAAGATGCTTATCTTTAAAATGTAAGAAGAATGCAACATGAACCCATATTCCTTCATTTTCTTTGAATTCCTTTCACATTTTTACTTTCTGAGAACTCTTTTAACGAATGTCCCAGATCATTCTAGTTGCTTTACCTTCCACAGATTCAGAAACAGGCACACTCATGATGTTGAACATACATTTTTAACATAAAGGACCTTTTAATCAAACCCTGTAGTTTCATAAATACAGCAAACGAAGTATTAGAGCAATAGTCAGTTTTGCCAGATATGTCAATAGATTTCCATAAAAAGGCAGACATAATAATCAATACAATTTGATCCATTTCAGATGCAGGTAAAGAAAAAATACATAAAGGTACAGCTGGGAATATCACAGTTAGATAAAATCTGACCAGCGTATCACTTTTTTTTAATCTTAGGAACCCATTCTGATTTGTATCTACAGGTGCATGAACAACGAGTGCTGGAAGTCCAGCATGGTTTGCTGTACAGGTAGACATGAAAAAAGGGAAGAGAAATTCAAGCCAAAAACATGTGTTTTTTGTAGGACACTCACACTGCTGAATCTATTCAGTCAGCTCATAACAACCTATCTCAGTACATTCCGCTACTTTTATGGCTGCTGTGGGGAAATTTTCCACCTTGCAAAATTTGTGAATCATTCCTAGTTAGGTCAAAGTATATATATATTTTAAGTTGTTGTCTCTTAAATTCTTTTCTTACAGATGTGCGCCAAGTTTATACAGGCTTCTTGTTTGTGTTACGGGCATGAAAAGCAGCTGCTATCAAATTTTATCATTATATCTCATGTACAGGACCTGAGCTGACTGGCTATCTGTGCTTTCTGCTTTCTTTTTTTGCACATCTCTACTTTTTTGTTTTCTATTATTGATTGTAGACATGTCTTTGTAATTTCTCAGAATCTTTATCTAAATAACAGATAATACTCTCTTTTATGGGAAAATATAGGCATATTTTAGTCATATGCAGACTGCTCCCGATAGTAAGAATTAAGGTGCTAAGCACCTTCAATTTATTGAAAACTGATTATCAGTTTTAAATATATGAACACCTGGAACAGAAATCTCTACTTATTTTCTGAGTATACTATGATTCTGAGAAATGTGACCAAAATGGGCACTGTCAGGAAGGGTCATTCCAGAATTTTTTACAATGCTTGATACTATTCCAGGTGTTAGATGATTTGACTGTTTTTAAGTTTAAGCTGGTCATTCAGTGTCAGACAAATGTGACAAGAAATAGCTTTCCTTTAAATCATCCCCAAAACAATATAAACTTATTAATTTTTTGGAAGCTAAAGTAAGAAAAGACAGACCAGGCACTGCATTAATGTATAAAAGTGCCTATTTTGTAGTTATATTTTATAAGGTTTTTTATTCATGCTTGAAATGAGACAATTGGCACAATTAAGTAACTATCTAAGTCACAGCAGTACTGTGGTTTTTAGCACTTGCTGTTTCAGTGTTAAGCATTCACAGGAATTAGTGGGAAATGTATGTAGCAATTAGTAGCACGTCTTAAGAAAGCATTTGAACAAGTTCCTTACTACTCCCCAAGAATGCTGTAATCTTGGAAGACTAGTGACATCTGGTGTGCTCCCCAGAGTCAGATGAGAATCTCAACTTTCAATTGAAACAACAAGATGCTAACTCTTTTGGCTAATGTAACAAACAAACAAGTCCACAAACATGAAAATGTGATCAAAGAAAATAATAAATTTCACAGGTTAAACAGCAATTAGAAAGATTCTAATCTGATCTCAATCTCATAGGTTCTCAGCTAAACTTCTGATTTGGGGGAATAATAACCTGACAATAAACAAACAAACAAATAAATAAAGCAAACAAGCAACCTGTCAACTGGAGTCAAGTCCTGTAATAAAGACAGAAATCCATTAGTGCTGGCCTAGGCTGTGCTCAGACTGCAGATGAACTAATCTCCCTTGTCTATCGCTGTCCAGTGAGATAGGGCCTGGCATTTAGTAAAGGAGCTCCAAAAACATGCAGGTGCAGGGAAGTATTTCACCTTTGCAATCACAGAAGAAACCATCTGGGAAGGGCTGATAGACCACATATGCTGCAGGATGAGCAAGGCCTGTGGAGTGCACACTAGGAGCACAGCCACTGCAAGCAGCACTGGAGAACCGCTGTCATTTAGTCAATCCTTCTGGAGCTCTTTTCAATAATACCAAAGGCTTTTCAGGCCTTCATTCCATTATTAGAGGAATTAAGGAAGGAATAGAAAAATGGTTTCCTGCTGTCATAGCCCTCAGGTTGTTAATAGTGGTTTTCTTACTAGTAGGGCAGGTGCGCTTTTGGACTTGTCTTGCACTTCACAACCTCTAGACTAGAGATTTCTTCCCTTCCCAGGCAGCTGGCTTTTCTTTCAAGCAAACCAGGGTACAGGAGGATGGAGGTGGAAAGGGGATGGCAAATAGCTGGGTCCTATCCTATTATGCTGTCAGGATATGACAAGGTCACTTATCCAAACCACAGAACCATTCTCTGGCCCTACAGCTTAGACAGGGTGAATGAGACTGAAACCACTGGAGCTCCAAGCATACTTAAGGCTCTTCCCTTCAGGAGATGTCAGGAGCGTACTAATACAGTTTGTACAGGTATTGCTAGCACTATAGACATGGCAGCATGCAGTTCAGTGCTGGCCAGCCTTGCTGTTGGTTTTGTAACTGGCACGTACTAAGCTCCACACAGCTACCCAGCATTAGGGATTACTTCCAAGCTTTCCTGGTGGCTGCAAGACCTGGTCTATGCTACTGCAGTGACTGCAGGACAAATATGTCATGGGTAGACCATGTTGCTAGATCAGAGGCTAACTCTGCAAAGAGCACTCAGAAGAAACCATCAGAAGCATGACTTTGCTGCAATTAGCTGCATAAAAGAATTTAAAAATCCATTGATAATTTTTAGAAAGCAAAAGGTTAACAAAAGAAGGGAACATTTTTAAACTACGCTAATTTAAAACATGTTTGATATTTGTCTTCAAGTTTAAGTCAATAGCACATTTCTAAAGATTTGGATGTTAACTGGGATTAACATAACACAGGATTAAGTGTTTCTGCCTAACTGAAGACAAGGTAGGAAGACAATCCTGAAAGAGGAAATTTCAATATATGCTATAAATTGCCTTCAGATTATGTAAGTGATTTAGCCAACCTCATTTTCCTGACATCAGATGAAAAAAAAATCCTTAGCTTTATTCAATGTTGGAAAAATTATCCTTAGCTTTTATTCATTCTGGTCCAGATTCACCTGTATCTCTCTGCCTAAACCTCACCCTGTTGTGGAGTAATGGGCTATTGCTAGGTATAATCAGACATTAATTTTCTTATTTTCCAGAAAAATCCACAAAAAATCAGCATAAAATCCAAGCTCTAAAATTAACAGTATTCTGCAATATTTTTAACCCTTAGCATTTCTTGCTGGAACAACATTAATACTTGTGCATAAGTGACTACTCACTTCAGGGCCTGGTTCTCCAGAAGCTCCATCCTCCCCTGGTGACCCAGGAGGTCCTACATTTGAATCAGGTCCTGGTTCTCCTGGAAGACCAGGCAATCCTGGAGGGCCTGGTGGCCCAGGAAGACCCTGGATAAATCAGCAGTATTGTTAGAAAGTTGTTACCATTAGAAAGCCCTTCAGTTCTCTCCTAGTCAAGTTCATTTCATTAGCATACATGGAACAGGTAAAGCTTACAGTGAATTTGCAGATGCATAAAATTCTCAGTTTGGGTCACTATCTTCCTTCTGCTTCACTAAGAACCAGTTCTGATTTCACAGATACACTCCTTACGTAGGGTCATCCTGACCTTCTCTATTCTTGCTCTCTGAATTGCACCTCCTCATAACACGCAATGAAAGGAAGTTAAGAATCGAAAAATTGTCTGCTTTCTGTAACCCAGCAAAGACCATAGAGATATTCCAGTGATCATCTAGTGTTAATAACCTAAATGCAATCAAGGGATCACAGATTTCCAGATTCCTTCACTGATTTACAAAGGCTTCTCCATGCTATTGCTGTAGCACTGAGAAGCTGTGTTCATGATCGGGACCTGGCTGTCCTTGGTGCTATAAAAATGGCCTCTGCTCCAAAGATCTGTCTGCATGGCCACAAGCAGGTCTTTTTAAAGTGAACAGAATGAATGAAATGTATTATTTTGTGAGAAACAGTATGTTAGCAAAATTCCTCTCTCAAGGGCAAATCCATACTTATCACTAATCCCTCAAACTGGCAGGCAAACATCACAGACATTTTGAAATTTAGGGGTATGGAGCTGCAAGGCAAGGAACTTCCCAGTTCCTTGGAAGTTCCTTGGTGATGCCCTAGGCTCATCTACAGGATTCTGCTAGGAAGTGGATTATCTTGGATTTTCAGTACACCAACAGAGCCTTCTCTAGGGAGCCACTCTCAGCACATATGCCAGCCATCTCTGTCCTTTAACTATATCGGGCATCTAAAGAGACTAGTCTCCTAATTTGGCAAGTTAACTAGCTTTCAACACATGACGATTCCCTTCTGAAGGTCCTTGGGAATAAGCTAGTCAGCACTTTGGCAGAAAGAAGAGACAGGAAAGAAGTCTTCAGGCAGAAATCAAATTGGGAGAATGAAATGTGTTGCAGAATGGAGGCCCCTGAATATAGCATTCTGAACTTCATAGCTTAGGAAAGAGGCATTCAGGGATTTCATTTCACAGGAAGTTTCATTACTGATGAAACAGGCTCTTATCAAAGCATGGAAAGGCTCTACCTCAAAACTGTATGAAAGGTTTTCTCTCAGTCTGTCTAGGCAGATCGGTAAGCTCCCAGAGCACAGCTAACAGAAGCAGTGAACAGATGCAGCAGTTTGCGCAGCAGTTAGCGCAGAAGGTGCGCAGGAAGGTACAAGGAGACATCTTTGTTTCCAGTCTTAGTAGTGCCCACTTCCACAAACATGGTCCTGACATGCCGCAAAGCATATTTGCCTGTAGCTGTGGGAATTGCTGCATCAGCTGTGTCAGAAGCTTCAGCCCAGACAGAGCCTTTGACAGCAGATGTTGCCTACAGGTCTCAGGCGGCAGGGAGTGCTTGGAGCCTTTCCAGAAAGCCAGGACCGATGGTCAGCTCTCCTGCAAGAGGTGTGCTGTTGTTGACCATTTGTGTCGTCAAGTCAAGGAATTGAGGGATGAAGTCAGCAGACTACAAAGCATCTGTGCAAATGAGCAGGAGATAGGGCGTTCTTGGAGACCGTACTGCTCCGGGAGTCCCAATCCCCTGCAGCAGGGGAATTGCTGGAAGGCTCTGTGCAGAGTGAAATAGTACAGCACAGCAGTGGAGAAGAAGGCTGGAAACTAGTTGCTTCTTGTGGGAGGAGAAAGGCCTCTAGTCCTCCTGAAGACTTGGACTTGCAGTTGAAGAACCAATTTAGTGCCTCCAGGATGAGGAGGACCTGAACCTGACTTCAAGGGAAGCAACTGGACTGACAGACTCTGTGCCTTGCGGGAACACCCGGAAGAAGCAGCGAGTGATTGTTGTGGGTGACTCCATGCTGTGGGGGATGGAGGTACCCCTCTGCTGACCTGACCTCTTATCTAGAGAAGTTTGCTGCCTGCCAGGGCCTCAAATATGAGATGTCATTGAAAGACTGCCAAGGCTCATCCACACATCAGACCATTTCCCTCTACTGCTCTTTCACGTGGGTGCTAATGATACCAAGGGCAAATTAGAAATGATCAAGCAGGATTTCAGAGCTCTGGGTATGGTCGTCAAGAGTCTGGGAGCCCAAGCGATCTTCTCCTCAATCCTGCCAATGAGGGGGAAGGACAGAAAGAGTAGACAGATTTTCCAAGCTAACAGCTGGCTGCACTGCTGGTGTTGGCAACAGGGTTTTGGTTTCTGTGATCATGGGACCCTGTTTGAAGATCAGCAACTGATGGGGAGAGATGGGATCCACCTCAGTAAGCGAGGCATATGTGTCTTTGCCAACAGGTTGGCCAGCCTGGTAAAGAGGGCTTTGAAATAGGATGGATGAGGGAAGGGAGGAGTTACAGAGATAGGGTACTTAGCAAAACAAAGCTCGAATCAGGATGCCTCCAGCGGGCGCATGCAGCCGCGGATGTGCATATGAGACATGGCTGTGGGGGATCCTCTTGCATCCCTCCTGGGAAACCTGCATGCTCAATTACCTCTCTGAAAAGCCTGTACACCAATGCACGCAGCATGGGGAATAAACAGGAGGAACTGGAGATCTGTGCGTGGTCACAAGCCATGATCTCATTGCAGTTACAGAGACATGGTGGGATAGCTCGCATGACTGAAATGCTGCCATGGATGGCTACGTACTTTTTAGGAAAGACAAGCAAGGAAGGCAAGGTGGTGGAGTTGCTCTTTATGCAAGAGAGCAGCTGGAATGCATTGAGCTCTGTCTAGGAGTGGAGGAGGAGGCAGTCGAGAGCTTATGGGTAAAGATCAAAGGGCAGGCTAGCATGGGGGACACTGTTGTGGATGTGGTGTTTACTACAGGCCACCTGACCAGGAAGAGGAAGTTGATAAGGCCTTCTACAGACAGCTGGAAGCAGCCTCACAATCACAGGCCCTGGTTCCTATGTGGGACTTCAACCACCCTGACATCTGCTGGAAGGACTACACAGCCAGGCAGAAACAGTCCAGGAGGCTCCTGCAGAGCCTCGACACAGGTGGTGGAGGAGCCAATGAGGAGGGGTGTCCTGCTGGACCTTGTCCTAACCAACAGAGAAGGACTGGTAGGAGATGTGAAGGTTGGGGGCAGCCTTGGCTGCAGTGACCATGAGATGGTGGAGTTCAGGATCGTGCATGGAGGAGGCAAGGCAATAAGCAGGATCGCAGTCCTGGACTTCAGGAGAGCAGGCTTTGGGCTCTTCAGGGACCTAGGTGGAGGAATCCCATGAGTTAGGGCCCTAGAGGGAAGGGGGGTGCAAGAGAGCTGGTTAATATTCAAGCCTCACTTCTCCAAGCTCAAGAGCAGTGCATCCCTGTGAGCAAGAAGTGCAGCAAAGGGGGCAGGAGACGGGCATGGATGGAAAAGGAGCTCCTGGCAAAACTCCAATGGAAGAGGAAAGTACACAGAATGAGGAAGAGGGGACAGGCTCCTTGGGAGGATTATATGAATGTTGTTAGAGTATGCAGGGATGCGATGAGGAAGACTAAGGCCCATTTGGAAGTAAATCTGGCAAGGGATGTCAAGAGCAACAAGAAGGATTTCTTCAAATTCATCAGTAGCAAGAGGAAGACTGGGGAAAAAGTGGGCCTGCTGCTGAATGGGGCCCTGGTGATGAAGGATATAGAGAAGGCAGAGTTACTGAACGCCTTCTTTGCTTCAGTCTTCACCACTAAGGGCAGCCCTCAAGAATCATAGGCCCTGGAGATGAAAGACAGAGTCTGGAGAGAGAAAGACTTTCCTTTGGTGAAGGAGAATTGGGTTAGAGATCTTTTAGGCAAATTTGACACCTACAAATCCATGGGCCCTGATGGGATGCACCCACGGGTACTGAGGGAGCTGGCAGATGTTGTTTTCAGGCCACTCTCCATCATCTTTGAAAGGTCATGGAAAACAGGAGAGGTGCCTGAGGACTGGAAGAAAGCCAGTGTCACTCCAGTCTTCAAAAAGGGCAAGAAGGAAAACCCAGGGAACTACAGGCCAGTCAGCCTCACCTTCATTCCTGAAAAGGTGATAGAAAAGCTCATCATGGATGTCATCTCCAAGCATATGGAGGAAGAGAAGGTGATCAGGAGGAGTCAGCATGGCTTCAACAAGGGGAAATCCTACTTAACTAATCTGATAGCCTTACCTGATGGAATGACTGGCTGGGTAGATGAGGGGAGAGCAGTAGATGCTGTGTACCTTGACTTCAGCAAGGCTTTTGACACTGTCTCCCATAACATCCTGCTAAGCAAGCTCAGGAATTGCGGGCTAGACAAGTGGACAGTGAGGTGGCTTGAGAACTGGCTTAAAGGCAGCGCTCAGAGGGTTATCATCAGTGGCACAGAGTCTAGTTGGAGGCCTGAAACTAGTGGAGTTCCCCGGGTCAGTAGAGGGGCCAGCCTTGTTCAATTTCTTCATCAGTGATCTGGATGAGGGGACTGAGTGCCTCCTCAGCAAGTTTGCTGATGATACCAAGCTGGGAGGAGTGGCTGACACACCTGAGGGCTGTGCTGCCATTCAGAGAGACCTGGACAGGCTGGAGAGCTGGGTGTAGAGGAACCTCATGACGTTCAACAAGGGCAAGTGCAGAGTCCTGCTCCTAGGGAGAAATAACCCCAGGCACCAGTACAAGCTGGGGGCTGAGCTGCTGGAAAGCAGCTCTGCAGAGAAGGACCTGGGAGTGCTGGTGGATGACAAATTGACTATAAGCCAGCATTGTGCCCTTGTGGCCAGGAAGGCCAATGGTCTCCTGGGGTGCATTAGGAAGAGTGTTGCCAGCAGATTGAGGGAGGTGATCCTGCCCCTCTACTCAGCCCTGGGGAGGCCTCATCTGGAGCAGTGCATGCAGCTGTGGGCTCCGCAGTACAAGAGAGACATGGAGCTACTGGAGAGAGTCCAGCATAGGGCTACGAGGATGATCAGAGGACTGGAGCATCTGCCCATGAGGAACAGCTGCAAGAGCTGAGCCTCTTTAGCCTGGAGAAGAGAATCCTGAGAGGGGATCTTATTAATGTCTACAAATACCTTAAGTGATGGTGTCAAGGGGATGGGGCTGAACTCTTTTCAGTTGTCCCATGCGATAGGACAAGAGGCAATGGGCACAGACTGAAACATAGGAAGTTCCACCTGAATATGAGGAAGAACTTCTTTACTGTGAGAGTGACAGAACACTGGAAAAAGCCTGCCTGGCTGCCATCCTGTCTAACATGGTCTAGGTGACCCTGTTTGAGCAGAGGGGTTGGACTGGATGATCTCCAGAAGTTCCTTCCAATCTTACCCATTCTGTGATTCTGTAAAAGCCTTCACATTTACGTTTCTTCATCTTCTTCTACTAGGTTTCTCATTTTCCTAACAGTTCTCCTTAAGTGTAATATTTCCTCTCATTCATTTTGTTTCTGACTGGTTCTTTAGACAGAAAATTATGTTATTTGACAATGATCAGAAATAGATATTTCATAGTTTACTATTTGAATTTGCAATAGGAAATAGGCAAAGCTTGGTCTGGCTGGTTGTCTACAGATAACAAGAGGCAGAATTGGCTGAAGTACAAGAAAAAACAGACAAGATAATTCCAAATTGTATCTGGCAGCAAGTTCTACTTTACTGATGTATTTTTGCCCAGGAAAGGCACTCTGCATTGTTCTGTGCAGGATACATACAAGGAAAAATAGCCTCTGCTCTGGAAAAATATTCCAGCAAAAACTAAGTAGAACCCTTCTGTCTCCCAAATGTTTCCTTTGCCCCATAGCTGCTCAGAAGCAAGAAGAGAAAAACAAGCTAGATACTCCATTATTAAGCCAGTACCTGCCCATTCAGGTACTGGCTCTCAAAATACGACATCCTTCTGCAAAGGGGAAGCACAAGTCCAATGCACCATTTCAATTCATAAAATAAAGCTTATTTGAGGTGTTGACACATAATGCTGAGAGAGACAGATTAAGCTAAAATATTAAAGCAATGCATATCCTCCCACTTGTACTGCCCTATTCCTGGAGCCTGTTGATCCCAAACACAATTGAACAGACTGTGAATCAGCTCTAACTGCTGCATTTTACAGTACAGCCTACTGAAATGAACTGAAATTGATGCTGAATTTCCTGAATGCTGATTTTAGTGGTTTAGCTGATGCAGAAGCTATACAAGTTCTTTCTGAAGCTGAGGTGGCCATCTCCAGGAGAAGGATGAAGGAAACATCCAAAGCAGCAACTGCTTTGGCTGTCCCAGCTTAACATGTAGCCATGTGTGTGTCAACAGCCTGAGGCTTGAGTTTTACCTGGGATGAACACCCCTTCTTGACATCCCATGTCTGTTGATACACAGTAATTCATGTAGGAACATAACTTTAGCTGAATCTCTCTCTGCTATCTAGCCTTGATGTGACAATGTTACATTTCTTCACAAAGGCAAGGATACAAGAAAGTGCAAATGTCCATCAAAATGGATCAACAACAGAAGGTTCAGTGTGAAGTATTTCATATAGGCATACCTTTTTTCTTTCTTTCTTTTTTTTTTTTTTTTTTTTTTTTTTTTTTAAGAACAGGTTCTCCAAATTAAAATAAGCAATGAATACTATCATTCCCATCTCTGTCATCTTTACTACCTTCTCGGAATCAGGTTAAAAGCATCTTCTCTTTTAGAAAAGTCCTCTTGGCATTATTTTGTTGTTGTCCTCTTCTTTCTCACACCCTACATGCATTTACACCTTTCCCTAATACACTGCAATTGTGGCAGAGAGCTGAGAGAAAAAGATATACTTCTACTGGGCTTTTCTCTTTGGCTTTCTTCATATAATAGCTCAAATCATTTTTTCAAATGAATGAAACTCCAGTTCCCTGCAAGGAATTTCTGAATGCTGTGAATTAAGCATGTTCTATAAAGTGACATGATTTGCACTGCAAAATCATATCACTGTCAATGAAAATAGATCTTTTACAACCTGGATGAGTAAAATAAAGCTCTTTATTATGCTAATGAGAAATAAATATCAACATATACTTACACTTAAAATCTCAGTCTCTCCATCAAGGTCTCCAGAACCTGATTCTTCAGGTTCCAGTATACTCTGAAATTAGTAGAATTTAATTTTAAAATATTGCTTCCAAAGACAAGAAATGAAAACATCTCTTGTCAGTTACTGCAAATGCCATTATCATCAGCATCCTTGCAGCAGAATGTTGCTAGTGAAATAAATGACACCTTTGAATTTCAACTAATACCTTATGAGTCTAAGGCAACAAGAGCATTTCAATCAGATTTTTGATGAGTTTCATAAGACTGTTGTGTAGATACTGAGCTCCACATTTACCTGCAGATGCTTTACTAGTGCAGTGACAGTAATTCTGCAGGATGTAGGTGCCATTGTGACTGTGGACATCACAGGAATAATATATCAAACAGATTTTAGCTTTAGAAAGATACCTGTCACCATTGAGGAGATCATAAAATGCATACCTAACAACTAGTTCCCTTCATCCCACATTATTTCCTTCAATGTGCCCTCTAGTTCAAAAACCAGATTGTGACATTCCTACAGCTGAGATCTGAAGAGATATTTTAAAAAGAGAAAATAATATATTAAAGCATTTTCTAAAATATTTAATTATGAAAACACTATTTTTTTTTGCATCACAGTTCGGCTGTACTCATCTACAAGACAATTTCATGGACCCAAATTTCTTCAGCTTAGATTCAAGCCATATTTCATATTATGGAACATATACAGAAATACATGGAATATATCTAGTGTAAGGTTTAATCAGCATAGATGCTACAAAAGTATTTTTTCAGATTCTAAAAAAAAATCTTTTTCATGGAAAATTTGCCACTATTGGCCTGAATAATAAAAGGAAAGTGAAATGAAATCCAGCTGGCTATTTTTTAAATTACAGAACTTAAAAGTACTATAAAAGTTTTATAGAACTCATAATTAAAAAAATTAAAAAGAATAAACCAAGATGTCCAACAGTCCTTGGCAGCTGAAATAGTACTTTTCTATATGTGTGAGTTCTACCACATTTAAAATGAAATAATGTTAATTCATACAAAAGGCAATTAATTACAGATGCTTCCCATTGCAAATCCCTGATGAATTTCATAGCTGCATATGCTTTACAAACTACAGCTCGAAGTACACAGAGAGCTAGTATCTGCGTCATCTGTAGTTTCAAAAGCTCAAGAGTCACTGGTGCATTTCCTGGTTGCACTGAGATTTCTTTTACTTCACCTGTGAATAAAAGGCTTCAAGGCTTACTCCCATGGACAATAAAAAAAGAAAAAAGTGGTGCAGGACCAGGTGCTCAGCATTACATTTACTCAGAGTGTGAAAAGAGGCATGGGGGGTGTATCATATCCTGGTGAGGTAAATTCAAGCAGCCCTTCATAGCAATGTTACTCAATTTTGTGCTATAGAAACAGATGGACATAATTTGGCAGCCCTCAGTACAGCATCAGTTTTTCTCTCTGGAATATGCTACAGACTATTTGTGAAATACTCAGAATACTGAGTATGACAAATAGCTTTATTTTAAAGTCACAGGACTGCAACTGGTGTCAGTGGAAACCATATCTATCTATCTGTAAAATCAATTCCAGTGACATGAATTGAAAAGCTATATGAAGCTTTTTCTATGGCTGCATACATGTGTCTCCTCGTGGAAACAGTGGGAGAAGCCCATGTACAAGGCAGAGATGCATCTGAAATATTTTCTTTTACAATTTCAGTATACTGAGCATGCAAAATATGAACACTGTCATCACACTAGTATGTGTTGCAATATTTAATGATAGCAAACATAAGTAACTGTCAAACCATTCCCCTGTTCAGGGTGGGGAAGAAATGAATAATTCAGTTATAATGCCTTTTGATGAAATTTTTGTCTCTTGTTCTTCCATGTACTCTTGCTTTTGCACAGGAGAGTAAGCACAGAGACTTGCTTTTAAAAATGTGAATATTTGTCTTTATGTAGATTAGAATATGCTGCACACACTTAACCTAGACATTTATTTTTATTTCTGCTTGAGTGTTTTAGAAAATGTGGTGATCTTTGTGGCAAGCAAGTTACTTTCCCAGGTAAAATCTATTTAGCTTTATCTTTCTTTGTGGCAAGCCAAACTTTGAAAGAGCCCTCCAATACTCACAACTCCTCTGGAAGGAGCAAATGGTCCTGGGGGTCCTGGTAGTCCAGGGAGTCCTGGAAATCCCTCACCAGGATCACCCTAAGACAGGAATGAATATGAATCAGCAAGGGTTTCATGACATCAAGTTATTGTTCCACCATAGCAGGGTTTTTCAGAACTAGCTGCAGTCTTTGTGGAGCTTGTAGATGCAAGAAGCAATAAAAATGTCTGCCTAGATGCTATGAACAGAGTTAAAATTGTTCATTTTTAAAACAAGCTCCTAAGAAAAATGTTCTCTGCATTGGCAAAGGAAGGACTTTTTCCTTCTAAAATCTCTAATGAATACATGAGTGTTCAGGATGCATCAACAGTATTAGACATTACATATTTTTTTCATGAACTACATTTTACTGTGTATCACACATTTTTAGTGGATATAATATGCCATAAATAAATAAACAAGCAAATAAATAAATAATATGGTCAGACAGTGGTAGTTAATAGATACCTTTCTTAATGTTATTACTCTAGCTGTGATACTTTTTCTGAAACCAACATTTAATGCTTATTTTTCTAGGTATTGACCTTTATCTAGTGCCAAGACAGCAAAAGTACCGATTGTCATTTTTTTTTCTCATAATTACTACAATCTCTTCTTCTCTGGCATTGCTTAGAGTACCTCTCACCTGCTTAAGATATTTATGAATTGTATCAAAATTTCTGCTCAACTCCAACTTTACCTCACTCAGCTCAAGAGCTGAGGTTGTGACTCAACATTTGGAGTCCAAAGATGAAAGCCTTTTATAATATACTTTAAATTCTCAACAATTTGCACCTCTTTTTCTAGAGAATTCATTAAGCCAGATTTGGCCACTGTGTTCAGACCCTTTTGGATGGATTTGTCTCTGCACCCCCAAAACACAAGTCCAATGGTATCTGGTATCATAAATACAAACAATGCAAAATACCATGTTTGCTTGATGTACACGTTATTTTCATTGAATACTTGGCCCTCTTTTTTTTTTTTTTTTTTTTTTTTTTTTTTTTTTTTTTTTAATGCTGTGTATGTATCTAAAAGTGAAGTATTCCACTTGCTTTTTACCTGGTATATCAGACAGTGGAATATCAAGAGAGCTGGATATAGTCCCCACCTCTCCCTCCTTGACTGTCTCACATTTCTTGGTTTTGGCATTCAATAACTCCAGTTCACAGTTCTGAGGAGTTTCTCAGTGTGAATTTTGGACAGCCTGCTCACATGGCATTCCTAGTTTCAGGGCAGATGTATGTTTTTAGAAAAGGGAGGAGCTAGTAACTCTTTGCTCTATACTGGAGCTTCTTTAGCCTTCACGAGTGGGAAGGCCCACCCACCTGAGCCTGCAGAGCTATTGGAGGTGATCTGCCTCCCAGATTGCAGAAGGAGGAGGGAAACCAGCCCAACTGACACAAAACTTTCTTAAGGGGCTGGAAGCCACAGAGAGGTTACTGACTCTAGGGATCTGTGCTTTACCCTCAGTCTTGCCAATCCATTATCTGGGATTACATCTCTTTCCACTCATACAAGCATTTTAATTACATTCTCTAAATTAATATATTTGGTCATGTGTAGGAAACACAGATTTTCACCTGCCTCTCGGTCAGAAGGCTCTTTGCATTCCAGAATTCATTAGATAAATGTATTCATTCATTTCTTCGTTCCCTGTGGCTTTCTCAAATGGTTCCTATAGTGATTCTTCAGTCATATTCACAGGGAGTGTGTTTAATTAATCTGGGGCTATTTTCACTGTCTGTCAGCATGCTCTTTTACAGATGCTGTTTATTTGCTTTAATAGATTCTTTGCTTTTTTCAGTGATCATTACATTAGCTCCTGTCAGGACTTTGTGCTTGTTTTTGTGCAGTTTTTCCTGTGTTGCATGTATTAAAGGAAAAAAAAATTCCTAGTTTTTACATCGAGATCACAGTCATGTCTAGAAAACACTGATTATATGCGTTCCCAAGAAGCATCTCATGGCTGTATCTTGCACTGAACAAAGACTACAGTGAAACAAATGATAAACCAAGGATAGCCAGCTCCCCACCTTTCACTGCATGTGGCACTATATTAATTTCCAGCTTTTCATCCTCAGTGAGAAGAGCCAGAAACAGGCAGGTAGATCCTGTTACTGTTCCTAGAATTATGAATATTATTATGCTGAAAACATTCTGGCTGTCTTTAGAGAACATAGCTGGTGTGAATATGTTTTGTGTATAGATAAATTATTTAAATTTTGTTCAGCTTGCCAACATAATAGATCTCAAGAAGTCACACTGTTTGGGATCATGATATGATTTTCTGGACAAAAATTAAAAAATTATCCCACATATGTAAAAGAGGGACAAAGCAGTGTTTTCTTCTCCTTCCCACTTTCTGCTGTAGGAATTGGATCTAGCTAAAATCCACCCAGGAAAAAGCTCAGCAGATGAAGCTGTCAGTGTTCCTTAGTGTTTTTCAACATATCACCAGGATTTTCAGCACTTGTAAAACAGTGCTTTGCACACATCCACTAAATTATTTTCAAAGTACTGCTTTGAAGTATTCCTTGAAAGTATTAGCCCAGTTTAAAAAATGGGAGATAAAGTTTAAGACAGCTTGACTAAAGTAGCCATATATAGTCAGGAATTGATTACAGGAATCTTTTGCTCCCAGATCTGTCAGCTCACTAGGGATAAACTGCCTCTTCTCCTGCCAAAATATTGTCCTTAATTATGTCTGTTCTGCTGAACAAAATAAGGTTAGGGACCATTCTTTGGTCCTGAGGTCAGCTGGAGCAGATTGGTTTTGTTCGTTGTATGTAACACTTGGGCCTGGGCCTCCTTTCAGCCATGTGCTTTCAAAGCTAATATTTTGTGTGAGGTTCTTTTGGTGCAGTGAACGTGAAATAATGTGAGAACCACACTTTTGCCCATCAACATGATCAGTGTTGGAAAGTAAAAATCCTACTGGGATAGCATTGGAGGAGCACATAGTATGGACAGAGCCAAACTATGCCCAGTGTCATATTGCAGCATGTTGGGAAAAGTCATAGATCCATGCTGTCCCTGAGCCATGCCCAGGCATAGTCTGGGAGAAGTCTAGCTGACATGGGCCAAAATGCTGTCATGGAGCATGCTAGTAAGAAAGCAGTATCAGCAATTCAGTTAGTCCCTAGGCAGGTTTCATTTGTCAATGTAGATGTAGTGCTTGTTTCTGGAGGACACAATGGTTGCTAACAATATCTGTAGCTGAAGCAATTGCACAACAACGCTTCTCCTGCTGTTTTTTCCCTTTGCTCATAAGTAGAAGAAATGTAAACATCCTTATCTTGAAACCTTCTCCTGTTTTGTTCTAATGCAAAGCAGTCTTGCTATAGACCAAGCATCCTATCTTGAGTTGTTAATGTCGGTACCAAGTGTACTGGAAATGACTGATGTCTGCAAGTGCAGATTTCCTATAAAGTTGGAAAGCTGACTGTGAAATAAAATTTAGGCCATCTTTTTCTGCTCTTTTGCTGTGTGGTTGACAAATACTATAGGGAAAATTAAGCCTCTGACAGAGGGGCTATAGTAGTTCTTCAGGCAGCTCAATGACCTGTCATATACTGGAAATGAATTTTACCTTTTAAATGATTCTGGCCTCTTTTGAATTGAATACATGAGCTTTATATGGTGTATGCTTTGTGAATTTATGAATTGCTTTGATAACTAGTTCAAACAAATGATTAATTTGTTCCTAGGACTAACTGGCTGAATGCCAGTCTTGTGTGGAACATGTGCTTTAATGACAGATTAATCTATTATAGCTCACTTCAGCTCAGAAGAGATTCAAGTTGTTATCTCAGATTTCATTGTTACTTCATATTTTAGTTGTGTTCACTTCCTTAGATTGATATGATCAAAATGGCACTGTTAAATCACTTAGCCAGCAGAGTAAATTGTGCAATTATACATAACAATTGGCTTTTCTTTATTGTGTTACATATATTTAACAGCTCTTCTCTGAAATCTCAGCTTTTCCCATTGCCTAAATTTTCCATTTTCTTGAAATATCCTGATTGGTCTGTTATGACTGGCCTTTATGCAGATGCATGAGTGAACAGAAGGATGTTTAAATTCTTCCTGTGCTTCCCTATTATTTATTGATTTTTTTTTTCTCTGAGTGTACCAAATTAATGCATGTCAAGCATAAATGATGTCTGACTGATCACTGGAAACTTAACAGAACACCTACCTTTTCTCCTTTCAGGCCTGCTTTTCCTTTCAGCCCTGGCAACCCCTGAAGTCCTTTTTTTCCCTAAAAAAATATATATATTTTAAAATTAGACATGATCTTTTTCATAGGTCAGACAGACCCCACATTTAGTAACAGAAGCTGGATGTAACAGTGCTAGATTTTAAGCACTTGCTTAGATGCAATGGGAGGAGACATGGAAGTAAGAGTAGCAATTTACAGCTCTAAGCAGCTGATGATAGTGCACAAAATGCATCTCTCACCACATCCTCTCTTCCCACATCAAAGCAGCAGTGAAGCCTGCTTGGAGGATGTGGATGGAAACGCTTGGCAGGCTGTGTTTAGATTTGATAGGATGCCAACTGGATGGACCATCCAGCACTGATGATTTGAAAACTATATTCCCTTAGAACAAAAAGTGACAGCTGTCTGTGAAAAGCCCTTTTCAAATTTTCTCTTAGCCATATATGTATCTAAGAGGCCAGAAAGTCCTCATTTATTCCACAGTTGCTAAATTTGCTAACAGCAGAAGATTTCAAACTAGAATTCTGCCTTTTCCATAATGACTTTTAAATTATGAGAAAATGGACATCTGGAAAAACTCTGTTTTTAATTTCATACTGAAGACAACAGAGAAGAGAACAATAAGATATACTGGTCATATACTACTACAAACTGCTGCTCTGAGTACAACAAATCATGCTACTTACATTAGCCTGTTTCCAGCTTCTCCTGAAATCTTGCCCTGACCAACATGAACAGATTTGTTTCCTACTGAGTCAGATGCTTCCTAAGGACATGTATTTGACATGGGATGTTTGGTATTACATAGCATTTGGTCTCATTTTCTGTTCTAAACTCCAGTAGTCAAATTAATCCCAAATAACTTTTCTATATATGTTCATCTTATCCATACATAATATGCATATACTCTTTCTAGACAGTCTTGATCACAGGTTAGAAATCTGTTACTGACTTTAAAGTTAGTGCTATTATAAAGTGATGCTATTTATGAATTCAATTAGAACACTGAAAAAGACTCAGAAGACAAATGAATCTCAAATTTATTTTACTTAATGGCATTTTGTGGACTCTGCTGCTCAAATCTTACTATTGTGCTCATTTTAAAGATTGACTATACAAACTTATTATGCATAAAAATGCATCTGTAAGACTTGAAGCTTTTTTTTTCTCCTATTATTTTTTATTAGGCAGTTACTGGTATCAAACTTATAGCCATGTTCAGTAAAGCCCCATCAATCTGATAGTAAAGCAGCACAGGTATGTGCAAGACTGGACTTCAACTGCTCATCAGTATCTATAAAAAATGCTGAACAATAGTTGATTTCACAAGATTATGACAAAGTTTATGTGACAGAAGATAGTACTGTTTGCTTTATAGGGAACTATAGAGACAATACAAACATACCTACAGGTTACTTTGAAGTGCTGTCCCTTTATTTTCCTAGCAGAAAAAATAATTGTTTTGGCCTTGACACCTTTGTACATTTGAAGAATCCCACCAGTGTGTGCAGACAGCATTCATGCATGAGCTGAATTAATAATGAATCCCCTGATCCTTGATTTATTTTTTTAATATTTTAAAATATACCAGTTTAATTCGAGGCTCTCTTGCAGGGGGCAGGAATGGACAGGAAGTTTGTAGCAGTGGTGCATGGAGATATATAAAAGGAAGCGCAGACCTGGTAATGATGATAGCCTCTGGATAGGAAGGTCTTAGGGAGGGGGAAAGATGCAGAAAGTGACAGTAGCAGGTAAGGAAAGGTTGCTTTTCCAGTATGGAAGCCATAGTGACGATTAGGAGTGGACTGATGGGGCAGGTGGCACAGGCCAGGTTCTACATAAGAGCTGAAGAGAGAGAATCGTGTGGAGAGTTAGTATCGGTGATGTTAGAGGCAGGTATCATGGGAGCATGCCCCTGTTGAGGGTCAACGAAGCAGTTCACTCTGGAAAAAGCCCGAGTGTGCCTTCTTTTGCAGTTTCTCTCTGCAAATAAAACAGAAAAACATCTTCCCTGCCGGTGCCGGACTCATTGTAGAGCTGCTTATGATAGGTCACGCCTCTTATTTTCTTTGCAAATGGGAAATCACAAATTTCTCTTACAAATCTGAGTGCTCCTCAGAGTTTGGCAGCCTGAGGGAGTTTAACAGATGAGCTCTGTTAACTACAACACCAGAGTTACCTATCAAGAAAGCGCACAGAGAAAGCATGCAACTGCTTAAGCTTAAACTTAGCTGAGTCTCTGATAAAAGATACTGTATTTTTTAGTTCAGTTAACCAAAATATTTATGAAAAGGTACTTACTGGTAACCCACTTTTACCAGGAATGCCCTAAAATAAAACATTCTTGTTAGAAATGTAAAAAAAAAAAAAAAAAAAAAAAGAGAGAAAGAAAACAGGAGAAAAAAGCTTAATGTATCAAGACATGACAAAATTGGGAACAAATTGAGCAGAACTGGGAACAAATATTATTTTACAATGGGATCTGTTTTGCACCTCCGTTTAATTGGATGCACCTTGTATTCTTGATCAAGAAGGATAGGAAATATAAAACATTCTGGACATCCAGACGCCACTAAGGGTAGGGAGCTTTGAACATGCTCAAACATGACCACTAGGAGGGTGGTAGAGCAAAGCAACAGGTTGCCCAGACAGTCTGTGGAATTTCTGTTTTCAGAAAATTTTCAAGACAAAACTGGACCAAATGGCTAGACAAAGGCATAGTTGACCTGATCTGGTGTTGAGGATGGTCTTTCTTTGAATGGGAAGTTGAAATGGAGACATTTAGAGTTCCCTTTCAATTAACATGATTTTATGACTCTGTGTTCCTCTCTTTGTCCAAGTGGTAAGAACTAGAGAATTTGAAATGTTGCCTTATCAGGAGTTTGCCTTAGGCTTTCTGTGGATTCTCTCTTATTGGGCCCTTCTATAATCATTGACATGTGTGAAACAGACGTGACACTCCTAACTTGATTTTATGGGGCTAACAACCCATCTTGGAGAAAGTATAACTGGTGATAGTATGCAGGGCCATGGAGTTTCAGTCCTTTAGATGGGTGTAATGAATGATTATTGCCCTTTTAAAAATACACACATCCTTTCAATAGCCACACAATACTCACAGGCTGACCATCTTGGCCAGGTTTTCCTGGAGGTCCAGGAGGTCCTTGATATTTTTCCTGCATCTCTTCTACTCCTGGCCTTCCTGTAGGCCCATTCTCTCTTTTCTGATCTTTCTGGTCCTGAGTAAGCAAAATATAAAAAATATATTGCATTAATTTCCCTATTTTTCATTTCTTTTTTTTCTTTTTTTTCCCTGAAACCTCTAGTCTCCAACACACTCGCAGCCCTGTTAGGCACTGCACAAACAATATATTGCATTCAACAAAGGCAGTCTGTTTTAGAAATCTTTCTGGCAGTGAGCAAATAAATTGCTCACTGAGCTGAAAAGAGAGGTAGTTACCTAGATGTGAATGACTATGATCTAATTTCATATTCATGCAAATAGAACACAGTGTCAATCAATAATGTATGTAACCACATCTGAATAAGAATAATTTCTTAAATTCAGTCTGTATGGAAGAAAGTTGTGAAGATTAAAAGAGATATTTAGCATGCTTTAGCAGATTCCCCTAAGAGCTACAACTCTAGCAAAAGAAGGTTACCAAGTTACAACTTGGTTAAAAGAAAGGACTAAATATGCAATTTGGTTAAAAGGGAAAGTAACAGAAGATAAAATGAGAAAGCTGATAACAAAGGATAAAAATATAAGCAAGAACGAAAAATTACTAACCACCCCTTATCAATATTTGGCCAGCAGACCAGCTGTAAAAACTATAAAAGGAATAACCCCGCAGGAACAAACTAAACTCTTCCAATCATGAAGCACAGATGCTAATACAGATAAAAAATTAAAATCAAAATTGCAGAACACACAGAACATCTGGTCAATTTTTGTTCTGTATTTTGAGAAAGGTGTCAGGATTTATTCACTTTTTCAACAGCAATGAGATAATCTCTGTTCCATCAGTAGCTAATGTAATTAGGAGAGATGTAATATAGTAATTATTCAAACATTTTAAAGCTGGCTGAATGACATTTATCAGTAAAGTTGTTAGCTAATTTTTTAAAGAGCTTTGTGAATCACCAGTGCTGGATTTTGTTACCAGGGAAGTTCCCAAAGACCAGAGACTAAAAAAGGAAAAAAGTTGGGTGAGAACTGAGTTAACTAAGTTGTGGGTAAGATCATAATCTGTGTGAGATCACAGAATAGTTGATACAGGATGTTATCAGTACAAAACTGAAGAGTGAATACATACTGGTTTTGTTTGACAAACAAGTCAGAATTTTCTTTGTTAGATGTGGTTGATAAGAGCAATGCTATTGATTTGCCTTTAGCAATGTTTCCTTAGGGGCATTTGAGTTCTACATAATGCAGAGAAATGTCGTGCCAAAGCACTGTGGCCCATATTAATTGGATGATAGGCTGTGTAACTGGCAGAGTGAAGAACTGGTACAATGCAAAGCTCCAGAAGATGGGGCCACTTCTGCTGTGCACTGACAGAGGCAAAGCTTTATCACAGTAAACAGGGTTTTTTTGGAATTTTATAGAAGAGTGTTCATTAGCATATTGTACAAGCATCTTGAGTGTCTATGTAGAAAAAAGGATGAAGAAATTGGAACAAGTTCTAGAACCATTTGTACAGATGACTACATCTGGCAAAGCTACCTGTCACAACAGATTTAAGAAACTCTTTGTGTCTCACTACTTAAATCAAGACTGAATTTTTATATATGATAAATAGCTCCAAACTGAACAATAGGTTGTGGAACAATACTATATCCTAGCATTAAAACTGCTACTTGAAAGAAAAGTAAATATCAGCATGAAAATGTTAGAGAAATCGTATTTGGAAGTCCTTCAGAAAATACTGAAGCCTCTTGTATCTCAGCTCCTATTCTAAATCTAATGTTGCATCATTTGTTAGTATTCTCCACAATAAACACAGAAATACTAGAAGACTCCATAAGAAGCAATAATAAACATTGGAATAAAATACATAATGGATAACCTTAAAGTAACAGTTCTATCATTTGTGAGGCTGTACATTTTCTGGCAGAGAGAACCAGCGGTAACCTACAGTCATTTCAAGCAATATGAAGAATGAGCTTTGGGGGTAAGAATCACAAAGAAAGGATATTATTTATTTTCTGTTTAGAAAAAAATGCAGTGGATGCAGAATCTGGAATGCTGATTAACAAAAAGGTTATACTAGATGATTATTTTGTAATATGTCAACATGGAAGTTTGGCAAGTATTTGAGTTGCTTGAGCCTGAAATACCCTTTTCAACTCACAGGACTCCAGGCCAAGGGCACATAACTTTAATTTGCAGAATCACATAAAAATTCACATTACATATTACCTTACAAGTTCAATAAGTACAGTATCTTTCAAAGCCCAGCATCACATCAGAGACTGTTACATATGACATGGCCATACTGGGGTTTGAAAACCCCAATTTGGCGTTTCCAGTACTAGCAGTCATTCGGGCTGGAACAGTTTCTCTATTTAGGAGGTCAAAAGGGCTGCCATTTTTCTCAGCATCATGTGAACCTTAGAGCAGAGACAGTATCGAACCCTGTATTTGTTTTTAATTTCACTGTCTTGCTAGGAGCCAGGCCCAAAGGATTCTAACCAAAAGGAGAATCTGATTTTATAATTGGTTTGATAAAAAAATGATTTTGAAAAATGTGATTATTCTCAGTTTTGTATGGAATTGGCAGTTAAATTACAGTGTGTCTCTGTTAGAGCCTCTTCAGTTCAATAATATCCAGCCCAACTGATGCTGGCACACATGCTTTCCAGCATCTCTTTTTCTCTCAGGAGGGATTCTGACATTTCTGTTCGAACACATAAATCAAAGCACCTCCGGCATCTGAGATCCTTCCCAATATCCCCTCCTCTAGAATACTTTTAAAAGTACTAGCCTCTGAAGAAGCTAGGGACAGCTGTGAACAACATCTATTCATGTGATTGCTCTGACCAGGACATGAGTAACACGAGGACCCCAAAGGACTCTACTGACTTGCCTTACACTTGGTCCTTTATAAAGCCTTCTATGAGTAAAAAGGTTTTTCAGTATTAATATTTTGTTAGTCACAATATCATTTTATTTTGACTGTCAGCAAAGCGACCAGTTACTTTCTATGAATCTTTCATCTCCAGGTATTAACATATGCAGCTGTTAAGCAGCACAAACCTTTTTCTTAAAGAAATAACTAGAGTCCCAGACAATTTCCCTGTGCCACCCACCCAGTCATTGCCTTGCCAAGACAGGGACTATAGGATCAACCTCTTGTTTTGGGGTCTGAAGTTGACAAGGATGGTTGGTGTTATAAAGGGGTCATCTTCATGCACTACAGGTTTTCGGATTAGTTGGGGGGCATTTGAAAGATAAGCCAGTGATACACATTTTAGACATTGATTCCTCCAGAGTTTAGTGCATATTGGTATCGGTTTTCTGTTTGGATTCATATGATAAAGAATCAGTCAAAAAAGCACTTGATGCTTTATACAGAAGCACTAGGTTGAGCACTTGAGAAGATGTCATTTTAAATCTGTTTATATGCTAAAGAATAATGTATTGAGAATAAAGCAGGACATGAAGGACTGTAAGGCAATTAATAGGAGTTACATAAAGATGGCTGGTTTTAGGGAAGAAAAGGTGTAGACTTTTGTGATGGGAACTTACACTGTTTATTTTCTTTCTTACTTGCATTCTTTGATGCAAAATAAAAGTGATGGAAAAATCAGAAAACAAATCTGTTTTGCCATTCAAAAATCTCAAGCCAGTCTCAGTGGTTGTACTGAGGTCATAGATTTCTGGTTCTTCAACCAGAAATGGCACACCCAAACATTTGCACAGCGTGTGTGTTTCGATCTCATGTCATGTGAGGAAATCTCAGGAATGTAAAAAGTGACTTCTGTGCAAGCATGCTGCTAGGTTAGACAAGGTCAAGGCATCAGCTGAGAAAAGCACTTTAAAGTTCACATATTTTCCTGCTTCTGAGACAAAATGAGAAGATAAATGATAAACTCATTGCACAGACCTTCACTTTGCTCACTCCTGGCAAAACAGTAACACCAGAGCCAACATCTTCTCCTAAGGTTTCCTGTATGAAAGAGGTAGATTCACTGTTGCCTTGTTCTTCATCTGTGACAGTTGAATCTAAACAAAAAAAAAAAACAGAGACAGAACAAAATAATACGCACTCAGATATATTTATCAGAGCATAGATGCTGCAAGTAGTATGAAAAAAGAAATACTTAAATTTTCACCAAAATACAGAGATAGAAACATTCCAAGGATTAATATCAGTCATTCCATAACTTTGAAGGTTTAAAAAGAAAGAAAAAAGAGAAAACAGAATAAAATACAAAATAACTACTTATTTTAAGGATAAAGTGAAGAAACTGTATTGCATCATCTTCTTTGCCTCAGCCTCTTATCTTTTGGTTGCCTATATTTCACCTACATAATGTTATACATAAGAGATATATGTACAGCAGGTACTATTTGAAATATATGTGAAACTTAATAGGTGCACTCTTTTTGACCTTATTAAAGTAACCAGCTTTAGTCTTACTTGTCTAAGAGTGCACAAAAATCATCTTACCAGTAGAGGACTGGCATTCCTCAATGCACTATATCCTAGGTTTTCACTTTGTTGCTTACACTTGTACATAAAATACCCTATGTATACCAGGCAGATTCAGATCTTTTGTGGAGAACATTACTGTGATATTTTCATATATTCAAATTAAATAGTTATTTTTAATTCCTTTTAAAGGGTCAATGTTACTTTAGAGCCAGTAGCCCTATTTACAGAGGTACTTCATAAGAAATGACATGCTTCCCACTGACCTTAGCAGAAAGAAAAGGAATTTTTCCCCTTTTCTTCCCTTTGCCTAACACCTGCACATTTTTGGAGTGCTTTAGAGTATCACTGCAGCAGCATAGTAGGTAGATTTGTCTGCATTATTATGACATTATTACTGTAAGAGAACTTCCCAAAAAGGAGAACTTTTAAAAATTAAGTTTTATCCATTTTTTCTTGTTTTAAAATATGATTAAAACTTCCAGATCATGGAAGAGTAAACCTATTCACTGCCTGTTAAATACCAGTGGCTGAGATAAACATCTCTGTTGAGTAAAAAATGAGAGATGGAAGAGATGAGCTGAAGAGTGGCTGTAGTTTCCACCACTTACATTTGTTTCTATTAAAAAATTACAAATTACAATCTATTAATTTGAAAGACCAGATGTCTGACATGGCAGTTCTTTTCTAACATGCAGGATGCCAAAAATAATAGCATTTTCAATTCCTAGCAGCACCAGGAATATTACAGGGGCTTTTCATACACAGGAAAACTATAGATCGGGACCTAGAGAACATAAAAGGATCCCTTCCATTCCCCCCCCCCCCCCCCCCAAAAAAAAAAAAAAAAAAAAAAAAAAAAAAAAAAAAGCAGTGCCTTGTTCTTTAATTTTAGCTGGTTCAGTGGTTTCTTCTGATATGTGATGTCCTGAGAAATCATTTTCTTCCAAATGAGACAATACAGTTGGAGGAGCTTCCACTGGCTCAGCTGATGTGTCTTCAGGCTAAAAAATGTAAAATCCCAGAGAACTATTTAGACAAAAAGGTTATCATATGTTTTAAAGCATGAATCAACAGATTTGTTACCTTCCTCAAAGCATAGTAATCAGAAATACTACATTTATGAAGCAAACCAGAAGGCCAGCTTTTTCCAGCATAACACCTTATAAGTCTTTGCTCTTATGCTGCTCTCTGAAACATTAGTTGCCTTTTCTAGCATAAAATTGGAATTTACTAATGTCTTAGATATATACACACATTTACATTTGCAAGTTTTTAATTTGATACCTCTTATTTCACCTTCTGTTTCCTTTTTTTTAATCTTTATTAGCAGTATACATCTGATTTCTGCCTAGCAGCAGATGTCACACTAATTTGGTCACATGAGCTCTCATACTCTGTCAATATTAAACAGGCATAAGCATCAAAGTCAAGCTCTTGTGAAAAGCTAGCACAGTGCTTTCAAATTCAGCTCCTCCAGGCACATGGCAAACCCATGGAGAGGGAGAAAAGCAAAAGGAACCTAAGGGTATCACTGCAGGTCTAAGAGCCTGGAGCTGGTTAGCATCCATCCTTCCTCATGTGGTCTGCATGCTGCCGGGGAGTCTGTTGCAAAAATCTGTTATCAGCCATGTGCAGTAAGGTATCCAGCCTACTCCCTACTACTGGAGGTCTGGAGAAGTGCTGGCTCTGTGCTGGGAAGAGATTAGCACATGCAGACCTCCGCTTGCCAGTTAGGTCAGATTTAGATGTGATTTGTGATGGTATGGTAATCTGGAGCAGATTTAATGGGCCAAGCATCTCAGTCTGGAACCAGGATAAGAAGTGCAAAATGGCATAACGGGACTTTTAAAAATAGTAGGCTACATATATCAGCAAAAGGAAGAAAAGTAACTGGCATAATTATATCCCATTGGTTTTGTATCCTTATAATTGAGGAAGAGTGTCAAGTACCTCTTGTTATTAAGATATGTATTGAAAATAGACTTTAGGTCTCTGTTTGAAGGGGAAAGAAAAGGATAGATAATTCTAGACAGTATGTGCACGTGAGCCTTTGCTTTGACGCAGATCAGTGAGGATAATCATATGCTTCTAACTGAACCAGTGGTCTGCTAAATAAAGGAATCAGTAATGGTGAGAGCAAGTCTGTCACCCAGCTTCCTGAGCAATAGGAATCTTTTCCACTGTTGGCCAGATCTGATTCCAAAGGCAGTAGACAAAAGGAATTTCACTGGAGCTCAGATTTGTTTGTTCCACCCAAGAAAAAAACAAAGGAGTGTTTCCTCTTCTCTTAGTTCCCTTAAAACTACATACCTTGTTCCTGATACTTTGTATAAGAATATTTCAACTACTCTTTAGAGGCCACTAAAATTTTTACGTAGCCAGTTTGTCTGAATTACAGTAAACTTGCAGTATTAAGTGTTTCATGTATTACAGGAGGAATTACAGGACTTTTCGCTTTAAATACAATATTTAATGACTTCCTTCTTCTGATGCAATAAAACCAGTGCTTCAAATGAACACCAGAAAATAATTCATAGAATTCAGAATGTGCCTAATTATACAGTCTATAAACCGCTCTGCTGTTTTTATCTCACTGGGAAGATAAATAAAGCAAAAGTAGGACAAGGATTTAAATATTTACTTTTGAGAAATAAAAATGAAGCTATATAATAGGAAAAGAAATATTAATAATTATCATCCCCAAATCTAACTTTCTACACTAGATAACTCTGGGAAAAATAGAGATATTTACTTTGTTAAACACCTTGAAGATAGTAGGAAAAAAAACAAAAAAACCTCACACTACACCCAAAAGAACGTGTGCCTGGTAATACTGATTGCCTGACTGATGGAATGATTAGAGTAAGGATAATGAGAAAAGTACATATGGATTGTAGTGGAGCAATTAAAGGAAATACGAAATCTCTTCAAATATTCCAAGTCAATTTAGACATGAGAACATATCAGTGGAAAAAATAACCAGCAGCTAATAACCATACACAAAGATTAATGATAAACATCAGCAAATGCTTTTGGAAGGGTGTGCTGAGTAAAAGAATATTTCATGTCTCCTGAAGCCTGTGCAAATACAAACCATGATAACAAGCTTTCTTTACATGCACTCCCTGTGCACAAGGGAAAG
Source organism: Rhea pennata (assembly GCF_028389875.1). NCBI lineage: Eukaryota > Metazoa > Chordata > Aves > Rheiformes > Rheidae > Rhea > Rhea pennata. The sequence goes on from NC_084664.1 coordinate 74,490,163, forward strand.
GGGGGAATTGAGCAGGAGATTGCAGATATGCATTTCAGTACCATCTCCTGACTATAGAAAATGAAACCTTCTCACTGCCTGTGACCTGCTAGAATTGCATGGCACTCTTCCTTGCTGAGCTAATGTATTTATATGCATCTAGTCTGGAGTCAGTAAAACTCTGAGAAGCACCAAGCACTTTTGCTTTCCCATCTGTAGGTCTTCATGAGCAGGAGAACACTACAGAGGGGACAACCAGTTGTAATTTAGCTCCTGCAAGAGGACTGAATTCAGAAGTACATAAAAGCAGAGTCATACAAAGGTTATTTTTGCCTCTGTGTATAAAACCAGAGCACTCTCCTGCTGTTTGGCCCATTCCAAAACCTTCCTCCAGAAAATTCACAGATACTGCTTCCTTTTTAGCAGTTTTTCTGGCCTCTGATGATAAGGAAAATAAATTCTGGTTCAGCTACTTCACGTCCTTGTAGTCCAGAGTTCTTCTTTATCAACTCTTAGGACCCTGACATACCCTGAGTCAGATACTGAGGATTCTGCCCCTTCAAGTAAGGTTCAAAATTCGCAGAAAGCCCTCTGTAACAGAAGAGAGCTCTCACAGAGCAAGCCCTAGGGTCTTAGTCACTTTATTTAAATGATAATAGAAAGAAATATGCCATAGTTCAGTCTGGATCCTGTATCTTCAGGATGCTGATCAGTTTGGGGAAGAGAAGGCTTGTGGAGAGCAGAAAGTTTGACTAGATGATCTCCTGAGGTGCCTTCCAATCTGAATTATCCTGTGATCCTATGATCTTATTCTGTGATTATTAGTTCATAAAGATGTAAGCTTAAAGAAACAAAGTGGATAGTATTGGTCCTGTGTGAAGAAAGCCTGAGCCCAGTGTTCCAGCATGAAAAGTCCGTGAAGACTCGTGAATTAATAATGAACAGTTGTTCCCCTACTTTCCTTTTCTGACACTGCCTTTCAGTTTCTTTCTGACATCCATAGTAGTACAAGCTATATATTTTTGAAGATCCTTTTGAAGACACCTGTCAAGGGCAGTTTTTGGCTGAATAAACAAGTAGCAGAGAATCCACAAAAAAAGTCTTCATGAAGAGACATGTCTTCTACAAGTGATAAATTAAGTTTTTTTTTTTGCCAATTCACTGAGAAAAAAAAGTACCTAAGGTCCATGAAATGGAAATACTCTGAAGTAAGCCAAAGAATACTAATCAATTCTACCTCACAGTTTAACAGAATAATACAAATCAGAATATAAACAATTGACACTGACCAGCTTCTTTGTTCAGCGGTTATATTTTCAAATGTGACCTTTACTTATTTCATCTCACCTCAGCAACACAGTTTGCTTTGAAATGCTGATTTAGAGAATTTGTTCAGCAGTTTTTCAAGGTAGAATGTGAATATAAACTTTCTCAGAAACATCTGTAATTGACTGTATTGATTATTAAATTGTCATTCATTTCTCTGTGTCTTTAGTATTTCTAAAGACTAGGGCCATTAAAACACCTTGGGTAGTTACAGTGGAAGGCAAACAAATCTTATGAGTCATTAGCATTTAGACATTTCATATTTGGCATAAGCATTAAACTTTGCTAAGAGAAACGTAAAACCTACATATTTATTGACACACTGGTATGGCTTTTTGAAGTCCTTAGGTATTTTAAAAACCATTGCCATGCCATTCAAGGAAAAAATTTTGCATGAAGTTCTTAGATTTTGAAGAAAATGATCATTTATCAACCTTCCCTGCTTATGATTATTTGACTCAGAAACCTAAGCAAGATAAACCATTGTGTGATTAGCTTCTACAAAGAGTCACTGTAATGGTAACTAGGACTGCACACAGGTTCTTCATTGTTTCTACACAGTCCAAAAAAATGACAAGCTACTAGTTAAAAGTTATTTGAAAAATGAAAAAGAACTACAGAGAGTCTTCTATCTTTCTTGTTGCTTAAGCGTGATAAACTGTTACAGATACATATTTGCTTTATTAACATGCTGCTGCAGAACTTCAGAGAAAAATATCTATCCACTTAAAGCCTCGTTGAGTTTCCCACACAATCTTAAAAATATTTGGAAAAAAAAAGTGACACAACATTAAATTAAGAAGGGAGAATAATTTGTGGAAAAATGAAAATAAATTAAAAGCGTTACAAAATAAAGGAAAAGGAACCTTAAAGTGATACCTAAAGAACTAAATTTTACAGATGATATAAGTGATACACCAGATGGTTGTGCTTCCATTCAAAAGAGCCTCAACAGACTGAAGAAATGACCAGAGTAGAATCTCCTGAGGTTCAACAAAGGAAAATGAAGTCCTGCACCAGCGGAGGAATATCGCCATGTACCAGTGCAGATTGCGGGCCAACTGACTGAAAGTGGCTTTATAGAAAAAGGAACCCACCGAACAATAGTTGGAGGATGAGTCAGCAATGTGCTCTTGGTGCAAAGAAGGCTGACACCATCCAGGGCTGCATTGAGAAGAATGGCACCAGCAGGGCAATGAGATGATTCTTCTCTTCTGTTCAGTTCTGGGCTCCCTGGTATAAGACATGGACACAATGGAGAAAGGCCAGTGAAGGGCCACTGAGATTTGGAGCATGAGAAGAGAAGGCTCTGTGGGATCTTATCAATATGTATAAAAACGTGATGGGAGGGAGCAAAGCACAAAGAACTAGACTCTTCTCAGTGATAGCCAGTGAAAGGGAAGAGGCAATGGGCACAAACTGAAATGCAAAAAATTCTATTTCAACATCAGAAAAAAGTTTTTTATTGTGAGATTGATTGAACACTGGAACAGGTTGTACAGAGAAGTTGTGGTGTCTCTATCCTTGGAGATATTCAAAATCTGACTGGCCCTAACAAGGCCCTGAGCAGCCTGCTCTAGCTGACCCTGCTTTGAGCAGGGAAGTTGGACAATACAGAGGTCCCTTTCAACCTCAGCTATTCTGTGTTTCTGTGATTCAGTGACAAGGATAATAAGGGAGGCCAAAAAAGAGTTCAAGCAACTATTTGCAAAAGTCATAAAAATAATCAATAAGTATCTTCTCAAACACATCAGGAGAAGGAAGCCAAGTCAACAAACAATCAAGTTGTAAAAGGAGTGCTCAGAGAAGGTTAAACTGTAGCAGGAAAAATAAATGAAATTTTGCATTCATGTTGATGGTGGAAGAGCTAAAGGAATGTCCTGCAAAAGGATGTTCATGGAAGACTCAGCTGAGACTATTTCTAAAACTGAAGTCTTTATAAGAATAGATTAGGAAACACATTAAATGAAGGCAACAAATCATCATGACCAGATGGTATTCACCCATAATTCGTAAAGGAACTCAGCAATGAAATAACTGAGATATGTGCCATATTGGGGAAATGTCAGTATATTTTTCTGTAAAAAAAGCTATTTTCATGAGCAATCCTACTTTTCTCTAAGGGAATCAATGAGAATAAGACAGACATGTTTGATACAATCTACATGTGGAGCTTCATTATGAGAAATAACTGAATAGACAAGAATGTTTCAACCTGGCTCAAAAAGGGAAAGGGGACAAAATACAATTGAAATCTCTAAAATCATAAATGTTACAGTGAGTAAGGAATAACTGTTCACTTTGTCTTCTAGGAGAGGAACCATCAAATGCAAGCTCTAGTTAGCAAGTTCAGGAGGGCAAGCAAAAGGCCCAAGTTCTTCACAAAGTATGTCACTAATTAAGCTAAAGAATGCTGTGGCAGGACAATGGGGATGCTAAAATTCCCATGGGTTGAAAAAACAAATCAAGAAATTTAAGAAGGAAAACTCAGCTGAGGTTCACTAAACACAGACCAATACACTCCTATATCAGGCATTTCCTGAGATGGAAATTGCTGCAGACTTAAAGAATATTTTGGGGAAGTATTCTGTTTGCATTTTTGTCCTGTTCTTAATAGTCTTTCCATGGCATTCGCTGCTGATGACTGTCAATCATTCTAATGTTATTATCCTCCATTTATTTATTAAAGTAGTATCTTCAGCAGACTATTTTAGCCATACCTGTTGCAGAAGTATAAGAATTCTGGAGATTTCAAAAGCATTTGAAAAAAAGCATGACATTGAGTTACTCTCCACATTTGGATCACTACTAGAGCACCATGCCAATGAAACGCTCTACACAATCTTGTCTTAAACAGGATTTTCGGGAGTCAAATTTAAATGAGTGCATGATATTCCCATAGGTGCCTCCAGAAATTACCATATGAAAAACTAATGACAGAATCCAGACTTTGCTATCCAAAACGTTATTACTATTAACCCAGAATAAGGCTGAATAAATCAAATAAACTTACCCTGATGGGAAGATGAGAAGGTGCAAGTACTTCTTGTATCTCAGAAATACCTTCACGTTCTTGAATGCTGCCATTGCCACTCATGTCTCCTGAAGCCTATGCAAAAACAAATCATGATAACAAGTTCATAAAAACCCAGGGGAAAAAATGTATATTCTACAAGGAACTGGCTACTTTAATGCAGATAGGACTTAGTTATAATTTTTCTTCAGTCAGTGATGCCTCAGGCTCATTATGCTGTTAACTTATTTCAGTATAGAAGCATTTCATGAAGATAATACGTTAGAAAAATGAATGTCATAGTTTATATAGTCAGAAGTGTTACAGACAACAGAAAAAGATGCTCTTTGAAAATCACAGTTTTAAGGACTATGCAGTCAAAGAAAAAAAAAAAAACTTCCACCCACATATAAAGTATTGCAGGATAGTCTCAGGAAGAAATAGTACACTTAGTCTTACTGAAAATGTCCTATGGCAAGTGGTTTTGAAATCTCTGGTGTATAGGCACTGAGAACAGATAAAGTATGTGAGAGTACTCACGTAAGGATCATCATCTTCACATTGGTCTTCAGTAGCCCTTGGGTCAGATTTGATTGTCAGATATTGAATAGAGCCCTACAGAAAACAACAAAAGCAGATCAAGGAAGTATATTCTAAGTAGCATGTATGAAGGACTGGTTTGACCTGCTTTGGAAATTATCCGAAGCACAAAATTTTATAACAATAAGCTCATTTTTTATAATTTAAATATGTTTTTATGTTTTGGTTTTGCAACATGTGGAAAACCTTGGAATTGGAAAATCTGCCATATGAGTTTCATGAACATATACAATGAGTTTCATGAACATCAGTGATGTATGGAAGCAAAAATACTTATATAATAAGTGTACAGATTGAATATAACGTACAGGAAACTCACTTAGAGATACACTAGATTTTTTAATGGAAGTGCCAATCACAGCCTACAGTGGTCACATTCTCTGTATCTGTAGTGCCCCATCAGAAGGATCTAGTGCTGGTTTCTGTCCTAGAGTCTATAAAGCAGTCTGGTCTTTCTAGTTAAGGGTAATATAACTCCAAAGATGACATGTGAAAATCCCTAAAAATGGAGACAAAAGATGGGAGGGAACTATTGGTAAGTGACACAGAGGGTGAATCGAATTTACTCAAAATGTTAATATCCAGGGTTCGTTCAGGTTGAAGGTAAGCCTGGAAAATTCTATCTCAAAAATATCTGGTTGCTGAATTTTTACAAAGAATGCAATATGTGTTAGGAATTTAAACTTGAATTTAGCTTTATATTATGCAATGCCATGAATACTGTATTTTTTTTTCCAAAAAAGAATTTATAGGATACGTAAAATATGTATACAATGAATTGTGCAAGCATTAAACGAACATGTAAAAATGATTATAGTGATATGAAACATATCCCTCAGGTGTCAGTATCCTGGAGTTTGTGGAGTGTGGGGTTTCTAAAAATAAGGACTTTCCATCCTTCACTTCTTAATATCACTTGTCACTTATTTAGGCATGTAAATATGCATTACTTTAAGAATCAATGATTGAAATTATATCATAAAAACTCACAAAGAATAGCCAATTCATTTCTGTGCTCCTGCTATTTGAAGGATTGCATATCAGACTTTATTAAAATCAGATCATTTGTTTTACATATGATAAATGTCAAGCCTAGCTATATAAAACTGCAACTCACAGCCTTGCCCTCATCCTATCATGCAATTCCCCTTTTGTTGTAGCGCACCCTAAGGAGCTCCTCTAAATAGTTTTTTGCAACTCATCCAGCTTCTCACGTCATCAGGTTTTTGTGACTGTTAGTCGTATATGCTGTCAAATTCATGACTGTTACCTTGACTGTTTGATAAAAGTTGTCTTACAGAGAAGAGACCTAGTGTCAAATGACTTGCTCCCCTGCTAGGTTCTCTCCACTTCTCTACACAGTCCACTTCATATATATCTCAGCTTAGACCTCAAAATACAATTATCTTTGCAATTCTTCACTGTCTATCCAATTATTATCATCTGCAACACTGTTCATCCAGATATGTTATCAGCTCAGCTCTACCAAGGTCAAAACAGCCTCCACCTCTGCAGCTCCTTTTTTCCTAACTATTCCCAACCTCTCCTCCAAGGCCTACCTGAGTCTCAGATCTCCTGTTCACAGCAAAATAATAATTTTACTGCCATCTTTCATTTGATTTCAAGAGAAAACAAAAGCAATTGAACAGAACTTCCAGTGAAGCTGGTCGAAATTACAATGGAAACCTTTCCTCTCTGCTCCTTAGGATCTGCCTTCATGCTTCTATTCTTGACTTTCCTTTACCCATTACGGTCTCTACTACTAAAATAGCCTCTCTTCGGATGTTTGCAGACTTAAGGCATGGGTATAACTTCATACAGCCCCTAATTACAAACCTTGGCCCCTACTGTTAGGTATGATGCATATATAGGGCAAAAAGATGTGTATTCAAATAAAAAGTCATCTTACTTAACATATAACTGCATCTTTGTATTTTGATGACTTTCTATATATTTTCTTTTTGCTATTACACTTTAGGAAGGGAAGAGCATGAAAAAACTGATGGATTTACATAAGGTTTGAGTCTGCGTCTCCAGACAGGTGCAGAATACTTCTCAGTCCAGTGACTTCTCTCCCAGGAGCTAGAATCCTTTATACTGTGCAAAGATATTTTATTTGTGTTAGATCTAAGTACTGTTATAGGTGCATAGAAGATTTGCTTCCTGAGAGATAAAAAACCCCTATGTCTTGGTAAAGAAACTGCAAAAGCTGTTGCAATTAGAAGAGTATTTTGCTTTGTTGTTGTTGCTTAATGCCACAAAAAAATGCAAACTCCAGCATAGGAGTAGCTACCAATTTTGTATGCTGCTATGCCTGGCTTTCTGGCTCACTGTTTCCTGTTTGTAGTTGTCCTCTCCCTATCCTAGAAGCACTGGGAAATTATAAGCAGGGAAATATTTTTGAGGCAGTATTTCTGGTGACCTCTAAAATATTTCAGAAGAGAACAAAATCTGAGATTTTCTTTTCAACTAACTATCTTCTAATTTCTGTAACTTCAAAGACCATGAAACTCATGCAGTGTTGTTTCCTGAGTTTGCAGGCAATCAAACAGCTCAGTGATCTGAACCATCTTGTTTTCCTCGAGCTCAATAATGGGCCACTTAGATGTTGAATGATGCCAAAATAATTGAACAGTTCACTGACAGATTACATATGAAAAGAGGTATGATCAGAGACTCAGCAGTTTTTTGAAAGTGATGTTTCATTTTCACAGTATTCATATTCATTCATAATCTGGTCATTTACACAATCTGCTCTGAATTGTTTCTCTTTTGGATATCCAGAGTAAGCAGTTCTTACCATACAGATAGAACTTGAGGAAGATTCAACAGTTCAGTTTTTCTACCCAGAAGCAATTGCAACATACAATGCAAGAAGAAAGAATCTAGAATACTTGTCACAGTTAATGGTACTGAAGCATTTACAGGATAATGGCTCAAATTTATGTACTCCATATAGTGCACAGAATTGCCTGTTTCTGTGGAAATGCTTATGTTGTAATCCACTGTGCATTTCTATCACTATATTTTCAGATTCAGTTGCAGAAATCACCATCAATAATCATCTCACATATATTTTCCAGATGGAGCACCAAAATGCTCTGATTTTGCTGAATATTTCTCATTCCTACTTACTAATCAAGCTTTAACAATAGTCCACTCATCCCATCTGTCCAAGAAAGGCAGCATTAGCAGGCAGTTTTTCTACTTATCTCTTTTCACAACTTGTTTTCTGCTAATCATTGTATCTCTGGTGCTTAGAATAGTCAGATAAAAGATACAAGTACATTATCCTTATTGCTTACCAGAGCTCACAACCTGCAACACACCTGAGCTTTGGAAGGAACATCTTCCCTTTCCAAAGTAAATGCTCAGATCTGCATGCTGCTCTATTATTTTAAGGGAAGAAATATTAATCTCACAAACTACTGTAAAAGTTTTGAAGTACAGAGGAGAAGAGAAAAAGTGTGATATTTCCATTTCAGTTTGGCAACTTGTCAAAATCTTGCACTTTAGCAGCTTTTGTATTCCCACTTGGAAGCTCAATAGCTGAAAATTCCAGGCTAGACCCAGGAGGAAGATGCTTTCACTCAAGTTCATAGTGCTTGGGAGCCTTGTAGTGATGGTTAGGTCTATTCTGTTATTCTAGAGCACCTGGTAAGTTTCAAGCGATATATAAATTATAGACATAGCTTCATATTCCAAATCCCTTTATCTCTGAATTACATCCTTGGGCTGATTTGCATGTAAATCATAATATCATTGTCTTCTTAATGTTCAGTGTGGAATAACCTCGCTTATAAGAGTTTAAAATACCGACTTTGTACTAAAGTGCTATTCTCAGAAGTTAAACAAACTGATATCCTGAAATCAGCCCTCCAGATGAAGGGCATATAAAATTATGAAACATTTACTTTGAATTTCCCTTTACTCAGACTGAGCATTGAAATCTATAGCTAGATTATTAATAAACTTCTGAGGTTCTAGGAACATCTACATTTTAAACCACGATTTTTATATATCTGCACTACCTGAACACTAGCCTGGTATGAAAAATGTAAGTTGTAAAATTTGTAATAGAGTTTGGGATTTAAGCATTGCAAATAGAATTTCTTGGATAGAGAGTACATATATACAACACTGAGACATGCAAATATGTCAGACAGTACTTACTGTGAATTTTTCCAGGCCTGTGGCTCCTGCATTACCAACAAATATACCAGAGCCTGATTCAAACACTAAGGCCTGAGCTGATCTCTGGAATTGAACCCTCTGATATTCTTCGCAGTCCATGAACAGAACAACTTCATTTCCCTGAACAGTCACTGTAAACCTGTTCCATCTGTTAGTCATCACTGGCACTTTAAATGAAGCAGCCTCTCGGGAAATATGGGAACCAGGCTCTGTGTAGTACATAATTATTCTCTGGGTGCTGTCATCAACCGGTGAAAGTCTCATTCCCAGGTAAATAGTTTTCTGGAAGGCATCTGTTATTGCAAATAGCACTCCTCCACGATCACTGTTTGGTTTCACTGTAACTACAATAGCGAAATCTCTGTAGAAAGGCAGTGGTACTATAGCACTTGCCAGTCGGCCAATGTTAGCGTCTGGACCAAAGCTGTAAGCTGGAAACCCTCCATAGCCGGTGATAAAGTAGACAGAAGGAGGAAGAGGAACTCCTATTAACTCTGTGAGATCAAGATGCCCTTTTGAGCCTCGTTCTGTAAAGTGTGAAAGAAAACCCATGTTACTTATTCCTGACATACACAGTTTATGTAATTTAAATGACTTAATACAGACCTTAAAGACTGTAATACAGTGTCACAATACCAGTAACTTACTGCTAATACTTTAGGCCACGATTCAGGTCGAGGTTACTCATATGCTAACGAACAGCACATCTAAACATTTGGTGAAACTGAGTGGTAACAAGTAATTTCGATCTGTTACTTTCACAACCAAAGGAGAAAGCAAGAATTCTGCATAAGCAGCATTATATAGTTTCACAAATACAAAATAAAAAGTCTCAAATGTATTAGATTTGCTATAAGACTTCCAAATACCTTCTTCTAGGACAGTTATCAGTATTTGTTCTTTTCCTTTTTTCTCAAATTTATGCCCTTGGTTTCACTGTGAACATTACAAATACTCCTCAGTAATCAAAACTCAGTTTGAAACCAAAGAGTTTCTACTTCATCAAACACACAGAAGCAAATATATCTGCCAAACATGACTAGAGAGAAAATTCCTTTCTGGAAATGCATGCATATGAGGAAGCGTGACAGAAACTGAGCATCTATGCCCATTTAGCTTTCTAGAATCTCACTGAGGCATATTCTAACAGCATACTAGAAGCAGAATTCCTATAAATTGTCTTCTTCTAGGAAGTCAAAACAAGGAAAAGAAGTATACTACTTTTAATTATAATTGAGTGGTCCATGTCTGAATCTATACAGAGCTCCACTCAGATCTTAGACCTTTCCTCAAACCTTACATTAAGCTTTTCATTGTATCAAAAAGTCTCCATACTTCTGACTGGTGTACATTTGCAACCTATCCACAGTATTTATGCTATGCATAGAAGAAGTATTTAGGGTATGTCTTAATGGAGCCACATAACGTAAAACTATAATCTCTCTTGCTGTAACTGTAGTCATGAACTCCAGTTCGTGACTAAGTATTAGCTTTCTCAGCAGATAGATAAAAAAAGTAACCCTAGCACCATGAAACAAGAAAACTGCATTTTTAAATCATGATTAAACATAGCCTAGACTTTCTCTACATTCTTCTTTTTTGCTGAAAATCTTTAGATCCTTGGTAAAACAGAGGATGTTTTCGAAACAACTATTTTGCAGTTCCTTTCTTTCTCTTCCTCACACAGAAGTCCACCATGGTTCTCAGACGAACACCATCAGATAAAAACAGCAGCATGGAAAATAGAGCTCCTGTGGTAGAAAAGTACAGATGAAGCAAACTACCATAATCTCACTAAAACCAGATTGAATTTGTACCTCAGATGATACTTAACTTTTCTGCCTTCTCTCACAGCAGCTGTAAAGAATATGTCTGGAAGAGCTATCCATGGTGGTGAAGTAGTTTGTACTCATACAGCCTGTCAACCACCAGCACTCCTGCTATTAGTATTCTCAAGACATTAGCAATCTCTGCATCAGGAAACTTGCTTATGATGCTTGTCCCCGGACAGCATTAAGTAAAGGTAGTTTGCTTAATGACTGTCTCAATATCAACACAATATAGGGAGAGCAAATGCCACCTGGGGTAGTCTAGCACTGCAGATATTTGCAGGGAGCAGGACCGGAAAACAACCCACCTGTTTGCAAGTATATTAGTGACTAGAGATAGGAGTCAGTCCCCAGATCTGTTTTTCCACAAGTACTTACAGAAACTGAGGTCAAGCTCCCAGTCTGCTTCAAGGAAAGCAGTAATAAGGCATGTGGAGCAGGCTCTGAGCTCAGCCTGCCTGCAAGAGACTTACTCATCCCCAGATTCTGCTGTATTTCACCCTGAGATGATCTGCATTTCACCAGCAGTACATGTACCACAGTCAAGGGATGAGCGGAAGTTTCATAGCTCCATAGAAAAATACAGGATGTCCACAGATAGTTGTGAACAACTTTTGCCTCAGAACTGGTAACATCTGGTTTTCTAAGATCTGTGTCCTACACCATTATTTTCATTTCCACAGTAGCTCAGCACATCCTGCCAACCTGGAATACCTCAAGTTCTCCCTCATGTCATCAGGGCCTGCTCCTGCCCTCGATGCCTGTAGTACCCATAAAACTCTAAACCAGGCACAATAATTGGCTATCAAGGAGAAATGGGATAGTTAACCTCCTACCTCTCACCATAGCTTTTTCTCATTGAGATACTAATATGCTATTCTCACATCACAAGGTTGAGACTTTCAAGAATATAACAGGATATGTGTCCATTAGCTGCTTACATGGAGAGGAGGACAGTATAAAAGTATATAAATATATATATTATCTATATAATATAATATATATAAAATATATATTATATATATTTATTATGTATATATAGAAGTATATACTTACAGGACAGTATAAAAGCAGTGATAATTTTATGGGAAGTTGGCTGGGAAAGCTTGCACAGAGAAAAATAAGATACTAACTGTGAGAGAACCTTAGGAATCCCAGCAAGACAAGGTGTTTTATACTCTAGGAAATGACAAGCGAGAAGAGGGAAAGAAACTACTTTTCATTCCCCTCCGCTCTATTTTACCTGAACTGCTGAGAAGCCTAACCCAGGCTCTGATCTCATTTGAAAGAATCTTTTCACTAAATCGTACAAACAGAAAGAAAAACACTAACTGGCAACTAACAATTTTATATTGTGCACTCTATTATTCATACCTCATTATGCTGTGTTTACAGCTCGATTATCATTACCATAATAATTATCCTTATCAGACATGTCTTGGAAGGAAGTCTGAAATGAAAATTGGTACTTGCAGTGTGAATAATGTTTAATTAGTAAGTTACTCAAGGTTTTACATGATATTAAGCCCAGAATACTATTTTTAACTGTTTTATGCAATCATTTCAGAATGGCTCACACTTCTCTGTGTGTGTGTACCGACACATACATACATCTAGATCTATACACATAACTGTATTTGCAATAGTTTCTATTCAAGATCTCATCTGTACAGTACACAAGTCAGCCCTTCAAAAATGCAATTCTCAAATAGGAGTCTCAATTTTTTTCAGTATATTCTAAGGATAAGAGTAGATAGATGGATAGATGAGTAAATCACTAGTGGAATATCCAGGAATAAGGTAGAGAGAGATGACTTTACCAACAGGGAATCTGGTTAAATGAAGATCAGATAATATAGGTTGTTAAAAATTCTGAATCATTTTATTATGATCCTGATCAAATATTGTTAGCTACGTGCACATACCTAAGAATTTGACTGGTTATCCACCTTAACATGAAGCCAGCTTCAAGGCCTCCCTTTTAGATTAATAGAAAAATGAGTGAGAAAATCAACAATCAACAATATTGATCCCATCACAGTTTGTGTTTTACAATGATGACATTTTTCATGGAGCCCAATACGAACACAAAACACTGGGTAAAGACAAGAGTTAGAAGAGCCAATTATTAAATGATCAATGACCTCACTCTGAAATGATGATCATTAGTGGAGTGTTATAGTAGCTAGAAAGTTACCTTCAAAAGAAACAACTACACAGCTTGGAGAATCATTTTTAAGCAAACCATTTAAGCAAAATGTTTCTTGACAAGAGGTACAAAACTCTCTGTAATTTCATACTGAGCTTGTTGAATCATCTCAACCCAAACAAAACTGGATTTCATCATTAAAAATCAATATTTCTGGTAACTATTTTGGACTTTACTTCATGTACAAAAATGATATGAGTTTTTTTTTAAGCAAGAGAATCTAATAGAACTATTATTAATATCAGCTAATTAGTAGTCATTCATATCTTATCTGTGATGTCCATAAAATTCCTATTAGACCCAGAGTTATAAAACCAGTCAAAAATTTCTATTTGCATAGCATCCGGCCTCTGTTAACTACTGATTTACTAACACTGAAGTGCTGTTCCACTCAGCCCTCTGCAACAGTGGTGTGAAATAAATGGCACAGTCTCTAGCCTTTAATGTGCTGTAGATCTCTTGAATGCTTTGTATCAGAAATTACAAAAATTATCATGTATTATGTTTTCATTTATATTGCCATTATTACATAACAAAGATGAACAATTTTAAGAAAAAAAGAAACTCTTTTAGAAACTGCTTATTATGTTCCAAGTTTTTACTGGATCATATATTCAAGTTTCAAAAGATTCCTAAAATGTTTTAGAAAGTCACAGATCTCTGTTATTTGCAGCAGGTCTTCAACATTTAGCAGGAAGAATTGCCTCTTTCTGTTTGGTCCCAGGATATTCTGTTCATGTTTAGCTGATTTATGAAATGTGTATTTATCACCACTCCCCTTCATTTTGTTCTGTGCTTCAGGAGAGTGGAACCTAGATTTTCCAGCAAGCTGGGCCCAGGCTGACACCACATCAGCAGAAGAAACAGCAGCAAGCATTCAGCTCCGCTTGTGGGGAGCAAGTGACAAGAAGAGCTAGGCCACATTACCATGCATGACCTCAACACCTTTTCTTCTCTTCCTTTACCTTTTCTTCTCCTCCTTTCTAGGGGTCCAATTGTTGGGGCAAAAGTTTCTTCTTCCCCAGAAAAGAAAAAATTGGTGGAGGCTGGATTATCTGCGTTTACCCTAACGACATGGCAGTAGGATTTCATTTTCCTGTCTGGACTAACAATCTTACTTTGCTTCCTTCTGTGGAAGTCTGTGCTACACCATCCGTATCAGTAGGTAGGTGCAGGTGGTCATAGTGAGCAATAGTTTCCAGAGAACAGGGAGGAGCAGGCTAAGGGAAGAAGCAGCTGTATTCCATGGAAAACCAAGCCTGTGCACTTCGAGGACCATCTTTTGTAAGGCTTGTCTATATTGTCACCTTGGGTCTTGTAACAGTTAGGTGATAGATAAGTGAGTCCAGTGGGCTAAGCAAATGGTTATCTGAAAACATATGTTAGACTACTTCGCAAGCATAACACAAGAGGCTGAAAAATTTAGAAGATACGATGGTCCTTCTTTGTAATAGACTCAGTATCTATCTACAGGGCAGTTTTAACTTAAAGACAGAATGAGCATATGTTGTGACAATACTGTGATTGTACTCAGAGTAATGAGTGGAGACTGAGTGGATGGCAACTAAAAATCTTTATTTTTCAGTTTTCAGGGTTTAGGATATACTGGAGATGGTAGAGAGATTGCAGTAGCAGCTTTTACCGCCAACTTTTTGCATCTGATATGTCCATTATGAAACAGTACCTGATACTCAAGTGCATAAAACTCATTATATTTATAATCTACAGACATGGTTTACCAGATATTCTGATCAAAGTTTGATAGATCATGAAAATCATCCTGCAGTCATTAAACCAACAGTAAAATTCCCAGAAGTTATTAATAAAAGAAAGACTATGATGTATACAAATGCATTTACAGCAGAAGGTATCCCTGAGGAAAAATGCAAGCTATACCATTACAAGCAGTCCTGTTGAGGGGAAACCTGGCTTGTTGGAACTGTAGTATCAGATGCCTTGCATCCTAAATTTGGCTTCGTGTACTCATTATACTCACAAATATTCTCAAAAGCTAA
Source organism: Rhea pennata (assembly GCF_028389875.1). Lineage (NCBI taxonomy): Eukaryota > Metazoa > Chordata > Aves > Rheiformes > Rheidae > Rhea > Rhea pennata. The sequence continues at coordinate 74,505,328 of NC_084664.1, forward strand.
CTGCCATTTGGATATCATGCTGGTATATGGCATATGAAACCCAGAAAGAGCTAAGTAAACAGATAATTAACAGGATCTTGACTCAAAAATATACATATACTGTCAAAAAGAGGAACATAAGAATGAAACCAAGGTTCATTAGTTTAGCACAGTTAAAGAGCAAATTTAATTAGATAAATTAAGCTCTCATTAGCTTGAATGAAATAGAACTTTATGTATCTTTTAAAACACAATTAGTAATTAGATAGGGTGTCTATCAAAATAGCCTTCCATTAGTTTTTCTCCTATTCTTATGTCTGATTTGTCACATATAATAAATATCATACTTTGTTTAATTTACAGACTCTATTTTATATTAAGCCAGAACTAATTTCTGTGAATCTATAGAAAGGCTTTTTATTAAAACTCCAAATACCAACCTAAATTTGTCTGCCTAGGTTCAGACGCAAATCAGCTTGGGGTCCTCTGCACATCATTTCAAGACAACATCAGTTCTCAGCTTAATGGGAAACAAGAGACCAACACAGTGTACCTGAGCATATGATGAAAAGAACTCTTAACACTTCTGTGATAAGAAGATGGGTGAGATCAGTGAGAAAATAGTTGAGGAGGCAGGGAGAGAAATGATGAGAAAGCAGAGCAGCAACCAAGATGAAGTAAGGTGCCAAGTAGAGAATCTCATAAGGCCTGTTGTGATTGTGCCAGAGCTCTGACCCAGTTTTAGATGGCACTAATACCGTTCTCATCTTGGATGAGGTTTACCTAGCCATTAGATACCTGAATGAAAATTGCCACCATCCTGTCACCATGTGTCACCATTTCTGCCTTTGTGCAAAAACTGGAAGCACCTTTAACGCATTGTTCCAATGCATCTATTGCAGGAAGACTGCTGAAAACTATCATACCCTGTCTTAGGCAAAACTCTGGCTGACTGAGCATCTGGCTTACAGGAGACAATATACAAAAACACAATCCTTGACTCCATTTGCAGTAGGTGATAAGGCTATCTAAACTTAGTCTCTGTCCCCAGGCCTCCTCCTACATATTTTTGCCTCTTTAAATTAACAGTATTTCTATTATGATAGAAATTACTGTCCTAATAAAGTGAGTGCCACCATGACGTCAGACATAACCCCATCAATTTTTGCTCTCAAAGAATTACATCTTAAGCTGAGGTGATTTGGTTTTGCTCATTTGAAGTCAGTGACATAGAATTAATCAAACAAGTCATTGCCCAAATAATCACTGATTAAGGCTCTAACCCTTTAATTTCAGGTTCTTATACTAATGTGTGTCAATCCACAAGAACATTTAAGGGTTGCTTATAGTGTTTTTCCTTCTAGCCACTAAAAAAATTACTTCACATGCAATTTTGGAATTTTTACAAAGCTTTGCTATAAACAGCATCTATTGCAAAGTGGATTCAATTTTTGCTAAATGCAAATGTATGAAAATCTCTGTTAAAATCCTGTATATAATCCAATCTTGACTTAATATTTGTTGTCTATATTAAGATTTTTGGCACTAAATTGCTAATAGTGGGGAACAAATGGAAATGAGAAAATGGAAATGGAAATGGAGTTGAGAACTCACTATTGTCTGTATCAGGCACAAGGTTTTAAATGGTTTTCTTGGAGAAAGGAAGTACATTTCATGTACGAAATAAAAGCAACCAGCCCTGAAATGCTTGAAAAAGTTTACATTTCGATTTCAAAGATAGCATGAGATGTCCATATAGAATCATAGAATCAGTAAGGTTGGAAGGGACCCCTGGAGATCATCTAGTCCAACTTCCCTGCTCAAGCAGGGTCACCTGGAACATGATACACAGGGTTGCATCCAGGCATGCTTTGAATATCTCCAGAGAAGGAGACTCCACAACCTCTCTGGGCAACCTGGTCCAGTGCTCTGTCACTCTCACAGTAAAGAAATTTCCCCTCACGTTCAGGCAGAGCTTCCTGTGGTTCAGTTTTTGCCCATTGCCTCTTGTCCTCTAGTATGGCACCACTGAAAAGAGTTTAGCCCCATCCCCTTGACACCCTCCCTTCAGATACTTATACACTTTGATAAGATTCCCCCCTCAGTCTTCTCTTCTCCAGGCTAAAGAGGCCCAGCTCTTGCAGCCTTTCCTCACAGGGCAGGTCCTCCAGCCCTCTGATCATCTTTGTAGATCTACGTTGGACTCTATCCAGTAGCTCCATGTCTCTCTTGTACTGGGGAGCCCAGAACTGGACACAGTACTCGATGAGGCCTCACCAGGGCTGAGTAAAGGGGCAGGATCACCTCCCTCAACCTGCTGGTAACGCTCTTCCTAATGCACCCAAAGATACCATTGGCCTTCCTGGCCACAAGGGCACATTGCTGGCTCATGGTCAATTTGTCATCCACCAGCACTCCCAGGTCCTTCTCTGCAGAGCTGCTTTCTGGAAGGTCAGCCCTCAGCTTGTATTGGTGCATGAGGTTATTCTTCCCTAGGTGCAGGACTCTGCACTTGCCCTTGTTAAACCTCATAAGGTTCCTTTACGCCCAGCTCTCCAGCCTGTCCAGGTCTCTCTGAATGGCAGCACAGCCCTCAGGTGTATCAGCCACTCCTCCCAGCTTGGTATCATCAGCAAACTTGCAGAGGAGGCACTCTGTTCCTTCATCCAGGTCATTGATGAAGAAGTTTAACAGGATGGGACCCAGTACTGAGCCCTGGGGGATGCCACTAGTTTCAGGCCTCCAATTAGACTCTGTGCCACTGATGACAACCCTCTGAGCTCTGCCTTTAAGCCAGTTCTCAAGCCACCTCACTTTCCACTTGTCTAACACACACCTCACTGTCCACTCATCTAACCCACATTTCCTGAGCTTATCTAGGAGGATGTTATGGGAGACAGTGTTGAAAGCCTTGCTGAAGTCAAGGTACACAATGTCCACTGCTCTCCCCTCATCTCCCCAGCCAGTCATTCCATCAGGGAAAGCTATCAGATTGGTTAAGCAGGATTTCCCCTTGTTGAAGCCATGCTGACTCCTCCTGATCACCTTCTCTTCCTCCATATGCCTGGAGATGACATCCAGAATGAGCTTTTCTATCACCATTGGCAATATTCTTCTACATACTTGCAAAGTGAATATTTGATAACCTTTATCTTGTAATATTACATTAAAACTGTAATGTTAACCAAACTGTATTAATCATTAGGGATGATGCAAGGTACACCACCATGGATGTAATTTATAAATGCATAAGCAGTCTGAATGATTTAAAAATTCTAAACAACATGTTTACTTGTTATGTTGCAGAAGATCTGTATTCTTAGGAGACTTCTAATGTCAGCAGTTCAACTTCTGCTAAGCTGAAAGTGTTGCAAATATAACAACAAATTTTTACAGTTTCTTATTGTATTTCTATGCAATAACAGATATAAAGCCTTGAACTTGTTTCTGCTGTCACATGCCAGACAGTACTACACGGAGCCCCAAACACTTGTTTTAGCACAGGCTCTGAGCCACATGAAATCTCTTTACAAAAAGTATCAGCAAAACTTAGTAAGGAAGAATCAGGATTCTCATTCCAGTAAAACAAAGTCTGAAGGCTAAGCAAATATCTGAACCCAAGTAGATGGGAGTAGAAGCTTGCCTTTACCACATACACCTGTGACTGCAGAAAAGCAAAACAAGAAGCTTCTGACCAAAATCTGTGGCTCATCTCCAGCATCTAATGGACTTATCAGAAACTACTGCTACAACTAAGAGCAGGATATGGACTTCTGTAGCCACAAGTTTGTTACCATTCAATTATCTCTGATAAATTCATATCCTGTGCTGCAGATGCAGTTATGTCAGGATAAAAATACCCTCTTGCTCCCTTAAATTAACAGGTACAGGCTAAGCCACTTTGAGTGGAGTGAGCAGAATAATACGTTGCACCAGTAAAATTTTGTTTCAAGTATGTAATGCTACTGAACCACTGAGTATGGAGGATTCCCTAGCATTCATCCCCTTATGCCCATGTGCAGAGGCACAGGGCACTGGAAGATGCTAAACGAGTAGTTTTCATACTAGCTATACTTTAGCTCAGAAAAGATAGTAGTGGAGCATCATACATTATACATTAGAGTGATATTTTTATAATTCTAGAGTTATGGGCTGTGTTACAGTTTGCATCTCCCAGGGGATTCTGCCAAGCAGGTCCCTGAACATACCAAAGCCTGCTCTTCTTAAGTTCAGGATTGTGATCCAGCTATTTGCCTTATTTCCTCCTTTCAAGAGCTTGAACTTCATCTTATTGTCACATCCCCCACAACTTTTTCGTTACTTGCAAGTACGAGGTCCAGCAGAGTGCCCCCTTCATCAGCTTCTCAATCACTTCTGTTAGGAATTTACCATTAATACACTCCAGAAATCTCCTGGATTGCTTGCGTCCTGCTGTGTTGCCCTTCCAAGCTTCCCTATTCATAGTAAATGTTCTCCAGCATTTGGAGAGTAAGTTGATCGGAGACAGGGTTGGTATATTTTGCTGTTTGGTTGAGTGTTTGTTTGTTTATAGACAGGTATTCCTGTAAGTCTGGAAATTTTCTTTTCCCATGAAGGAGATTTTTATTAATTCACCTCTGCTTTTTGTCCTGGTGCAGCTGGAAATCAGAACCCTGTTTCTGCTTTTGACCTTGCAGCCCCTATGACAACTCCTTAAATTTTCTATACCTCTTCTATGCCTAGTTCACACTCTGCTTGTGAGGCCTTTTGAGCCATTTATCTGTGAAAGCAAAACATTCCTTCAAAAATGGTCCCTTTTTCTTGTGCCCATCCTTTGGGCATGCAAAGAATGTATCAGGTCTGTAAATTCTTCCTTTTTTTTTTTTTTTTTTTTTTTTTAATAGACATATGTATGCATACACATGCATGCACACAGTTATTTGTGATTATAAATTCAGATGGATCACTGTGATTGCTGGACCTTAAATATGGCCTGGACCATAACATTGCCTGAGATTATGCATCAGACAACAAATTGTTTTCAGTCTGTTGACCTTCTGGTTAAGGGCTCTATTACTTTCTTCTTCGCCACACTGTTGTAGTTGAATTGCTAAATATTTCCCATTTCTGCTGCTTATTTGTTTCTCAGAGAAGAGGGACAGTAACTATCCAATGTCTATGCTCTATCTGATATCCTGAGGTGAGTCACTGCCATGGCTCAAAAAAAGTGGCTGAACTTTAAACACAGATTTTTTGATTAAAGGAGAGTAGTTCACTGAATAAAAGTACTTGTTAAAATGGCATGATATTCTATACAAACAGCCATGTGCACAAAAATATATATGGAAGGTCTTTTAGACAAGCAGCTGACAAAAAAATAAGGTCATAGATCATACTAGATCAGAAAAGCTGAAAAATTGCTCTATATCGAAGAGGAGATAAAATTTCTGTTGATTGACTGGAAAGTATGTAATTACATAACATTTCTCAAACAAGATAAGATGAAAGGGCATAAAAGGAAGGCTATTTTTGTGCATATAGGTACAGATTTAATTAACTGCATCGAGCTGTCTAAACTACATACATTTGTGTCCGGTAGAGGGCAGATTGCTAATGATGTAAAAGGAAAGCTGTCTGAAAGAACTGGGGAACAGTTTGCATGAAAGATTGTCGTATCTGATATTTCTGGCCTTAAGGCCCACAGTCCCTGTTGAGTGCCAGCTCTCCCGTGGCTGTGCAATACTGCTAGAAAGATCTTTTTGGCTCTGAGATTTCCCAGGGAAGCTGGAGAAAAATGCTCCAATCTTGAACAACAATATATTCAGTTCATGTGTCCCCACAGCATATGCATTTAAGCTGAGTAAACAGAGTAAATGCTGTTTTTCCTGAGAATAGCCTCTTCTATCTCACTTAGTGTATCTGGGACTGCATTAAAATATTTATTTGTTTTTCACTTTACAACATCTGATTAACCTTTATTTTGCAGATGGGGATTCTTTGTTTCATGTTGCGCTATAAGTACTTCTTGTTAAATGTAAAATAAATACACTTTGGTGGCAGAAGAGAAGAAATTTTCTCACTTTATCTCACAGCTGCATCCAGCGTAAAGCAATATTCAATTACAATTACAGCATTTCCTTGAATACAGAACAGAGAAGTTTCTGCAGAATGTTGTCTTTATCCAATTGCCTTTGAAGAACTGTAAAGAGGAGAGGCCAGAAAAGCCTGAGCAGAAGCAAAGAGCAATGTCACATGACATTTGTTCATGGAGTGCACAGCAAACAACCAGAGCATTATTTGGCTTTCACCAGCCACAGATAGGATTATGAACTGCAGCTCTGATAAAGAGGATGCAAAGAGGAATGAGGAAAAACACTAGGTGAATTTGGATTATCAATTAAAAAGGAAGTGGAAATAATTTCATTGAAAATTCAACCCCCCAGGTCTCTAGAGCCATCCAAACCCTCCCTTGATAAGCTTGAAAATGGCTGCCATGGAGCTATGGGTTGATTGGCCTCTTACATTTAATGAGTAGCATCTCTTTGAGTGTGGCGTATGTGCTCTTTAATGTCCTGGTTAGGGTTCATTAAACTGGTGCAGTGAAAAAAAGCATTTTGGATCCCAAAAGTTTGAGGTTCTACTCCATGCAGTGGTCTGTGGAGAAGAGCGGAGAAGAGGAGAGGCTGTGAGAGGTGGTGTTGTAGCTTCAAGAAGAGAAGACACAGGGGAGCTTATCAACGTGTATAAACGGGAGAGTAAGATGATGGAGCCAGACTCTCTACAGTGGAACCTAGTGAAAGAAGAAGAGTGAACAGCCACAAGCTGAAATACAGGAAATTCAACTTCAACATCAGAAAACACTTTTTTACTGTGACAGTGGTTGAACTCTGCAATAGGTTGTCCAGAGAGGGTGTACAGTCTCCATCCTTGGAGATATTCAAAACCTGACTAGAGATGGCCTTGAGCAAGCTGATCTGGTTGGCGCTGCTTTAAGCAGGAGATTGGAATAGGCACTCTCCAGAGATTCCTTCCCTCCTCAATGATTCTGTGATTCTGTAAGTCCAAGCATGTTTTTAAGGCTGCAGTAATAGTTTTATTCTCTTCTGAAAGGATGATTTTGAAGGAACTTGCTTTTATAGCAGTTACATGAGTATTTTAGCAGGCAAAGAGTGACAGCAGTTCATCAGCATTATCAAAAGCATGTAACAAATCTGATACCTGTCTGTCACAACTTCTCTAAATACAAAGTAGTTTTCTCTCTGTGTGTGCCAGATTTGCTATTTGTCAGCATTTGCTTCAACAGAGACACACATACATTTCTTAAAGGAAAGGAGCAGGGGTCCTCCATGCTCTCTTTCAGTAAAAAAAGTCATCGCATATGTATGCTCATTTAAGATGTTCCTCACGCAGACATAATCCACCATACCAAACACTTGTTTCATGCAGTTGTCGTTTGTAATTAACATAAAATCTATTCTATTTGGCTAATTCTATCTTGAGCAAACCCTCTGAGTGACCAAATAGCTGCCTATAACTACCTGAAGGCTACTTACAAAGCTGATGAAGCAAAATCTTCTCAGTAGTGTCAGATGAATCAGCAATAGGCAAAAGTCACAAGCTGCAGCATGGAAATTTCAGGCTGGACTTCAGGATGAACTTTTTCATAGAAAGATGGTGAAATGCTGGTGGTGCAGGTTATTTAGAAAGGCTGTAGAATTTTTTCCTTGGAGGTTTTCAGGACTTGGCTAGGCAAAGCCACAGGGGCTTAATGCTGGTGATAGTCCCACTCTGAACAGAAGCTTGGACTAGATGACTTCAAGAGCTTCCTTCCAATAAGCATTTGTATGGTGAAAAGTATGCATCTTAGGTACCTAAGATGGTACCTAACCTGTCTGTTTCTCAGACATGGGATATAGTATAAAAAGCCTGATTACTTGTGTTTACAGGACACATGAAGGCACAGGAGTATGCAGAAGGCTGCTCAACAAACACCTTTATCTCATTCCACAACTCAATTTAAAATTAAATCTTAAATTTTTCACCAACTAGTATACAATATAAGCACAGAATTTTAAAATGACTAATTAATTTCAGGGTATAATAGCATGGCTCATTGTTCAGTATCAGCTCATTACTTGCATTCATTATAGATTTCAGCAGGGAAAAAACACTTTCAGGATAGAATTGCATGGAACTTTCCTAATTATTAAAGTTTTTTTCTGATTAATATTTTGTGTTTAAATAGAAAAATAAAGTGTATTTAATCCTGTTCTACCAGGATGCATCATTTATCACAGAGAAAGGTTTCTTAAAACATCGGCAACACATCACTACATCAGTGTCCCAAGTACTACCTCAGGTGTGTTCTGGCAAACATTTTGCTAATCTTTAAGATCAAGAAGGAATCAGAACTGATCATTCAGTGAGTTTGCCTGAACAGTAAATTTGTAGTGCTTTCAGTAAACAAGTGTCCTTTAAAAAACACCTGATTTCCCTCATAGGTCTGTTCCTGACTTTGAAGTCAGTAGGAATGTCCTCATTAATTTCAATGGATGTGAGCTTTGGTTTTACACTGTTTTAGGAAGATTTACTCTCTCTGGAAATGCGCGTATCAGGAGTTAACAGAATATTAAAAAAGAAATCTCATTTGGGCACAGCTTCATGAAAGAGCTGCTTAGATCTTTGCCTGAAAGCAAGCATACCAAAACCCACCAAATACCTGACCTTGTGCTTCCTTTTTTATTGAGCAGGATTTGCGATCAGAACAACATGACATAAAACAAACATTTGTTGGAATGGCTGCAAAAAAATAAGAAGGTTTATAAACAAACCCTTCCCTCTAGCCTTGCCCTCCATTCAGCAACTTTTAGTGGCTCCTCATGTAGGACAAATTGTACACTCTCCAGGCTTGTAGAAAAGCTATCTTCTCTCCTTCTCCCCGGAGGCTTTATTGCAGATGTGCCTGGCTCCATTGCATACTGTGTGCTACAGCAGCTTCTCCCAGCTGCACAGGCTTACTCTGCTCTTTCTCCTGAGGGTTCAAGCTGACCCAAACTGCTGGTGCCAGGATCCAACAGGCTTTTTTACTCTGCCCAGTTAACTCGCAGAATGTACAGGAAACCATAGGCAAACCTCACTGAAAAATACACTGGGTTGCAACTTTTCTACCCTCTTTTGTCTATAGCTTTGACCTGCACTGACAATTTTCTCTTTCTGTAAGTTTGTTTTTTGGCCATTTTATCTATTTTTTTTCTTTTGTGCCCTGTTATCACCTGAAAGTGTCATGGACCGGTAAAAGATTAAAAAAAAAAAAAAAAAAAACAAAAACAAAAAAAACAACTCTTTCAAACCTAATTTTGATAACCCCCAAGAGCCTTTAATTGAGTCATTTGGAAAAGATAATAGTTCTTTACTAACATTTAGAATTTTACAGGAGCAAGATTTTATCTTATCTTTATTTTGTGCAGGATGCAACTACTTTTTCTAGTAAATGGACAACATTTTGGTATTCTTGGCAACTAGAAGTCAGAGGTTTGAATTACCCAAGAAGGTTAATTCTGAATGGGTGTTCTGGTTATAAACACTCTAATTCCCTTTCTAAGTCTAAAACTCTGCTTATTCTGGAGCAGCTACCATCCGCTGTGGTTTCTCTAACTTAGCAACATAGCAAAATGTTTTAAAGAACTTAAGCTTCCATTAAGCAGTAAGAAAACAGGTGTGCTAAATTTTTGACTGGGTCTCACTCCTAGCAAATGTAGCACTCTCCTAACTACCTTTTTTTTCCCTGACTTCTTTTTAAGATTATTGGTTCACTGGGATCTGCTGAACTTCAGGTTCCAATTCACTTTTGAATTTTCCTTAAAAATTGGTAAAATATTCTTGATATTTTAGCTCAGCATTCTGGAGGGAAACTAATGACCTGACTTCTACTTCCAAGCTTGACCTTTTCTGATGTTCCTTAACCTTTGGCTAGGGGTAATACTGCATATCATACATTCTATGCCTTAAAGAGACATATGGCAAATACAGTCTGCAAAGCTCTTGAGGAACTCATGTCTGGATGCAGTTATTGTAAAATACCTCAGGGCTTAAAGCAAATGCTGATAATTATCTTAAGATTCTTGTTTTGAAGGCACAACTTGTCAACTGAGCTTTAGTAAATCACCAGCCGCATTGGCCAACAGAAATGAGGTACTGGACATCACTGGACAGCACTGAGCATACAAGGTGAAGTGCTGGGACAACAGCAACATCTGCAAGAACACCAGCAACAGCAGGTGGGGAGGTGAGAAGAAAGATTAGGTAGTAGAGAGGTACAAAACTGTGGGATAGTACACTGGGTAGCAGGGTAACAAGTACAATACAACACAGTACAATACCAGTTCAAAAAAAAACCCAATAGGGAAACAGAGTGAATGGAACAGAAGGGCTCCAGGCCAAGCTGCAGACTGATGCAGGAGGAGGAGCAGATTTTGGCTGAAGTTAGGGACTCAGGAGTGTTTGGATAAACAGGAGCTGTGCGGGGCTCCTCTAAAAAATTCAGGGCAAGGTGGTAGAAGAAAACTGAGAAGAGTGTAGATTTGAGTAACTTTACTGTTTCTTTAGAAATGCATGATCTTATCCCAACTGCTTTTCTGTGAGAAAGCCAGTCATCATTGAAACTTTTTTTTTTGTTTTTTTTTGCTACTCTTTTGCACTCAGAAGAATGCAAAGCTGCTATCGTTATCTAACTGTGTTGAGGTAAGGAAGGTGTGTATAAGAAGGGGAAAGAGTAAGAGCAGGCTTCTAGGACTTGCATCTTCCTGAAAATAACCTGACAAAGTTCATCTATGCACAACTACAGAGCCTGTATTGAATACTGCAGCTGTCCAGTAGCATGTACCCTACGGCAAGTTTGGGCACTGGTTTTATGGAATGAAAGTTACGTGCAATGTAAATATGTAAACAAAGGTACTTATATGGGTATTTGCAGTCAGAAGGACAAGTAGCCTTTAATGATGGCAAGTGAGCAGGAGCTTTCACATTTCACCGCTAGACAGTAACGCAGCACTTCATAAATCAGCTTGGAGCTTTGGTTTAGGAAAGAGAGTATTGCTTATGAATCACCAGTGTCGGTGTCTGCTGCATGTGCTCTTTTACAATGTCTAAGCTAGCATATGTTTTAATTTCCATTGCGTTCATAACAAAACAGATGTGAAATATTACCCTGTCCTTTCTGTTTCACAGTGACCTTGGAAATCAGACAAAATACATTAAACTAAGTCTGCTTTGTATCTTTACAGGGAGAAACTTACATTACTGTTCTCATTTTCTCTTTCTGTCTTTTTTTTCCCCTGAATTCTAAGGGAGCAATTCTTACAAGGCCATGACTAACACCATCATAACCAAAAGCTGTATTTCTAAATTGATGAAGACAGTTCTCCTTTAAAATATGGGGAGACGTGTCTGATGCTTTCCTAGATTTAATGATTGTACATGCTGGCAGAGACTCTCTGCCCAAATGTGGAAAAAATGAGACCTATTTAAAAACACTGAGCGGAGTCTGGCATACTGACCTGGATATAAATTCTCATCCCATATAAAGAAATTTAATGGGAAGCCAGGAAAGAGAGCACCTACTCAGCAGATCCTCCTGTTCCTCCTCTCTCTACCAGCCCCGTCTGTGCTATGAGGTTCTGCCCTTGTATCAGCGGTGGTGTCAGAAAGAGGACAGAAGTGATTGGGAATTGTGGGTTACAGCATCCTTTACGAAGCTTAGAAACCTTGATCCAGAAACTCTCTTTCCTCAAACACACCCACACCGTGTCTCTTAGCTCGGCCAAATAATCTGGGATGCCACCATCTCCCCATATCTGCCATAAGTGGTTCAACAGTCCTTTCCACTTTTCGTCTGACGCTGTGAATGACCCAGGAGTCTCACTCCTGTGAGAAGATCCTGCTCAGGATCATCATTCACTGAGTTAGCACAGTAGTAAAAAGATAGATGTCACATGCTCTGCCCGTGCCACTTTCAGGTCAACTATTTCAGCATAATATGAAGAATCACAGTCTATATTGTCCAGTGAGGATTGCCTTCAGGACCAAACTTGTATGCCATGTGCAGTTCAAGTTTGTAAGCAGAGCCTCCAGCCTACCAGAGCACACCCAAGGGGGAGCATTACTACAAATACCACCCTGAAAGGGCTACCTGTAGGGAGACTTTGAAGAGGAGGTGAGAGAAACAAACATGTTGCAGATGTGTTTGTGTAGCAATTACAATCTGGCACAGTCGATGAGTGATGGAGCTGATACGGCTGATATAGCTATAAGATATCAACAAAGATTTATGTAAAATTTTTATGAGACCTTCCACTGAACTCAGAGTAGTTAATTCTATGTCAGGTTAAATCCATACAGAAAAGTGAAAATATTGCAATAATTGATATACTTTTTTCAGTGCAATTAAGGGCTATTGGCCTAGTTCCATGAGAAAAAAATAAAGGATGTTTGTACCTATTCCTGACTATTACACAGCTCTTTGAGATCTGGTAGACTGTATTTCTCTCCTACCTGACTAAGCTACCCATTATTTTATTCTGAGCAACAGAAATTGATATTTTCTTGTAAATCTTTTCTTTCCTATCCTAAGGAGGAAGTTTTCTCTTCTTTCTTTTTTTTTTTTTCTGTCTCTCAAAAAATTCCTCGCATGAGCATCCTTCAATTTATATACCTGACATTTCTTACTGCTTTTTATACTTCTGAGTAATCTTTCATTCATAATTCTTCGTATTTCTCATATATTCTGCACACTCTGGGATTTAACTAGCTACCAGATTTGAGATTATTAAGGGCTTGGATTCAGAGAGGTTGAGAACTGAATGTGAGATAAAGGATATGGGAACAATAAAATCTAAAAGTAGCTTTTGTACACACATTAAAATCTCTGATGACTGAGGAATTTTATGGTACGAGCGCATAAATAAAATGCAAAACAAAAAGCCAACCTAATGCTACTTCTTCCATCTTACTTTTCCCAAGAATTACATTTTCCAAGAATTACAGTTCCTGAGAACTGCATTCTTACTAGTCTTTGTTGGTGTAAATCATATGTGATTTTATTGTGCTCACATTTTTGTATTTCCGCAGGGAATGCACTGAATGAATTAAATAGCCTGTCTTAAAAATGTCATTTCTCGTACAAAAAGTTCTGAGTTAAAAGCCTGGCTAAAGTCCCAAGTGAAAGAGTTTCCTGTTTTAAATAGACTCATTAGTATAAATGATCACATCCCACAGCACACTGTTGACGGCAGCCTGGAGTCAGACAAACCTTTCACAGTCAGAAGCAAGTGCAACTTGCAGACGCACACTCTGCTGCTGAGGCAAACTCTCTCAGGAGCCATCTGCTGAAAGCTGTATTAGACACACTTTCCTTCATACATGAAATATTTAAATTATATTGTTAATTAACTTTAGTGTGGTTCCATTAAATATATATCTTATGATTCTGCACGGTAATATTTTTTCCAGATTTCATAAATTGCTGAATAGAGCTTAGGATACTAGAACCTCATTTAGAAAGATTCATCCATTAAGCAAACAATAATCTTTACAGGGACAAGGCACTTACTGCAAGAATTTGAGATGGACTTGTTAGATGCTTTTCTAGATCCTTTAAAAAAAAGCATGAACCACCTTGCCCATTACCTCACATTTTCCTCTATCTGAGACAATGTTGTATTTCTAAATGCCTACCAGCCTCATCAGTCACAGTTTTCGCATTGCTACTTGAAAGGCCAACAATGCTGGAAAAGACATAAATGTGCTGTTTAAGCACTGCTTTTAACCTCAGAACAGATTTCTTCAAGTAACTCTCCCCTAACAACTATAAATATTTATCAAGAAGACAACTGCTGAGGCAAAAACATTTTCACCTGCTTACAAAGCTAGCTGGTTTGAGAGTTGTATCAATTTAGTTTAAAGTTCTCCTGACACTTTAGACTAAATATGAAAAATATCTCTCTGCAGGAGCCCATCAGCTCTGTAAGAAGGGAACCGTCCTCTACATCCTGTTGGATGTAAAAGAGCTGCCCCCCAGCCCCGCACCTTCATCTTACCTCCAGAGGAGGGCAAAGCCGTTGCTGGCCTTTTTCTAAACAAAACGCCGCTGTGAGCAATAGTTTTACTGAAGCTTTGTTTTGATTAGATATTTGTCATGTGGCCGGAGCCTGTTGACAAGAATGGGTAAGTGCTGACTAAAGCTTTTCCAGCATTTTGACTTCACTCATGTGAATTCTCTGGTGTTCAGTATAGTCCTTCTCTTGTGGGGGACACAAATAGGATTTCCCCACCATTATTTAGTTGTTTTTGTGAGGCTTACAAGAGCTGAATGGCCATGAGACCTGTCTGGCTTTGTCAGGTTTGGTTCATACATACTCAGATACACAGCAGGCTCAAGCTGTTACACAGACACTTGGTGTAATTATGTATGCCTTGTTTCCTTGTAAAATCAGATTAAATTCAGTGCATGATTGTAACACATGCCTGCAGTTCTTCTTTTGAACACAAATACAGCATGCTCTTTCTTCAGCTCAAAGCAGTAACTGCTTATACTGTCTACAAATCACAGATTTCCCACTATGGACCTCACATGTGACCCTGTGCAAGAGCAGACTAAATGATTGCTATTCCAGCTAAATGACATCATAACCAAATATTTTGCAAAGCATCTATTAGGAGAATTGTTATCTTCATTAACTTGAACTCAAAAGTTTTATTCAGAGAAAAAATGGAACACTAAACAAGATTACCTGAGTTTAGCATAAGATATATTAATGGGGTGCTGGATATTTGCTCTAATGGCTCCAAAGTTTCAGACTTTGCATTCTGTTCATATAAATAGAGTAAGTCAGCATAGCACCCTTACTTCAAGCTGGCTTCAGATTCAGACAGGCTCAAACATCACATTATTTGTGTTTAGGAGACTTTCTTCACAACCAGAAAAGCTACTAGAATTCATCAAACTTGTGCTCGTCTCAATGCTGGCTCTGTCAGGTATCACCAAAGAGACCAGTGCATTCAGCACGTTCTACACAAGTTCTAAAAGCAAGTTTTATCATTATTTATGTTTTTCACCCCACAATTTTTATTGAAATAATACCATGGTACCATTAACTGCTGCTATTTTCTGTGGAATGTAGCAGGGATAGCATAAATGTTCCTTTGCTAGAGGAGTGGGTTTTTTTGCGCCGTCTCACACCATGGTGATTTTAGTTCCTTCAAACACACAGAATAGATTATAATATTTGATTACTGCCGCATCCTAGCAAGAAATTAAAATTGAAGATGTATCATGCTTCATGTCTATGATCAAATTGGTATAGTCTATCAAATATACACTTATTTTTAATTTAGTTAAGAAAAGAAGAAAGTGTCACATAGGGACCAGAGAAGAAGCCCTCAAATTAAGCTGTAATGTGTGCCTTGCCATTCAGAAGGGCTCTGTGCAGGAAGAGGCCATGCTAAGAAATACATATTTCCTAGCAGGCAAAGGTCAGTCACCTTTCTCCACCATGTAGCTGCGTAGGGAGGTGTATACACCCTCACTGACTCTCTGCATCACTTACATGCCCCCATCTCATGACCAGTGCACCATCCCACATAGCAGCTTGAGGAGCTTGAAAGAGCTAGGGCTCTTACATAAGAGACAGTTCTCTTATATTCACAGTTACAGGTCTCTTGGGTCATTTCCAAAGGAGTATGATAGGAGCAGTATGACAACATTAGAACTGCAATACAGATCGGATAGTTCATCAGTGCTGTTCACTGTTTTAAGCAGCCTATAGCATATAAATAATTTTTTTTTTTTTTTTTTTTTTTTTTTTTTTTTTTTGTATTCCAAAGAGAGAGTTACCTAGTTATGACAACTTGGATTTGACTGGAAACCAAACTGTTTAGACTAGATTGTCAGCTAGACCATGACTAAATTTAAGATCACTGATTTAAAGTGAAATAGTAGATAATACATTTTCCAATTTGTTAATGGTCATTTTAATGGCTCTACTATCATATTGAATTCCTGAACTATTTTTTTTTTTGCCTCTGTAGCATATTGCCGCTACAGAGCCCTCAACAGAAGTTCTCCACTGCTTGTCTACAACATGGACTAATCCTTGGGTTTCATCAGGAATAATTGAATTGTCTGTTAGATTTTTTCAAGATTTAAAGTTACATGACCAAAATGAAAAAATGGGCTTTTTGTCCTTTATAGGGAGAGAACTTACTGCATTTTACATGTGCATGGCCAAAAATAACTTAATTTCCTCCAGAGCATGTAGATCATAGCAGAAGTGTTGTTTTTAATGTACACTATATTTTTAAGTTCAGGCAAATGTTATTTGATCCAAGAGCTGAAAAAAGGCAAAAAAGATAAAAGTAGTCTGAATGCTTGATACACAGTGGCAAGTCATTCCTAGTTAAGTCCCTGCATATTACCACAAACTTGAAGAATACAATTGATTTACATCTGACTCCAAAATTTATAAATGCATTAAAAATAAGATGATAAAAAGTCTTGCACTGTTACAAAAACAGTCTTTTGGCTTTAATTTCAAAGATTACATCCTTAAGGCTTTTGTCTTCTTTGTGATATGAAGAAGAAAAGGTAATGTCCTTGAAATTTATTGTATTTTCTTAATGCTTATTTGAATTGAATCTCCCAAAAATTAAAAGAAGAAGGCCACGTAGTAAGAACAACAAATAACAGAATTGTTGGTTCCTCTCCTTTCCTTTCAAGCCTTAAATAGGCTTTTTGAAAAAAAGCCTGTGTAATGCTGCAGTCCTGTTCCATGAGAACACAATACTGGTTAATCTTGTTCTGTGCTATATATTGAGCAAGCTACTGCCAGACATATGAACAGTGATGAGATTACGTAAGATCAGTCATCAAATTCCTGCCTCTTCGGTGTGTGTTCTCATTTTTGTCAACAAAAATATGTCATAGTAGTTTTCCAGACTATCTGCTTCTCTCTCCTCTTTCCTACTTCCATTTATATACCTGTCAAGAAAATAAAAAAAATGAACAGAATCTAGATATTCCAACAGAATATTAAGTTTATGTATTTTTTGCTTGGTTGGCTTAGGGGCAGTCCTAGCAATCTGATGGTATTACTCACGTACATTGCTCTGAGGATGCATTAATTAGCACAGATGCTTTGGAATCAGTGGAGATAACTCGATTTTCTGGCCAAAGCATTTGAGAAATAGATGTATTCTATAACCAAGTATATTACCCTCCTTGCTTGTGTACGAGTACACACGCATACCTATGTGATTGTGAAAGGAGGTTATAGCTTCAGGTTAGGTTACATTTATAGTTAAGGTTACATTTTGACTTCTGTGTGAGGAATCTAAAAGCTGATGTGCCTGGTTTTGCTAAAGTGGTTTATCTTGAGAAATTCATTTATTGGAAACTACACTATCAAATCACAACTGTTCACTTGGGAAAATACATCTTAAGGAAAGATCAGGTACAGCAAAATGTGATTAATGAGAAAGAAGCAAGTGGAAAAGTCCAAAGTTATCTCAGCTAGTCCTATTTCAGTCTTAGCGATTCAATAGATAAGCATGGGTTGCTTAGAAAACAGTACCTTCCATCACAGTTTTATAGTGAGCATCTTTTCTGATTTTTCACTTGCATCCAGCAGCCAGTCAGAAACATCATACTGCAGTGAACAAACTGACGAAGAGCCCAGCATGCTCAGGCCTATCCCCCACGTCTGTGTGTTAGGAAGTTTCTGGTACTCCATAAGCTTGTATCTTCTTTTTACCTACTGCTCTACACAAAATGCAGCAGGGATAATGAGCACTCTAGTACTAGGAGAATCTTATCATGATAGGCTAAACCTGAAACCATTCTGAGACCTGGAGTAAAGACTGATCTGGAAATTGCTTTCGTCATACTTAAAAGATCTGTGGTTGTCAGAAAAACGAGAGAGAGTAACAGATTTTCAGGTAGGGTGAATTATAGTAGCTCTACTGCCTTCAGTAGAGCTGAAATAACTTTATATAACAGCTATCCCCAACATCCAAACTGAGATTCTGCAAATGCTGAAGCATATGACTGAAGGTAAAATCAAACCTATATTCACCAGTTATATTCCACAGAAACATAAATTACAGCTTTACATAGTCATTGTAGCTGAACATAGAAAGTATAACTGGATTATTGAGATTTACAATACAGAGCTCAAAAGCATTGATTCCTCCAGCCCCTCCCCAAGAATGGCACTTTCCTACAAAAATTAACTTCCGTGTGAGCTAGGTTAGTTCCCAGCAATTTATTTGGCATTTGCATCGCTTATTTTGGAATGACACCAAGGAACAAACTGACACAGCCTGTGGGTCCTATGTGGGCTTTTTCATGTTATTTTAAAATAAGAAAAATAATCATGGAATGATTTTGGTTTATGGAAGCAGTGGCAGAACTTTAGAATTGACAGGACAAGATACTTAGCTTGGATATGACAGGACACCTCTTTCTATAACTGAAATTTTGTGGTTCTGTTACATAGTTATACAGCCTAAATCACATAAGGTATCTGACTACATCCTCATATCCAGTATGTGAACATCTACAGTGACCTGAAGTGAACTGGTGAATGCGGCTAAGTAGAAAAGTAAAGGTAGACTTTTATAAAACAGTGCATAGATATCTAGAGTTCTAAACAGATAAAAATTACCTGTGCCTGCCTAAAAATGAACCAGTAGAAAGATATACATCCTGACTCAAGAGAAAAACAGTGTTCAACAGGAATATCAGCAATGAGACCAGTAACTTCATCCTCCAGGTTGTTTTGTAACTTTTGGTGATAGTGGTAATTAGTAACATAGTAAATGGAGGCAGTCTGTTAATAAAAAAAATGTCCTAATGAAGCAATGTTGCATTGGAAAGGCAAAATATCACATGTGGCTAAAAAAGTGTGAGCACTTCCTAATTATCCTTCCTTTTCTACTTCTGCTTGGCTTTCATGAACAAGCTCTGAGACAGCAGTGCACCAGTCCATTGCTCCATTGCTTTACTCACAGTGTTTTATTCTGCTTTATACAGAAAATTTAATATGTCAAAGGAAGACTTTGAGAGACCAGGACCCAGAACAGAGGGGTTTTTTTGGGGGGGAGGGGGGAGGGGTTGTTTTTTTTTTAACATATCTAACTCCTAGAGGCAACATGCTTCAAGGACCTGATATACAGGACCAAGAGGTGGGTCAGTATGCATTATAACAAATGGTCTAACTTACCTTTACAATTCCTTCACCCTTTACCTCTACCCAGAACTGATTCTAAGGGTGCAAGAATTGTACAACAATGGCACAAAAGGTAAGAGCTACTATTAGCTCTGACAAAACAAAGGGAATGGAAAGTGTCCAAGCACCATATTTTGCAGAAGAGGAAGTTAAATTTGTAGGAGATGAAAAGGTTGAAAAGGGATACAAACAGGCCATAGAGAAATACATTAAAAGTATCAGTGTATAGATTATAGACTAGTTCTCTTTTTCCTTTTTTTCTTATCCTTTCATTACAAAATATTTTTCACAGCAGAGAGAGCCACTGAAGAAATTCCCACTTGGCCATTTTATTTTCAACAAAATATACCACTAAGAAGTCATAATCTTAAAAAAAAAAAAAAAAAAAAAGAAAAGAAAAAGAATTGAATAACTCATACTCTGCTAACTGGCAAACTACTGGAGTAGATAAATATCATACCAAGGTGATGCACCAAAAGCCTACAAGGATGTATTCTGTTTTGGGTTGATGCTGCTGAGATACATACACATACATATACCTTTTTTAATTTCAATTTGAATTTGTCCAATTGTCACTTTATAACAATAAAAATTTCCTTTCTGAGACTCCATGATCCAAAAGACACAGGTATGCCAAATTCATTCAAAATTATGCAACTGTTCTGGAATCCCCATAAACATTAAAATGGTATGTGGTAACAGATTTTTTTTTCCTGAACAAGAGCTGCTCAGTCTAATTTTGAAGCAGTTGGTGAAGTGTTTATTAATGACAGACCTTACACTGTTTCATCCAGCTTTGCCTATGATGGCAACTTCAGGTGTTTCAGAGTAACAACCAAGTGTTCAGTGCTCATTTGTTGTTTGAAGCCAAATCTGAAACAAACACTTGTGTTTGTATTTAGGCCAATAGTGGGACAAAATGAAAATACAAGTTGAATTCTGCATTGTGTTGCTCACCTAAACACATCAAGTACCAACTGGATGTGGAGCAGTTCAAGTACTAATAGTTATGGTTTATACTCTTGAAGAAATACATTTAATCAAAATAAGGCAGAGGAACAATTTGCTGAAAAGGAAGAACAAAGAACATACCCTGGACAACTGAAGAAATAACATACTTTCTTGTGGAGATGTAAATTTATTATTAAATTTATTATTAAATCTGTTCAATTTTCCCATAGGGAAAATGGCCAGCTACAAACTCTGTATATGACCTTTCCAGACTGATCCTCCTCTTACCACTTAGAGTGTATAAGTGAAGTCTTACTAATCTGTACCTACTTTAACCATCTTTTCTGTGATGGAAAATGAGTAAAGTAATCTGAGCACACCGAAGAATATATGTGAAATACAAGGAGTCAGCTACTTGCCTGACTTTCAGTCTTTTCTTTCAATTTCTTTGCTGTTGAAAACTGTGAAATCTAATCAAATCCACAGAAGATATAGTACATATTATTTCATCATCTATATATTGATGTAGTAGAAACATTTCCAGAGGTCTCTCTCTTTAATAAACTAAACATCTTCTGTTACAGAAAAGAAACAAAGCTTTATGGAACACATGCAGTTTCAACTTCTGGAAACTTAGAGCTAGGAAAAGGTAAATACTTGTCACATTTTTCTGCTTCATTTCCAGGAGAATCCAAAGATGATATAGGAAGCAGATTAATTTGATTGTATGCCTAAACATGATCCTTCTCCACTTTTATTTTCATACCTTCATACTTTCATCATACATATTTATGTCAGCAGTGTTCTTGACAAGTAGTTTTAATACTTGTTTCAGAGTTTTCATTTTAAATTGAGAATAAATGTGAATTTATTGCTTAGCTTCTGTATAAAATTCACTTTTGACAAAATGTGTTGTAATTCTTAAAATGAAGTCCAGTGAAGTATCATCTGCTGAATGCGTCAGCTAAATGCTAAATGCATTAATCTGCATCATATCTAAAACATGACCACAGAATAAAAGAATTTTCAAAGCACACACTGCTTGACTGTTTTTTTTATACACACTACTCTAGTGATTGCCTTTCTCTTTCTTCATTTTCCTATATTCCATAGGAATTTCTTTCATTCCATACATTGATCAATGGAGTTACTGTTTGAAAATACAGCAGTTCAGATTCACAGTTCGTGAAAGATGTTTTTCTAGGTGCAGGGCTTTAAAAAATTCAACCACTGCCATGTTTTAACAATTATTTTTTTGTGCAGTTCCACTTCGTTTATCCTCAGCATGTTAAGGGTTATGAGAGGCCATGTGGAGTTGAACTGTTTATTTTAGAAGCAAATTTTACTAACTCTTACATTTTTAAGCATAGATTTTGCAAAACTTATCTAGAATTGAGAACAGTCATATTCTATGTCTATTCAATATACTCTCAAGCATTTCACAACAAATTGTTTTCTAACACTAGTGGAATGAGTATATAATGCAGGAATATCTGATTAAAGCATTTTTTTAAAAAAAGCAGTTCCTTAAAATAGACAAATGTTTATTTTTCATTCCTTTCTATTCATTACTAACAGTGCTGCTGGAAGGGTGATCTGCCCAAGAAACATTAAGTTTTGCTTTGAATTAGCAGGCTATTGGCAATGTCATGTGTGTTGCATAGTTAAAAAGAGTGATCCTCAAGGAAGCACGCCACATTTAAGAAGTTCAAGACTTAACAGACAAAGCCATAGCTGATCTGATCTAGTGCTGGTGATGTCCCCTGTGAGTGGGAAGATGGAATAGATAAAATGCAGAGCTCCCTTCCAGCCAGTATTTCTGGGATTTTGTTTGACACATTACTGTGAATATTATTGGTATTTTAAGAGACTAAGTAACAAATCTGCTCTGATGAACTTCAGGGCCACAGTTATGCAAGTATTTGTGCATGCACCTGGAGTCAAGAGCCCAGTCTGGTGATTTCCTCTTAGGTGTAACGTGTTAAGAAAAATGGAAGGGAGGAGCAATAGATTGAATTGTTTTCAAATAAGTCATTTTTTAGAAAAGGCCTACAGAAAAGTGCATGAGGGCAAAGGAAGGTTTAACCAGCAAATGCTAGGAAAACACGGTTAGTAGGAAGTGTAATATTTTTGAAGACAGAGTCATGGAAGATATTCCTCAGTCTCCTGGAGTAATATGAAAATCCCTGCCATAACTTTTATGGTAAAAATCAATACTGTAAACACCTAAGCATTCATACAGCTCTTTTTGCCAGACATTTTTCCATCCTTCTAATTTTTATGGTCACAATCCTGGGAAGTTGCCAAGAATCACTTCCTGACTTCTGCTACTATCAATTTCGGAAAATACTGGACATTTTAAGCTGCTTCTCAGGTTATCAGTAGACTGCAGGACAGTGTTTTTTCAGACTCTGGTTCAGAATAATACTTACAGATGGGCCTAACCTCTGGGACTTGTCACCCCACTGATGTGAGTACGCATGTTTTAAAAGGAGGCATGTGCTAAAATGTTCTCCTCAACATCTTCTCTTATTATTGAAAGAGTAAAGTGAAATTTCCACCACAGAACCCTAGCAATCAAAACTAACGCTGTATTTAAAAGACTGAACATCTTGGTGCTTTTAAGAAAATAATACAGAATACAAACAGAACAATAGTTTTCTTCTATTACCTGGTGCCACTCTCATTGTTCCTGGCAACAGACAACATGTTTATTTTCTGGCTAAAATTATCTTGAATTTACATCTCATTGAAACATTTTAATACATTGAAATATTTTGGAGAAAAGAATATTATACAATAAATTTACAGTTAAAAATCCTACAGAAGTCCTACTGATAGGTAGGTAAATGCCCATGAAGTAAAGCTGCTGACTAAAGGATTATTTGTTTAAAAGAAAAAGACAAAGCATCTTTGTATGACGAGTTACAGAAATAGATGTTCCTTAGACACATGCAGGTCTGTTTAGCTCTACAATACAGAATAATAGTGAACTTATCTGGTAGTGTGCTTCTTACAAAATTCATTTATGAAGAGCCCTTATATGTTCTTTGACCTAACTACAATCACTGGGAACTTTGAGTTTTACCATTATCATTGATTACACATGCCATGGCATGGATCAGGGAATGAAAAATATTTTCAGTGCAGCAGGTAGGTTATTTTGTAATTAACATACTTGATATGTTTGTAAATATAAACATCAATCTTACTAATACAGTCTAGAAAACTGTGCAGAAACAAATCATGACAGACTAATATAACTTACGCTGACATTCCTTTTGCAAATAATATTGCGCCGGAAGGACCATGGGGGTAAAACTTTGGCTTTATCTTGCTGACATCAATCTTTCTAATTAGGAACTCACCTATGCTACCCTTATGAAATGGCATGGTGTTCTTGCTGTTGTACAGGAGGTACGAGAAATAATCTTACAGAAATAGGCTGTCCAAAGCTTCAAAATAGAAATTCCTTTGACATCTTTAACTAAGAACATGAAAAGGAACACATGACAAAGTAAATACTTCATAAAATATTCCCAAGAACTTTAAAAGTTTGATTTTTGCAACAGAAATGAAGGCAACATGGGAATAATATGGAGGTGGGAGACAAAAAAAATAAAGTAAATTTTACAGAAAGATTTTATAATTACATTCTTAAAGTAGCAGCTCTTGCATACTTTTTAACTGCTTGTTTTTCACTTACTTTATAGACATCATAGAAATTCTTGCCATTTGATTAACTGCTTCACACAGAACTCCTTGTAACAAAGACATTAATAACAACTTCCAAATTCCTGACCAGTCTGGCTTTCTGTGTGTAGCTAAATTCCCAAGGTCTAGTACAGTTAAGTGAAAAAAGAAATGCAATATTGTGGACCTGGAATCAAACTCTTCGGCCTTTATTTTGATAAAGAAAATAGTAACTGATGGGGAGTGTAATGCATGCACTGTTTCCTTTCTTTGAATCCAACTAAAATTGTTTGTGCACCTTATTAGATGAGATAGATAGAAATACCAATCATCTCACAGTTCTGTCAGTGATTTTACGTTTTCCATATAGGTCAAAACTAAAAGAGACAGAGAGAGATCACCTCACAGACTTCTGGTTACTGTTATCCAGCCATAAGGAATCAGTTATGAGGTAACTTTCCCGAGTCAGATTTTCACTGAAGATAACAAAAATAGAAAACCTCGAGACTGGTCAAGCCAAAGTCTCCTTCAGTACATAAAAGGTTCATAATTTAATGCATTTTTTCTCCTTTCTTCCACAAAGCTCAGAATTTTTATCAGGATTTCAGCATTCCTGTGATTTACAGCTGCTATAAAAATGAGTTGTTTCAGTATCAACAGTTCAGGTAAGTAAGGTTCTTTGCCATTTTAAAAATTTAGTATGTGTTCAGCACAACTGGAAATTCATATTCATCTATAGAATTCATAACAATTTCTATAAAGTGTTTGGTATTATGCTGAACAGCTTTAATTTCGCTGCAATGAAACAACCAAATATCCTTCAAACAGTGTCTTAACCCTAGTGTGTTAACTCCACCCAGTGTCTACCGACCATTTCCACCTCAAACACTGAACCATTAGTTAATGATTTATTGCAATAGTTTGATCATATCCCAGTCATTGATATTCAAAAGAAGCAAGCAAAAAGATTCAGTTCATTCCTCTATCTGCTGTCCATACTCTCTTCTTTCTGTGTAGTTTCCATTTTCAGGCCTGTGTAGGATTTTCATGATGCTACTATGGCCTTACAGTGCTATATGTCTGTTTTAGGATCCAGCCAGCAGAAATCAGCAAAGATTTCAATCCCTTTGTTCTCCATTCATCCAAGTTCTCTATTGCTCCTGCATTCATTTTAGCATTCAGCTCACCCAAATTAATTTTCTTTTGCAGAAGTAAATATCACACACAACTACTCATGTTATTCAGATACATTTCTCTGGCTTCTTTTCCTAATTGATGTGAGGAAGAAACTTCTAATGAAGCAATTTTTCATTAAAAAATGATTAAATTTAAACTTCAGTGTTTTCTAGAAAGCATACAACCGTCAATGAACTTCTGTCAAAACACAGACATGCTCCCTTTGCCAGATCTGACAGGCTACATAAAATCATATACTAATCATAGCACTATAACTGACTCTTTCAGTTCACCTGGACATCCAGAGTTCATGGCTTCAGGGCAGCTTCATCACACAGAATCCCTCAGAGCTAGGGGCTTCATGGCTTCCAAAGCTCTACTTTCAGTTTCACAGCAAGAAGTGCAGAAGTCATGAGACTCTAAGCTGGGACCACTGGAATCTAGACTATTGTTGACTTCAAAGCAGGGAACATGAAAATGTCAAGAGCTCTTTCTATCTTCCTCACCACTGAGCCAACATCCCTAGAAGATGTAAGCTGAATCATATGAGTTTCTCACATCATGGAGAGACAATATTCATCACTGACCTGGATGAAGGGAGCAAGTTTACTGATGATACAAAACTGGAAGGAGTGGCTGATACACAAGAGGGCTGAGCTGCCATTCAGAGGGACCTTGATGGAGAAATGGGCAGAAGCAAAACTCATAAAGTTCAGTACAGGCAAGTCTGGCACCTGGGGAGGAATAACCTCCTGCACCAGTACAGGCTGGGGGCTGACATACTAGTAAACAGCTCTGCAGAAAAGAATCTGGAAGTCCTGGCGAACAACAGATTGGCCGTGAGCCAGCCATGTGCCCTTGTGGGCAAGAAGGCCAAAGGTATCCTGGGCTAGCAAGAACATTGCCAGTAGCTCAAGGGAGGTGATTCTTTCCTTCCACTCAGCCCTGATGAGGCCACACATGGAGTATGGTGTCCGATTCTGGGCTTTCTAGTATAAGAGAAACATGGAGATACTGGAGTGAGTCCAGAGACTGGCCACTAAGATGACTTTTCCTCATATAAGAAAAGGTTGAAAAAGCTGAGCTGTTCAGCCTGGAGAAGAGAAGGCTGAGGGGGGGATCTTATCAATGTGTGTAAGTACCTGAAGGGAGGATGTAAAGAAGACAGGGCCAGACTCTTCTCCATGGTGCCAGTGACAGGATGAGAGGCAATGGGCACAAACTGAAACACAGGAAGTTCTGTCTGAGCTAGATGATCTCTAAAGGTCCCTTCTAACCTCAAACATTCTGTGATTCTGTAAAATTAATGAAGGAGAGTGGAAAAATATAAGTCATTATTACTTAAAAAAAAGAAAAAAAAAAAGAAAAATTTCCTGTAGTAATATCTGAATATCTTCTACTGCAATCAAAATTGATTCTTAATTGACAAGTATCCAAAAGCAGTTTCCTTCATTAATGTCTATATATTACTTGCTGCCCCTAGTGCCTGTGTATATTCACTCTAGGCTTGTAGAGGAGAGGTGCCAGTTTATGGCCTATGGTCAAAGGTTTTACAAAACCACCAAATAACATAAAATTACTGTCTCTGCACAATGCATCGCAGTTAGCATCTCTTGAGAAGAGTTATGTTCATGTACTGCAAAACTTCATTCACCTGGTTGTAATTCAAAATAATTACTGGGATGGGAAATGGTATTAATAGTGCATTCAGCTTATAGAGGATAGTTTCTTTTGAGGTGATCTGGACTTCAAAGTTGCAGTGAAGTGTCACTGTTTTATACACACAGAACTACATGTTTGAACAGATGGCTTGAGCACTTTCATGTAGAGAAAGGGGAGGCTGGAAATGGTTATAAATAGCTGTTTCTCTCTGAACAGTCTAGACATTTCTGCATGAAATTCTTAAATGGCAATTTAATAAATGACTGTTACAATGGACTTTGTCAGCACTTTGGCACAAAATACCAGAACCAAACTGTCACACAAACAAAAATGATTTCAGAAATACTTCAGGTTTTGCAGTTACAGGGTGCCTGGCTTTTATCAGAAACACAGTAAAGAGAACTTTACAACTTTTTTTATTTTTTTCCTCCTAGGAAAGACAGTTGCGAGAATCATATGCCAGTCCACCCCTAAAATTCCTCTGCTGACCATAATGAAATGACAGATAAAAGGCAGCAAAGCTAAAAACGAATTATTGCTACTAAGAAGACAACATGGTTTTGTCTGTATAAAAACATCATGCATCCAAATGTAAGTTACATTGCCCCAAAGTCATTACCAGCCCCATTCACCTCTCACTATCTTTTCTTATTAGCACTGGTCATATTAGTTATCACTTCAATTACTAAATGGCATGCCAATTTCCAAGAAGGCATCAATGATCCAGAGAATATCTGGCTCACATTTTTTGGAAATGGTCATATTTTTTCCTTTTGTATAATGCATACTTTCATTGCCACTTATGAGCACAGCATCTTTCCTATAAAAGGAGGAGTGAATGAGCAGCCTTTTCCAGCTGCTGCACAAGCTGAGTGATAAAAACTCTTGAAGGTCCAAATTTGGAGCTCAATGTGCAAGTGCAAATAGGCCAATAAAAATAAAGCAGAGCCAGGAATTCCAGGATACAGAAAGAATTCAGCATCAGTGATTAAGTCACTTCTGGGATATCTACAATGCAAAGGTGAAAGAATAGTAATGACCTCTATAAGCCTCTGAACTTCCATATCCCACAATACCCCTGCTACAGTGGGGCTCTGCTCTGTGCCAGAGCTTTGCAAACCTTTCTCTATATCCTAAGTGGGGCAGGACTGCACCAGAGATATCATGCTAGGACCATCCAGCACAGCTGAGAGATAGACATACCCTTCTACCATTTTATACCTGACAACATTTGGTGTTAGTACACCAGTGGTTGCATCATTGCTTCTGTGCAACAATTTCACATAATATGCACAGAAGAATGGCAAAGTAACATCCTGGACTAAAAGCCTAGATCAAAGGATCATGCCATATAATTACAATGCGCGATGAGAAAAGGATAACCACCTCATAACTGCTGTGAATCACTTCAACCGTGCAAAAGCAAGGAAGAGCTACTCACTGGTTTGCCCCTGGGCACATAATGAAGCCAGAGCTCCATACTGTATGTTAAAATCTGAATTCACCTCAATTAAAAAGGAGGTTCATGTTCAGAGCAGGGGCAGAAGTATTATCTTCCTGCTATTACAGTTGTAGATCTCATGCACTTAACTCTCCCTGCAACAATCCTGCTTCGAAGCCTCAGAGGTCTCCTCCATTTGTGAGCTGCCTTTAACATGACGAACTTGGATGTGGTCTCTGCCTGTGACATGCTTCAGCTGTGATGCAGCTGTGTCTGTGCCTAGCTGGGACCCTTTTGACCCAGCCCACGACCTTGACATACAGGCCTGACTTCTCTGCTTGACCCTGGACCTGCCACATTACTGTGGACTTGTCCGGTGGCCTGGACTGTTGGCTGAACTTGGTCACCATCAACAGATCTGCTCTGTGCATCTCACTTGGGTACAGTGGGACTGTGACCTTGCTGGAGACATCACTCATTCTGACTGTCTTGGTGTCATGGTTGGCTCCCAGCTCCTCTACCCCTGCAGAGCAGCCTGCCCTGGCTGCTCCCTGACCATCTACCTCTGTTATCATGAGAATAAGAATTATGTAAACATCTTTTTAGGTATACATTTAGACCACAGACTATTTATCCAATGACTGCTAAGTGAAGAAAAATTATGAATTAAAAAAAAAATAATGTAATTCAGCTATGGTGCCAAAAATATCTTATATTTAGAAAAATATAAAATGTGTTCTCTCCTACCAGGCTAATATAATGCCAAAAAGAATTTGTTAAAATAAGTGGCTCTTAGTCTTTAAAGGTCTCTTTGGATAATATTTAGTTGTGGGGGTTGAGTAGAAAGAATTATGCCAAACAATTCTTTGTAAGCTCCTGTAGCTGTAAGAGATTGCCTAATAAGATAAACACATAAGGATTTATTAGACTGATTAATATCACAAATAAGGTTGGAACAAACCTCTCTCCAGTAGTGTTTGATGTCTAGTTTGGGCAATACATTTTAGTAGTTCATCTATATTTGTTTCTGAACTCAAAATTATGAGAATTTAGTATAGACAATAAGTGTATACCTGTGCTATCTTTGGTTGCATTATAAGAATTTGCAGTCAATTAAGGAGTAAATATGTATTCATTCTCTTAATCTTCCCAGACATTTTTCTTAGTTTATTTGAGACTTGATCCTATAATCACTTAGGTACTTAATTAACTTTAAGTAGCTGCATAAGCCTCAGTTTCAGCAGGGACTTCTTGACTGCTTTAAGTTAAAAATGCACATAAATACCTAAGGATGGAAACCCTAAGTGATGTTCAGTGATTATTTGAAATTAAAGTGCTGTGTGTTTTCTGTGACATACACGTCTGTATATAGAGGGAATAACGCAGAAACAGAACAGTAAATCACAGCTTAGCTCACAAAGTCACCAAATATGATATTTTAGGAGTCAGGACAATATAGGACAGGAGTTTCTGGGCCTGAATATTTCCCCCCCACACACACACACAAAATACATTAAAGGCAAGTCTATCTGGCAGAAAAAAAGTAGTATTTCAAAATAACACTATAACTGAAGTATCTCCGGATAACAAATTCTATCTTGGAGCTAGACAAAGGAGAAATTCTCTTGCATATTCTTCTACACTGTAAAAATTAAAATGTGCATATCAGCAAATCATGAGAAGGCAATTGATCTGATGTACTGCACTGATCATGCTAATTAAAATTTTTGGCAGACAAAATTTTTTCGGCTCTTTCTTGACATATTTTTCCCCACTTAGGATCTGATTTTTCAAAAAAAAAAAAAAAAAAAGTTTGGAAAACAAAGGCTTTATTCTTTATATTAAAAATATTAATTTGTGCAGCAGTAGAAGGAGAATAATCCAGGAGCTAATGTCATAATAGCCACTGAATTAACAGATATGCCATCATCAGAATGGAGATATAGCCAGCCTCTGCCTCAGGCAGCTTGTGTTGTTATGTCATGGGTTTTGCAGGGCAAGAAATAGAATTGTGTTACTCACTTAATTCAAAATATATTTAAGTTACTGGAAAGCCATCCGTGGCCTTCTATGTGTGCTGGATCATACCTCAAGCACTCATGGGACATGCTGTGGTCCATCATGGCTCTCTGACCCCTATCCTGGATTTCACAAAACTAACTAGTGGTCTGAGGCTCATTCCTTTGAAAAGAGACTGTTCCAGATCCCCCTGCTGAGGATACTGTCTCCCCCATTCCTCTGCTAGACTGGAGAGTGGAGAGTATTTTACATGCACAGGATTATTCATTATCATGCTACACAACAGGGAATATGGTCCATGATGACACAGTATTTAGGATTAACGGAAGACAAGTCGGGAGGTTACTGAGTCCTTCCGGGGTAGATTGATGGACTATATGAGAGCTGACTGGTCAGCTACTATGATAAGCAAATGCCCAAAGGCCTCACCTCCAATGACTCTTTTAAGGTCAGGCTACAACAGCTGTAGAGAAAGACAACAAACTTTTGCAGTCAGCAGAGCTTCTGAGAGGAAAAAGAGCAGGGTAACACTTCAAAAATGTCTCACCTCCACCCTCCACCCCCTTAGAAGGGAGAACAGACAAGAGAGGTCTTTGTTCAACCTCAGGGTCAGCAGGACCATGAAGAAAGATGAATAGTCATAGGGTTATAGTGAGACATTCATGTTTCCATCTCCAAGTTCTTTTGCCAAAAGCCTTTTACAGAAAAGAAAGAAAAAAAAGAAAAAATGAAAGGGGAGGGGAAGGGTATATTCTTTGACTCACCTTTAGATGAAGATTTAAAGTGGAAAGAAGGTATTTCATTCCATGCAAATATTAGTTTTTGTGCTACTAATGGCAGAATTACTGTTAGTAGCCTAGCAGTTCTAAAGCTTGATCTAACAGACTTCAGAAACAGCAGTTGGATAAGAAAATCAAGCATGATCCAGGGCTTATAGTATCAGCCAGATTCAGTTCCCTGGTCTGTAATGTCCTTTTCTATGATTTTGTGAGCAAGTCAGTTACAGCCAGATTCATAAAGGTGCTATTTACAGTCTAGCTTTATGTTCGCTGTGGAAAATCACAGAAAAAAAGGTTAAAGGGACCTGTGGGGGTCACCTAGTTCAACCTGCTGCTCAAAGCAGGGCTAATGTGAGGAATCAGGTTGCTCAGGGCCCCAGCTTGCCAAATGCAGCATACCTACAAGGGTAGAGATCACATAACCTTTCTGAGCAATCACTTCCAGCACTTAATTGCTTCATTGAGAAGATTTTTTTTTCAATTTTCTAACCAGAATTTCATTTTTTACAAATTATGACTCCTCTTTTTTGTCCTTTTGCTCTGTTTTGTCCTCCGAGAAGAGTCTGGCTTGGTCGTGTCTACAACCCTCTCCTTCTGTAGTGAAAGCTGTAGTAGGTTTTTCATAACAGTAATAGAATATTGAAAAAGAGCAGTAAACTGGTAATCCAGCACCTTGCACCAGCAAGGAGAAAGAGGATGTAGCTCCTTAACAAAACTATGTGTCAAGAAAAGAATTCTTCAGATAATCCTTGCTTCAAGTTTCTAAACTGGACTGCGAGTTGTTCATTTTGGGATATCCCCAGAAAACATGAAGGTTGCCCTCAATCTTTAGGCTTTCCCCACCATGTACAAAAGGCATTTTAAGCAGTCTAACTCTCTGTGTAATGGTCGTTGTGCAGTATCTAGAGGATTATCTGAGGTCCTTCAAACAATTCATTTGGACTTCAAGAAAGCTACGGAGATTGGGGTGGAGATCTTGCCTGATCCTTGTGCAGATTCAAGAGGATGTGGAGAAATGTGCTGAATGTGTCCCTGCTTCTTCTGGTTTCTGAATGCAGTCTGCTCCTTCTACATCTTTTCAATGAAAAGGGCAGGGGACAAAGTGTTGGAAGCACTGAACTGTCCTGACTTCCTAAGCAAGGAAATAAACACTACCTACCAACTCACCTGGAGGATGATGCTCTTCTAATATACTGTCTTACATGACTTTTCCATCATGGCTTTGGCTCTGCAATGTTTGCATTGCACAGATATGCCTTTAAAGATTTATCCATAGTGAAGAGGAAACACAGCAGGACTAATATTTGGATAGTGGATAAAAACAATTTTGTTCATGACTAATAAAAATAAAATACAGAGGTTGTTTAAGAAATATTTTGTTAATATTTCTAAAATACTTCAAAATATGATTAGAGTAGATGGTAAAAGTTCTGATTATGACAAAGTATTCATCTAAATAATCTAGCTTTCCCATAGTTTCCTCAGGGGGTTGTACACTATTGTTCATTTACCAATTAAATTTTGTTCTGCTAACTGTATAGGGGGGAAGTAAGACACTAACTTCTTCTGAAGACTCTTTTGGGGAATTCTACAATCTGTATGTAAACAATATATCATGAAATAGGATACTCAGGTACAAGTACCTTCAGTATCTCACAGAGCTGCTAAGTATTTATTTAATACTCGTACAGTAAATACTGTGAGGTGTTTGAATTAACTCCTAGTTTAAGCAGCAATCTTTTCCTACCAAATATGTTTTTTTTTCCCCAGGAATAAAAAGCAACATTGATCAACACACACACACACACAAATCAGTTTTCTGAAGGGAAATATTTCAAGAGAAATGATGAAAACCTCCTTGTTGGACAATTCAAAGCTTGTGTGTGGGAAGCAGAAGCAGAGCTGCGACTATTCAGTTCTTTCTTTTCAGATTCTGCAACTGAAGTGTAAGAAGGGGCTAGAATTCTTTAGGCCACCAGTAGTACGTTTATTTCTCCAGTGGGAATGCATCCTTTAAATTTTAAGTATATTTGGATTTATACTGAAACTGCCCCCCCTTCATTGTTCTCACTTTACCAATGGGCTGGCACAACAGCCATGCAATACTCATTTGTCAGATCCACATGTCATGATAGATGCATCACTATATGTAGATCAAAAAAATCCAAAGATATAGCTAAACATGTAGACTCTAAATGCTGATTATAATATAAGGCCATCTTAGCATTATTTTGAGCTCAATCAAGTATTGCTATTTGCTAAAATTGTATGTAGTTATACATTAATATGCATTAATATATCAACTAATCATAGAATGCTAATTAAAAATTCAAAACTTTCATGTAAGAGTTTTTACATTAACAATATTGCACTGCAATAATCGATGACAATCTTAGGAAAGCTCATTTCAACCAAGAACCAGATTTCTTCAGCTAAGGAAACTTTCCTGTCATTGCATCTGCAAGGCATAGAACACAAAATTCAAACCATATGTTTTAAAACACATTTGCAGCTCATTTGAAAGAGATGAAATGTTTCTTTCTTTTTCTTTCTTTCTTTCTTTTTTTTTTTTTTTTTTTTTTTTACAGCAAATGGCTTGACAAGGTTAGATTTTTGCACACGCACATAGAGAAGTGCCTCAAAATGGCAGTTGAATGAACCAATGAATGGAACATTCATTGCAGATCAGTGGTTCCTCATGGCAAGTCATGAGCTGTGTTGGCTTGGCAAAGTGTTGAAACAGATGGAACTGTGACAGCTGGTGAAAAGCTGGAGACTAAGGATGTTTGTCCCTCTGAAAATAAGAAAGCATCATATTCAAAAAAGTGATGCAATATAGCAAGCTAGCACATAGCTGACCACATTGGGAAGGCAGAAATAAAGACTCCTACTTTGGAGAAACACTGTTCCCTCATACCTCACGCTGTTCCCTTACATCTCAATCTATGATGCAGCCAATGGACTGGTAAGGAGGATTATTGAGCCTGGTCAATGGATACTTTGATGTAAGGAATTCCAAATATTAGAGCATTCCCAGAAAGGACTAAGATCTTAGCCTAATTTTTCTCTCATAATTTTTCTCTCATTTCCTTCATCTCTACATATTTTGCTTTGTACACCACCGTATACATGGTGCTGCATAATAATTAAATAAACTAAGAGTACATTTGTTTTTGTTGTCCACAACAGCCCTTTGCCTCTTGAAGAAAGGCCTTCTAGGGAAGCATAACAAAATTGAGAAAGAAGTTTTCTGTGGAACGTTAAGAAACACACGGACAAGCAGAAATGGGTCTAAATTAACATTTTACAAGAAGCAACACACAGTACCATGTACACTTTATTATGGCTGTTAGTTATCTAATTAATACATCAAGCACATTATGATGCAATATATACATAACAGTGGAAAAAGGACTTGATACACTCTAACATCTACTTAGCTTCACTGTGACCTCCAAAGAAAAGAAAATAACACATCAGCAAAAATAAATAGTTCCTCCCTCCTCCACAAATAGAACTGCTCTCTCTAAGTGCCTGTTTTTCTCATCAAAATGTCTCTTGATCTTGCAACATGCAACAGATCTTAAAATGTACTCAGGGATCACTTTCAATTACAGGCCTGCACTATGCCTGAGATGGTCACATAAATTTATTCTGGTAGTTATTTCCATCAGAAAGAATTTTCAGCTTGGTTTATTTAGTTTTAACAAGGTAGTTCTGGCTTTTTCAGGACTGCCTTGAGCTTCTGTTCATCTTCTACCTATTCTTCCCAAGGACAAAAATGTCATCCATTATTTTGTAGCCCATAAAAACATACTATTTTCCAGCGAAACAACTTCCCTAAGTAGAACACAATATAATGACAGTCTGAGGAAATAGCACTTCCTAAAAAAGAAGCTGAATGCAACTAATAGATTTGATCTGAGGATTCAGGAACACTGTTGAAAAACCATGTGGGAAAATATCTGGATCAAGATGTCCTCCAGCAACTTCTTCCCTTGAAAGTATTTATTTTCCTTTTATTTAATTCTTGTATACATATGCCTTTGGATACATAAATGGAGGTCATATCATCAGGCTGACAATCTTTTGATCTCTTGTCACTCTTGCCACAAAACTTCTCTAACAGTGTTAATACATTTTTGTCTGCTCATATGGCACATACTCCACTGTCACTTGCAAAATAATGCAATCCAAATGGCTTACTCTAAGCTTCATCTTTCTCAGGCAAATAATGAACTTTTAGGAACCCTGATTTTATGCTCTATGTATGAAGTACTCTGGATCCTCACCTCACCCACTTGGAAAGCACTGTCCACATGTCAGTCTGGACTCAGAAACTTTTGTTGCCTGTTAGTTTTGGTTAGATTTGCCAAGGTCTAATTTGGGGTATCTTAGCTGTCAGAGTATCTTGTCTGAGATACTACTCACAATTTCATCTCTCATAAGACTCAGTTTACTCCCTGCTCTAGAAAATTGACTCTTTTGACACTGAAAAAGAAAACAAAACTCTAAAAATAAACTTGCTCTAAAGTATATAGTGACTAGTTGAAGCCTGTGACAATGAGAGGATCCTGCTGCTGAACTTTGGGGCTTTTTTGACACTACTATGTAAAGTTACATTAAGTTCCAGACCATTACAATAATATTGATAGATATAGATGCACAAATTTAGAAATCAAGTTCCTTTGTTCTGAATGGCACAGAAGGGCCAGTCTTGGTAATTCTTATCTGGATAATTTACTTGACAAAACCCCTTGAAACCTGAGCCTTAGAATGCTCAGCTGTCCTAGCCCTTATTCAAGCATTGGCATAATATCCTTCTATTCAAGGTAGGAAGTTAAATTATGGATAAGTAGACAGCTACATAGATGAGTATCTGGTTGGATGATTGGGCTCAAAGCACAGTGGTCAATGTGCCATATTCTACTTGGAGGCCAGTAACAAGTGGAATACCACAGGGATTTGTTCTAGACCTGTCCTGTTTGATATTTATCAATGACTTGAGGAGGCAACAGAACACATTCTCATCAAATTTGTGAATGACACCAAATCGGAGGAAATGGAAAGGGAGAATCAGGTGATATTCTCAGGCACAGGACTGCCATCCAGACAGACCTGGACAGGCTGGAGGAATGGGCCTACAGGACCCTGATGAAATTCAACAAGGACAAAGGTGAAGCCTCACCTGGGACAGAAGAATCCCTTGCAGGAATATAGGCTGGGGAGTGGCTCTGTGGAAAGGTACCTGGGGGCACTGGTGGACAGCAAGCTGAACATAAGCCAGCTAGTATGCCCCAACAGCAAAGGCCAACAGAATTGTCAGATGTGATGACAGGATCACAAACAGTAGATGGAAGAAAGAGATTATTCCCCTTTACCTGGCATTTCTTAGACCACATCTGGAATACTGCATCCTGTTTGGGGTCCCTCAATACACAGAAGACATCAATAAACTGGAGCAAGTTCAGCAAGAATGACCGAGAGAGTCAAGGGATATGGAGTACATGCCTGTCAGGAGAGACTGAAGGACCTGGGCTTGTTCAGTTTGGAGATGAGGAAGATTTGGGGTACCTAACAGCCACGTTCCAATATCTGTGAGGAGGTTATCAAGAAGGCAGAGCAAGGATCTTCACAGTGGTGCATGGTGGGAAGAAGAGAAACAATGAGCATACACTGAAACAAGGGACATTCTGACTGGATATAAGGAGAGACTTTTCACCATGGAGACAGTCAAGTATAGGAATAGGTTGTCCAGAGAGGCTGTGCATTCTCCATCCTTTACAGTTTTCATGACTATACTAGATAAAGCCCTGAAAAACGTGGTCTGACCTTATAGTTGACCCTGTTTTGAGCAGGAGTTTGGATTAGATCATCTCCTGAGGACTGTTCCAACCTGAACTATCACGTAATCCTAAGAGTGTGAACTATTGTGAACTAGCAAAATATGTCACACAAGAAGGCTAATCTACTCAGTCATTGCATTACTTCTGCCCCTCCTACCCCAAACAGTGTCACACACCCTTCCCAAAAAGAAACATACAAAGTAGCTGCTATGTTAGGTTGTTTAACTACTTTCTGTACTACTAAAGTACTATAAAAACATAGAGAATTCAAGAATATATTTAAGTCCTCATTGTGTCAAACTGTCACCAGTTTCCAGCTCTGTTATACACAGTTGGATGCTAGAAGAATATTGCATCAGTGGATAATCTCACTGACTCACTAAATCATGATTCAAAACCTCTATACTTTGTTGTGAGAGCTGTTGAATTGGACTAGCCAATAACCCGCTTACATATGCTCTTTTAATCAAGCATAGTCAGATTCAGTTTCTTCTGTTCTGCAGGAATCCAGATGCCTCCCACAACAGTCTTCCCACTGCACTTGATTACTGTGTTGTTTTATGGTCTTTGGCCATTCTAGCTGTCCCTTTTTTGATGGTAACGAACACCAACAAAGTCCATCAATTATGCAGCAATGAAGAGTGCCACCATTATTCAGAATAATCCTAAAATAGTGGTTTTGTTTATCTGCAATACTAATTCCTCTCTTTCAAATGCTTTGGCTTCATTTCCCCTTCCCCATAAGCTCCACTGTGATAAATGCATAGACAATCCCATGAGATTTTCTGTTACACTTCCATTTCTTGATTTTTGAAATCTTCATTATATTTAGTAGTATTCCTCACATCTGAATGAAATAAGTAGTGGTGGGACAGAAAGCAGCAAATCAGAACACAGAGTGTTTTAGTATTAAGTATAAGGAATGCAGATACTTCTTACAGCATTTTCTTCTTCAGCAAAGTGGAGAGCAGGGGGAGAACCATGGCTTGCATGATTTTCTTATAAAACTGTGAGTAAACAATAATACAGCTTTCAACTAGTTTTAAGATTCCAGTCTTGTTTTAAATTTTACAAGATTATTTTCAACTCATTGAAGAGACTTCCTGAACTGAGCCACTTCAGTTGCCTAAAATTGCAAGTGTTATATTTCATAGAATAATTGAGGTTTGAAGGGACCTCTGGAGATTGTCTAGTCCAGCCCTGCCGCTAAAAGCAGGGACAACTACAGCAGGTTGCTCAAGGCCTTGTCTAGTCAGGTTTTGAATATCTTTAAGGGTACAGACTCCATAACCTCTCAATAAAACTACCCTTACAATTAAAAAGTTTGTTCTGATATTGAAGTGGAATTTCCCATATTTCAATTTGTGCCCATTGCCTCTTCACTTTTCACTGGATACCACTAAGAAGAGTTTTGCTTCATCTTCTTTACTCCTTCGCATCAGATGTTTATACACATTGATAAGATTCCCGGATCTTTCTTGAAGCTAAGCAATCTCACCTCTCGCAATCTTTTCTCCTAAATCTGATGCTCCAGTTCCTTAATCATCGTAGTGGCCCTTCACTGGACTTACTCCAGTGTGTCCATATCTTTCTTCTACGGGGAAGCCTAGAAGTGGACACAGCACTTCTGATGTGGTCTCTGAAGTGCTGAGAAGAGGGGAAGAATCATCTTCTCAACCTGTGGGCAGACTCTTCCTAATGCAGTCCCATGTGCTGTTGGTCTTCTTTGCCACAAGGGCACATTGCTAGATCATGGTCCATTTGTTGTCCGCTGAAACCCCTTTTCCTTTTGTGAAGAGCTGTTTTACAGCCCAAGAGCCTGCGGCCTGTACTGGTGCACAGGGTTATTCCTCTCCAGGTGCAGGACTTTACATTTCCCTTTGTTGAACTTAATGAAACTTATGTTGGCCTGTTCCTCCAGCCCACTGAAGTCCCTCTGAATGGCAGCCCTAGTTTATCACTAACCCTCTAGTTCATCAGCCACTCTTCTCAGTTTTGCATCACTAGCAAACTTACTGAGGGTGCACTCTGTATGATCATCCAGGTCATTAATGAAGATGTTAGACCATGTTGACCCCAGTATCCACTCCTCAGGTACAAAACTAGTGACAGGCCTCCAGCTGGACTTCATGCTGCTGACTAAAACTCCTGGAGCCCAGCAGTTCATACAGTTTTCCATCCATCTCACTGTCCACTTATCTAGTCTGTACGTCATGAGTTTGTCAATGAGGCTATTAAGGTAGACTGTGTTGAAAGCCTTGCTCATATCAAGAAGAACAATATTAGCTGCCCTCTTCTCATTCACCAAGCCAGTTGTTTCATCGTAGAAGGCTAGGAGTTTGCTCAGGTGTGATTTCACATCCATAAAACCATGCTGACTATTTTTAATCCCCTTCTTGTCCTTACTAGGTTTGGCAACAATTTCCAAGATTATTTTGGCTCCATCACTTTCCCAGGTGAGGCTGCTCACCTTATAGATACCTGGATCCTCCTTCTTGCCCTTCTTGAAGATAGGATTGACATTTGCTTTCTTCCAGTCCTGAGGAGCCTTCCAAAGGTAATCAAGAGTGCTCTCACAATAGCACTGGCCAGCGTCCTCAGCATTCTGGGATGTTACCCACCAGGTCACATGGACTTGTGTATGTCTAATAAATTTAAAAGTTCCCTAATGTGATCCTCCTCTACCCAGTGTAAGTCTTCATTGCTCTGGATTTCCCCACTGATCTCAGTGGCCTGGGATTCTTGAAGGCAAATATTACCAGTAAAAAATGAGATGAATAAGATGTTGAGCACATTGTTTTCTTCCATGTGCCATGTCACCACCCCTGCCCTATTCAGCAATAGAAGTTAAAGCTACCTGAGTAGTTAAAAGTTAGAAACTGATCACAGCAATAAGTGAATTCAGTAGCAGCAGTGGAGGAAGACTTGGTGTCATAAGAACAAGATACCCAGTGTAACGCAGAGAAGACTAGGGTGCATGGCAATAGCTGTGATGTAACACAGCCCAGAAACTAGGATCAACAGGAGAATGACATGACCTCAGGATCATGGTTTGGCACCACATCTCAGAGAGGATCTGCAATGCAAGAGCATGCTGTTCCAACAGAAAGGATGTTGT
This sequence comes from Rhea pennata, assembly GCF_028389875.1. Lineage (NCBI taxonomy): Eukaryota > Metazoa > Chordata > Aves > Rheiformes > Rheidae > Rhea > Rhea pennata. The sequence continues at coordinate 74,545,251 of NC_084664.1, forward strand.
ACAACTGAGGTAAGGAAGATAATGCATTTTTACAATTCTTCCATTCTGTTTATATTACATAGCAACATCCAGTAAGTTTCGAAAAAAGGCTAGATCACATCTGCTTAGAGGCCTTTTTTTTTTTTTTTTTTTTTTTTTTTTTTTTTTTTATGGATCTCTGATTAGGGTAAGTCTCTAGGGGGGATGTGAATGAGAGAGCTGAGGCTGTAGAAGCATTTACTATCTAGCAAACAGGCAGTTACGCTATATACTGTAATATTCCAGCATTTTCTTGCAACCTCCAGCATGTGTGTCACTTGAATACTAAATAAAATGAACTGGCCAGAACTTTGTATTACCAATATTGTAATTTCTATACTGAAGATATAGGTGTGAGACTGAGAGTTTCTCTTGATTGTGGAGGTCAGTTATTCATGGAAGAAGGGAGTAAGAGGGAAACATGAAGAAAATGATGTCCTTTGTACATTTGATGTCAAGCTGCACAAATTAGTAGTTGAGGGTCTGGAATTATTTTTAAGTCATATCAGGAAATGCATGGTTTTACAGTTTTGTTTCTTTTACTTTTATTCATTCAGGGTGCTTTTCAAACTAAAGGTTCCAGCATTTAGAAAATGTCTATCAAATAGCATTCCTATCAAAAGGAGTGCTATTCCTGCACTAAAAACATTAGAACACCTGTGCTCATGAGATTTGAATCTGAGAAAAAGTAGCATATCTTTTCAAATATGTGCATTCTAGCAGAATAGAATAGCTTATTAAAGCCTTAATTAAAAAAACAAACAAGCAACCACTTCCTGGATTCAGTGTTTTTTGCACCCTACCATCCAAATGCAATTGATAAAGTCTAGCTAGAATAAGCTTAGATAAAATAAAAAGGATGACATATTTAAAACATAGAACTCACCCTCCAGTAAGAAGATAAATAGGCACAAAGGATTTGGACCTGGAGCACCCCTTTTAATGGAGAAATTATGTCCAGTAACAGATGCTTGCTAGACAGAAAAACTCTTGGGGACCCCCCTTTTCTGGTGTGGAATACAAAACTCTTGGAGAGCTGAGATAAGACATTCTCTCCTACCCACAGTGCATGACTGGACCATTATAATAGCTCGGAAGATGCTGATGTGGGTAGAATAAAACAGAATTTTTAGCTAGTATAGAACAGCTTTACATGTGATGAGACATGCTCTGTATGCGTGCTGTAAGAGCATGGAACAGCTCGATGCACCATTTGTATACTGTTACGCATGCCTGGTGTATATGGCAAAGTCTTAATTTCACCAATAAGAAATCCAAAGCACCAAAAGAAAGTGACTTATTTGGTTGGATAGACTCTAAATTGCTGACTACATTAAACTCACATTAATTGTGTGGGTCAGTCAACTGGGACAAGATTGTTTGGTGACCTAGAAATATTTGTGGTAAATAGACATTCTCTTTTAAATATATGATATTAATTAAATCCTTTGAAATAAGGCAGCTAGATTTCATCAAATGTATTACACAAGTCACTGTCTTTCTGGCCAATGTACAGTGCTCAAATTTGCAAAGTTCCTGCCTGGGTTTGGTCAAATGTGATAGACCACTATGGATTCCATTATAGTGGTTATCACATTTGACCAAAAAAAAAAAAAAAAAAAAGGGGGGGGGGGAGTTGCTCACTCACAAAAGCAAAGGGGAAGAAAGCACAGTGAAAGGGAAAAGTGGCCTCCAAATAGAGTATTTTATTTGGAAATCAATGTGTTAGGATAAGAAACAAATAAGAGTAATTTATAAGAGTAATTTCTTTGGAAGACTTTGAATATCCCAGATGTAAATACGGCAGTCAATAACATATTATACAAAAAGGAATAAAAGAATTATTTTAGCAGAAAAAGAAGAATATTTGGAAGTCAGACTCCCTTTCATATCTATCTCAATTGAGTGAGTCTCTTGGAGCACATACAGGGATAGCGGAAAAGAGGATACAGCTTTAAACTCTTTGCTGGCTAAGTCCTTGGAACGTCTATGCATCTTTTCAAGCATGTGTCAACTTGCCTTATACTATACTGGGGATCCAAATCCAAGCTTATTAAGTAGTCTGAATTAGAAAACAACACTCCACTCTCCTGCCCCTGCAACCTCATGCACATCCAGGATCAAAATTCTCCCCTTCTTATCCCCGTGCTCCCAAATGTGATGGGAAAGCTCCCAGAATAAAGTTTCTTCTATGAATTCTGCCAAGAACATAAAAATATTGAATTTAAAATATCTTATGACGCATGAAAAACAAAATTAGAATGACTATTCAAAGAGCAGGAGAGAACATCCGCCAATTTCAACAAAAAAACCTGTAGATCATTTATGACTTCAGACCTTCCCCAAATCAGCTCTGTAGGACTACACTAACACATTCAACTTCAGGACGTGGCATTGCCTGTCTCCTGGCATTCTGAAGAGCTAATCCCTACTACTGCTCCATTTCAGTGAGTCTGGCAGTGGAATTCATGCATATTGCCACAATGCCTACCATGACAACCACTCTAGACCACTCATTAACTTTTCAGGAAACTCACGGTGGAAGATTTCTCTGTGTGTTTTCTCCTCTTCTCCATTAAGGCGGAAGAAAGGACAGTAAGCCTGATTGTTCTCAGGTGGAAGAAAGGAGGGGAAAGAGTAAATCTGAACCCCTTCTTTGACTTTCCACCTCTAATTGTCTGACTTAAATTTTACCTTTTCCTTGGCTCCTACACCTCCCCTCCTACATTTCAGCTTTTTTATTTTTTCATTTTTTTTTCTTTCCCCGAGGATGTTTTGTTCATCTATTCATTTGTCAGGAAACAGCATCTCTCATTGGGCTTCATCAACAGAGATCTAGTAAATTATCATCTTTTTTGTACTTTTACTGACCCCTTTTTGGAAGATCCTTTAAACAAAGAGACATAAGATCTAGAGGACTAGTATTAAGAAGATATTATGTGTTTTCTGCACACTGAAGCTTGTGGTTGGTTCCAATGCAGATAGAAACACAATATTAAATGAGACCTCAGATTTCATGGGTAGAACTTGGGTTTGTAATAAAAAAGAGATCTACTCTCCTCATGGTCTAAACAGGACCCAGCTTTCAGGAGAGATTTGTGTTTTAAAGACAAGCTGAAGTTGGTTTCAGGCTAGATTAACAGTTATGTAATGGGAGTCCAGTAGACTCACAAGGGGCCCGAGCCAAAATCTAGTCTACAAGGGCTCAGACCTTCCCGTTTCCATGTTACATTATTGAAAGGGCAGCTTGCAGCTGAAATCCACATTTGAGTCTATGTTCACCTGCATGGCAGCTGAGCCAGAAGAAAGGAAGTATTTCTGTAGGGTTTTTCACAGCACAGCAGGTCCTTCAAACACAATTTAGTGGCAAATGCATGCAATATTGAAATGATAAGTTCTACTTAGACCATGGAAACAACTGCTTGCTGTAAGCATCTATTGTTACCAGGAAGCCTTGAGAGAGGAAATGAAGACTGCCACTATATCCACCCCAATTGGTTTCCCCTTCAGGAAAGGCCAAAAGGATCTCCTGCTGCCTGATAGAGTAGTTTAGCAAACTTGTTGTTTAATGTCCTGGAAAATTAGTGTTTGGAGAGTGTTGCAGCTAAAACTAATCCGTTTAGAAAAGTGGCCAACAGCACAAATTTACTAACTCCAGTCTGTTCTACAGGTGTTATCAACAACTTCAGTTGTACATGCAGATGATGCCAGCTGACCCCAACTGTTTTTCTACAGTAAATTATATTTTGTTTAGAAAGGCATTTTAACAACTGTGAAATCATGCTCAAATCTGTACTAACAGCATACACAACAGCTGGTAACAGCTTGAAGATGCCTCCGAAAGATACATAATGGCTTGTCCAATTTAACTCCAGTGCAGTTTGACGATATCCAAATGTTCAATATGAAACAACAGGATATAGTGGCATCTAAGTTATCTTTATAAACTACTGTGCTCCATGCAGATCAGCATTAATGTAATTATGCTAGCAAATTGTTTAGCAAATAATAGAATGGACAATTCCTATCACTGCTTATGTCAGAGTGTGCAAATTAAACATGAAAAGTATATAGACTAATTACTAGATAGAAACAAGTTTTTAAATGTATTAAATACAAAAAGCACAGACAGCAATTACTAGGTAGAAATAAATTTTTAAATGTGAGAGTGACAGAGCACTGGAACAGGTTGCCCAGAATGGTTGTGGAGTCTCCTTCTCTGGAGATACTGAAGGCCCGCCTGGTTGTAACCCTGTCTAACATGCTCTAGGTGACCCTGCTGAGCAGGGTGGTTGGACTAGATGATCTCCAGAGGTCCCTTCCAACCTTACTGATTCTATAATTCTATGATATATTTACACTTATTGTGTTGGTTCAACAGAAAAAGAGGTCCAGTTTAGCTATTTGTATGCATCACACAAGCTGATCAAAGCCCACTGACAGTCAATAATTCAGAATTCCTTCCTTAAAATCAATGGGTCAGGAGTGCAAAGTTTCTGTCAACAGCCTAATGACAGCCATGATCAGAGAGCAAAGGAAAGAGACAAATATTTACTTTCTATAAACTGCTGCTGAGCATGTTATTTAGGGCAAGAAAGTGCTGTTCAGCTTGGCTAATAATGAAACCCAGATGTAAATAAGAAACAGGTAAAACATTTTTTAGAGAATATAAACATAATACAAACTGTAGAACCGCATACATTCAAGCAATTCATCTTCTATATATGTCAAAAAAAAAAGCATTAATAGGATTTGATTGCCAAGAACTGAACAACAGATAGCCTGTCACATGGAAGATTAAATACAACTTCTTCAAAAGACTAGAGCAAACTGCTCGGAGGACAGAAAGCAGCCATGAATAATCAAGGTTATGTTATCAAGGGTACTTAAAGGCCAAGTATTTGCCCCAAAAGGCAGTACTAGATAGAATAAAACAGACTAAATTTTTATGTATGGATAAATATATGCCTAATTGGCATTATAGCAAAGGCGATATGCTGAGACAATATATTAGGACACCAACATATCTTTAAAAATCCCACAAACCGAAGCAGAAGAGGATATTACATTTGTAAAATTTTCATGAACACATGAGAAAAACCTCAAAAGCTCTCCATAGTTCCAACAATATTACATTTGGGGAAAGAGGAAGGAAAGGAGGGAAATATTTTATTCCCTGCCTTTTTGTGCACATGCTAGCTGTAGTGAAAAGGACTAAAATCTTTCCCCAAAAGCTAGTAAAAATTCAGAATTCTAACTCACAAGAATTGTTAAGATGCCAGAAAGCCTATTCATTTTCACTCCAATATAAAATCCAGATATTCTTAGGAGTTTTTATGAAACAATGACCAAAACCCATAAATTTTCAGAAAATAAAACAGTATTTTAAAATTAGGAATCAGAATGTTTCAATTTTGCTTATATTCTGTTGCAACATACGGCTGGATCTCCTAATCATATAACAGATATCAAAATTTATTTTAACAAAATAGATGTCAGTTTAGTCAAGAAGAATTTTCAGTTGGCATTATGAATTAGTCACTCATGATTTTAAATATAAGGTTCTAAATATTCTCTTTTATTGTCTGTCCTATTTTAAAATGCAAGCAATAGTCAGACATTCTGGGACTTAGAAATGAAGGCACCTCTTCTACTGAATCAAAAGTCCCAACATAATTAAAAAAAACAATAAAAAGCTGTCTAATCTATATCTAATCTAGTGAAACCCTGAAGTTCTCAAACAATATCAAAATTTGCAACTGAACTTTTCTCTTACATTTTCCTTCCTCTCTTTCAGTTTCTTTCCTCTTCACCTATAGGAATTGTCCAGAAGTATATAATTTCCTCAAGAAGAAGAAGGCTTGGTCAAAACCCTTTTCTCTTTAGGAAACTGATCAAAATTTTCCAATCAATCTTACTAACTTCTCTCACAAAGGCATGACAGAACTGCAGCCCTCAGACAGCAAGGCAGGGCTGTTGCTGCCTAATCACACACCAGTAAGCAGATCCGCTGGACCTCACTGAAGAGATTATCTGATGGGTGGAGGCCAAGATGACAAACTTTTCTCCTCTAAAAATCTCTAATTGCCATTGCTTTGTCTTCAGGTTAGTAGAAAATAAGTTATTCCTTTCCTATCTCTTGTTAGATAGTAGTAATTTAATCCAGGAGGTTTTTTCTAACATTATTTAACCAGCTCAAGAACATCTCAAGCTCTTTTTTTCTCTTGCATACACCCTGGCAGTATGGCAAAAGAGACTTACACCATTCATCCAAATGTTCTTTTACTCATATCCAGTTCCTCTTGTATAGAATGGCCCTTTAAGAGTTATAAATAACCATCCACTTTAATAACAGTGGTAGAATAACAAAACATATCTGCTGGAAGAATGTGTAATGTAAAACAGAGTTTACACACCTTATTCTACCAGGTAGCTTTAAGGTCTGCATATTTCCTTTTTCCTTCCTTTCTTTCAGTAAGATTTTTCTTTTTTTTTCTTTTTTTTTTTCTTTTTTTTTTTTTTTTTTTTAACATAGAGTAGAGAGGACATGAACTTACAAGCAGAACATGTCTAATTCATTACTAAGAAATAAGGTTGAACAGATCAGCTTGCAAAATGTTTCCTGACCCAAGACTAGGCTGTGGCTTTCAGCTGTAGATGCCTTAAAGTGAGAGAGGAGAGGTCAGCCACAGCACATCAATATTCAGGGCTAGAGAATCCTGGAAAGCAGTTACCTTAAAGGAGACAGTGACAAAAAGGAACTTTGGATCAGTCATTAGTTTAGCAGCCAAAGGCCTGAAGACCAGAGAGTCAATTAACCTCCCTGTGTCTCAAACATGAAACCTCATCTTAAATATCCCATTTATTTCTGTGCATTCTATTACTGTAAGAAAGTGTGGGGGAAAAATCCAGAGGTTATTTGTGCAATGGATGGACTAGAAGAGTTGAAGTATATGCCTCATTACTATCCAGCAGTTGCAGAGAGTATTTATATTCTTCATATATTTACAGCACCAGAAAGAAAGAAAGATTATTCCTATTTCCCTATTTCTAGCATTCAACACTTCATAATATGATTTCAAGGAAAGGAAACTTTTAGACCAAGCATCAGGAAAATATTGCTTATAATATAGTCCTGTGTTGAGGAATAGAAACCACGAGCCCTCTATTTTGTGAGGCAGTTAAAAATCAGACTAACACAATTCTAGTAAACATTTTGAAACAAGGACTTCTTCATTAACAGAAAAATGGTTATACGTGCTCAGATCAAAGACCCTGTCAGGCTCTGCCTCTGATGGTGGCAGCAGCAAATGCCTAAGGAAGAATATTAGGCCAGGACAAACATGCAGTAACACTTTCCCAAAACAGTCTCCAAGTCTCCAGCAACCTAAGGAGACCTGCAAAATCCCACATGTAGTGGGACTGAGGTTAGGAGTCATTCCAGCATTAACAAGATGTTGCATAGGAAGAAGCTGTCCCATATTGAAGGAGAGATTATCTTTCCCACTCCTGACTTCTGAGCTTGCTTTCACAGGACAATCTCTTTAAGGAACCGAAGTTTCAAGTAACAGAAACTGACACAGACTCATCAAAAAAGAAGCTGTATGGCAAATCAAAATTTCTTCTATTTATCCCTGTACCTACAGTAGTTGGTAAGATCCTGTTTATTAATTTTTATGTGCCAAACGTTCAGTTCCACTGTCCAGTCCACATCATTCATCAGTTAGAAAAAATCATTTTCCTATAACGCAACAAATGTATCTCCATGGTGTTTTCAATATCTTGTATTTCTGTCACTATTCGGACATACGTATAACATTTCCCTCTTTCTCATTGCTCAAATAAAAATCAAAACATTTTCACCTGGTGCAACAAAGGTATCTTCATGGTATATGCTATATATTGCATTTGTCTCCATTTTTTTTCCTTAATTAATTAACTCTAATATAGTAATTCTATTTGTCATCTGCACTTACAGCATTTATTAGTAATTACTAATCTGTGTTTTTTTCTCTTGCTGAAATTAGTATCTTTGGCTATTAGATATGCCACCTATTCTTTGCCAGTATCAGTTGAAATGGGAAAAATGTCTGAGTAATGTTAAAGTCTTCACATTCAATATCTACTTTCCCCTTGAATAGATTTCTAATGCTCCTATCACTGTAGTTGTCTAGGTGATATTTTGCATAACAAATTCACAGTTCGTTTTTCTCTGAGTATAGTCCTAAACTCTTCCTAATATCAGTATCACTGCCCATACTGGAAAACTAATATTTGAAACACTTTCACTTTTCTCAAAATTGCATGTAAACTTTTAAATCAGTGCTGTCTCTCTTACAAGAAATTTGAGGCTATGCTTTCCAGAGATACAGCGACTTGGCTGTGTTACAAGAGCATATGTTTGATAATTCACCAAAAGGCCATAAAAGCTGTGCTGGTAAAACTAGACATTTAATGTTAACTCAAGAGATGTGAAAATCACAATTTGCTCAGATGCTTTTCAAGGGAAATCTCTGCACACAGAGAAAGCATCCCGTCTGTGTCTTTGCAGTCACAGCACGCTTGGCACATTCCTGATACAGCCACCATGATGCATACCTGTATTCTAAACACTTTCTGCTACCTCTTTCTGAATTCACACTTCCCAGAGCGTTCAGTATTCTCCACTTCTGCTGATCATTACACTCTGAAGCAACACTGAGAGAGCAGACAGGCAGATATGCTGCCTTATGTCTGGGGATCAGCCTTATTTACTTTTTTTTTTCCAGAATGAATGGCAATTTAAGCTCTTAACTTGCAGCAACTTCCCTAAATGAAACAAACAATAGCAAGCAGCAGAGGCAATGAAGAGCTGGAATGTACAGTATCTATCCATATTAGGAAAGCTTATTTTAAAACAACCTCTGACTCTTATTTTATAGAAGTGTTTTGGAGAAGTCTTACCTTCTATGATCTGAGTGGCTGAACCAACGTGGACTGACAAGCCTAAGAGCAGTAGTAGCAAGTCCCAGGTCCACCAGGCATGCCTGGAGCAGGTGTACCAAAAAGTGAGGAAGGGAGGGAAGGAAAGAAAAAAGAATGAAACCGAAGAGTGTAATGCAGAAGCACAAGGAGGGAGGGGGGGAAAGGAAGGAGAAAATTCAGAAGTGAGAGTTCTTACCATGAGAGCATTTTTTGAAAGTCAATTGAAAGACTTCAAGTCAGAAAGAAGTTCAGTGAGCATGAGTTATATGCTTATGAAAATAAGAAGTTAATAAAAACTGGAGCCTGCTGTTCCTGCTTCAGCGTCTGGGCACAAGTGGAACAAAGGCAGCTCTCAGGCTCCCTTTCGGTGACTCACTGCACTTCCCTGCTCCAGCTCTGAAATTCGACTCCGGATAGACTTTCCTGCCAGACCACTGCCTAAAACTTCCTCCTTTATTCATCGAGGGACACCCCTTGTTGCCATATATCATCCCAGTGCTATCATTATCTGGTCTTGCCAAAACTACCGTGCGCCTTGGTACATCACAGCGCAACCTCTCCAGCTTCCCTTTTCTCCTCTGCTTCCCACCTATTACCTCCACTCACTCACCCAATAAAATGCGACTTCCAGCGTCCTCCCATCCAGCATCCCTGTTTGGCCTGAAGAAGAGAAGACTAAGGGGGGGATCTTAAGTCTGTAAGCTCCTGAAAGGAGGGTGTCAAGGGGATGGGGCTAAACTCTTTTCAGTTGTCCCATGTGACAGGACAAGAGGCAATGGACAGAAATTGAAGCACAGGAAGTTCCGCCTGAATGTGAGGAGGAATTTCTTCACTGTGAGATTGACAGAGCACTGGAACAGGTTGCCCAGAGAGGTTGTGGAGTCTCCTTCTCTGGAGATATTCAAGGCCCGCCTGGATGCAACCCTGTCTAACATGCTCTAGGTGATCCTGCTTGAGCAGGGTGGTTGGACTAGGTGATCTCCAGAGGTCCCTTCCAACCTTACGAGTTCTGTGATTCTGTGATTCTATAGCCAATATTATGCATTTTCACATGGAATGTGACATATCTCTGGTTATTTTAACTAGACCTTAATACGAGCAAGTTTTTAAGACGTAAGTAGGACAGAGCGGTGACAATTAAACAGCAACATATACTAGGTACTGCTTCACAGTTCTTTTGTTACCTACAGAGACACTTCTAACCCCATCCTTTTTTGTGACATATTTCCTAAGTCTATTTATAAATAGGAATCTATTCACAAAGATTTACATCCTTAATGTAACTTGAAAGTATGTATCTGCCTCAGTGGCTACATATACGTGTGTCTGCTATAGAGATCCTGCAGCTAAACATTTCTAATAGTTTCCATTGAAAGTGTTATTTCACCTCTCTCTCCTAACTTTATGAAAAGTCTTTTTTTTTTTTTTTTTTTTTCCCAAAGAATGTAGTTCCTCATAGCCAATTCCTGCTCAAGGAAGAAGTTCTGAAAAAAAAATAAGCTTGAGATTGATCGGATAATTTTTAACTCATAAAACTTTTAGCAAAGACAGCGATTGTCAATTTTTTGATTGGAGCACAAAGGAACCAAAATATGGATTTGCCGAGCCTGGAAAACATTGCATGTAGAAAAGAACCCCTAGTTTCTTGATGTATTTGACTAGAAGGTGCTGAAGATGGCTTAAAGACATTCAAAATTTTAAAAAGCTGAGTTACCTGGAATGGGAGGAAACTAACAAAATAATGAAGCGAAAAACCCAAGCAATCTGCAGAACTAAGAAGATTTCATTCTACAATGACTAAAATGCTTGTGTTTTGGGTTTGGGGATTTTTTTTATGAGGAAATTCACAGCTTAGGGTTCTAAAAGCAAGAATCCTGATTCTACCCCAGACTCCCACTGTAGATTAGAAATGCCACCTAGTTCAGCTCTCTTCAGGTGTATTTTTAGTTGAGCCCCATACCAGCAATATTCACACCCATTTTCTGTTTAGTGATGAGGAAGCAAGAGATCAAAATATCTTTTAGTCATGTTTCCTGTTATAAACAAACAAACTTTTTTATTTTCCTCAAATGACCAGCGACCCCACTCATCTTGTTCCATAATACTATATCAGGGCAAAAAAATAAAAAAATAAAATGCTTCTTCATTCACCTTCTCCATACTCAGCTCTTTCTTTCCTCTCTTCCTAAAGTTTCTCTACTGTTATTGCCTGCAGCAGTACTACTTGTTAGAAACAATGTTTGCAACATTTGTGCAAACCATATACCAGAAGTATTTATTTTATGCCTTCATTTAGGACATCAGATATGCCAGGGAAAGTCTTTTAAGAGAACTTGTAAAATACATATATTCACAAGTCAGGCTCAGTTTTCTAGTTCTTTCACGTAGCCTTTAGTAATAGATGTCAAGAGCCATTTTTAGTCCTGAAAAACTATTTCTAACATTTTTTTATTGTTTATAATTGGACAACTTTTTCCTCTGACTTTAGAAAGCCTGTAGAAAAAAGGAAGTACCATCTCTCCTTCCACTGCAGCAACTACACTGTTCATGCACATGAAATACATGAAATACTACTGAGAAAGCCTTTAGTTTCTGCTGGATATTTTAAGGTGGATGTCTGACCAATCCTGAATATTTTTAGAGCAACTGGATAAAGGAAAGGAAAGGAAAGCTTATTCTTGACCCCTGCATTCCATTACACTTAAATGGAAGGCAGTAGGGAATCTCTAAATATAAACAGTTTATTATCCCCACTTCTGTGTAGTGCCTTGAGATTCCTTGAATTTCTAGTGTTCATTTGTAGTATTAATAATCACAGAGTATTAACAGTCTCTTTCTGTCTCCTAACTGTACCTTGCTCCCCAAAAGGACAGTGACATTTGTACACGTCTACTCAGTTTTAATCTTACTGCACTTCTGCTATTTTAAACACAGTAGGACTCATTTGAACAAGGACATAAGTGCTTTCCTTCAGTACTGTCTCCAACTGTCTTTGTCTCAGCTTTGAGTTTTCCTGCTAGTTAAAAATATCCATTTCCCAGGGAGCAGTTTTGTTTACTTTTCTCAACTCTGTTAACTGATTGTGTTCCTTAACATTTGAAATGCAGCATACACTGCTGCGATTGCAGTTCTTACTCATTCACTGAATTAGTATGGCTGGCTGTTCTACTTTGGTCATCTATGTTAAACGATATTTTCCTCTTGACTTTGCAACACAGTTTTCTTAGCTGCACACTTCTCGCCTATATACCAACACCATAAGAATACCCTTGTGCAAGCTCAGCATTGGAGAAGTAGTATGTACATAGGCCTAGATGAGTTAGAAGAGAACAAAAAGCCATGCTAGAAGGGAACAAAAGTGTCTTCTTTTGCCTGGACTTCCCCTGAGCGTGTGTAAATGTTTGTTGCTCACAACAGCCTGTAGCAAGGAGTTCCACAGCTTAGTTACACCTGTCGCAAAGAAGATTCTGCTTGTTTATTTTGAACTTGCATCCTGCTGATGTTGTTTCATGTCTCTTAGTTCTTGCATTGAATAGGGATTACCAGTTCATTGTTCCTTCTGTTTTCTCAATACTGTCTCTGGTTTTAGAGGCCTCTTCCATATGCTCCTTTCATTTGACTGCTTGCTATACTGAGGAGTCTTAACGTGGTCATTTTGTGTACTAAAATCATTCCATGCCTTCAATCATCTTTTCAGCCTTTCTCTTGAGTTTCTTCTGTTCTAGAACATTTCTTCTGGTCTTTGGGGAGGTGGGAGAACCATAACCACACATGATGCAAATAATCCCAAGATTATATAGGGACATCACAATGTTCTCTATATTTTTCCTGATAACAATTGACATACTTTCTTGACCACAAATGAGATGATGTTTTCATAGAACACTAATAAGCCCAATAATTTGCTCCTGGGTGTTAGTTTTATGTAGTTTGGATTCCTCCTCCCTCTCTCAATATGTAAATATATTCATGATGAATGGTAGAATTGAATTTCATCTATCATTTTATCTACCAGTCATTTGCTCTTGGACGATCCCTTTGCAACTCTTTACAGTCTATTCTTGTCCTTATTAAAAAAAAAAAATCATAACATCATCAGACCTGGTAATATCATTGAGTATCATTGGATAGCTGCTGCTGAACAATTACTTTCACAGTCATTTTAGTGATACACTTTCATGACCATAACGTATGTTTCAAGACTCCTTTAAACAAGGCACCTTTCAAGAAACTTCAAAAAAAATGTATAAATGCTGTTTCAATGCATCCTTATAAAGGAATAAGAGTGCGCATATATGTAAGTAATTAAAGTAAAGCCTGTACTCTACAGGAAGGTACAAATTAAAGTCACAGAGACCAAGAATTGTGGCATTTCTTAGTTGTTTAGTGTTTCATTTCATGTAATTTGAATGTTTCTGCCTTCTCTATCCCTCCCTCTCAGTATTATAAAAAGCACTGGAAAAAATGGAACTAGGCTGGGTCTGGCTGGCAAAGGAAACAAGGAGCAATCACGGACCTGAAGCTTGTGATGGAAATTCTGGGAGAAAAGTCATCTCCTATCAGATGGTCTTTGGAAGGGAAGAGACCCAGTCTGTTGGGCACAGAGGTGGATATGAGGGGAATCAGACTAGTGCGGGGGGTAGGTGAGTATCACAATGAAAAGGGTACAAAAAATGCCAGTAAGAAAGCAGAGGAAGGACAGACAAATTTGGAAATGGGACCTGTCACTAGGTGGCAAGGAAAACAAGGATAAATATTTAGATTTGGGGAGAGGGAACTATGTATTTCTCCTCTATAGATCCTGACTCAGTCTCTCTCTAGGCAGCATGACTAGAAGGGGGAAGACACTGTCCCTCCAATGAGAAGGCTGTGGAATGGAAATGAGGGAGACAAGGAGAACTGGACTACAGATAGATAGAAGAATATCTGAAAGGGACATGGCAAAAAAGTCATTCACAGTGGGAAAGTAGAAGAGTATGCATATGCTAGAACATTTTTGTTTTTATTTCCCTTCCTCCAGCCAAAACTTCCAGCAGAATACAAAATTTCCTCATCCTGTCATCCTGTCTTCTGCTATAAACAAGCATCTGTGAAACGCACTAGGAAAGCATTTCTCTCTCTCTCTCTCTCTCTCTCGGTGCAATACTCTAATAGTTCAAATGGTATATGCTAAGAATTGAGATATTTCAATAGTTCTGATTGATTGTCCACATGAGAGTTGGTATGCCCTATCAAATCTTAAGTTTCTGTTCTAAAACTTAAGGACACCAGAATTCTTTAACAGTTTGTAACAGGTTTTGAAAAAATACAAGTTCCAGAAATGGCTGAACTCTTTCTGAAGTTTATAGTACTGATATAGTATTATAGTACAGACACAAAGTCAGAATGCAAAATGGTCTGTGTTCAGCATTTGAACAAGTAATTGAAGTTATACAATACAGCCTGTGAGATAACTATAGAAACAAGCAGAAATGGATGTTTTGCCTATAATTTAAACTCACTTGCATGTCAGTATTGATTCTATTGCTACATTAAATGAATTTATCATTAGCAACAGAGTACATATTTTTAAGGCATATTTTAAAAAATCAGGCTTAGTTATATTAAGGACATGCATTGCACTGAAAGGCTCTATTCAGACTAAATGTCAAACATTCCTTTCCTATGAATAAACCCACAAAGAATTATATGCAACCATTTCACCGTCTGTCTTCATGTTCAGCTGAGGTGAAGAACCATTTTCCCCTACATGCACACGCAAGACCTACCACAGGGTCTAGGAAGTAAAACAAGTTTCACCAGAATGCCCCTGCCCATTCTGAGCAAATTAGTTTTATTCAAATACTTTCAATTCCTTTTTAAAATGGTTATAGAACCTGACCCAAGGAGTAACCACACTGTCCACTTTCTGCGTTGTCTTGAGATAAACTTGTGAGACGTATGATCTCTTTCACAGGAACAAACCTCCCATCTCACTGGTTTATATGAAGCAAGTAGGGGTTTTCACAAAAGTAGTACCCTACATTGTACATTAACCACAAGGCAGTGTAAACACCAGACCTTTAATCAGTATTAGGTTACTGTCTCAAGTTTCTACTTGCTAAATCGTCCTGATAACATGGTCATAATTGATAATTCCCTTTCACTGATAAAAGAAGTACAAGATCTAGAATCGAGTAGATCGAGTAGTTGTTATTCCTTATGATATCTATTGCATTGCTGTGCAGGCATGCCACAGAATGAGTACTCTGTTCTGCTTTGTACACTAAAAATATTCAAGGACTGACATGCAACTAATACTCTCTAGATGTTATAAAGATGAAATGATCGAATAAATAATGAAAGTAAAGACTTCAGCATTATAAATAGGTGGTTACCTAGGTTAGTTAAACGTTCAGCTTAAAAATTTAGACAATTTTGGCTATTTTAGGTCACATCCCAATGAAACTCTTTCTAATCATCTGCAGATAATAGTTTTCGTAGCAATCCTCAGGGAAGTCAGTGGAAAGACAAGTGCACGTACAAGAGAGGGCCGCCCTGGATGGCTTGGATGCAGAAGTAGCTCTCTTTGCTAGCCCACAGGAATAGTTTTAAGCTGGGGAGGTAGGCTAACAGGTGGTCAGTAAGAAGCAGCAATCCAGATACCTCTGGATTTGCCTGGGTTTCACAGAAAGTCTTATTATTTGTTATCTCAGGTGGATTTGTGGGATGGTAAAGCTTCTTTTTCTGATTTGGCATGTAAGTTATAGCTGGTGTTGCACTCCAGCAAGTGGCAACAATTGTATTATAAACTGGTGGCAAATAATCTAGAAAGTCCGCAGACTCCTGGTGAAACAAAGGATTTCTTCACTCTACTCTCAGCTATATGCATTTATCTTCACTGAGGAGAACTTTGTGCACACACATAGAAAGGTCAATGTTAGACGCGGAACTGCTTATATCTATCTCACCTGCTTCACTTTGTAATTAATATTAAATGTTAGTGAGAAATATACCTTTTCTAATAGAGGCACTCACTCATTACTCTTTCCTTCCACTTAAATGACCCCAGGACACATACACTTCGAATTTAGGGCTTTTAAAGTCTTTAAAATAAAATCCAGGACATAAAAAATAAAACTGAGATATGAAGTAGAACTCCAACCTATTTAGAACAAAGCCATGACAATATTAAACTGAGGTGTCAGCTAGTAGAGATGGAAGAATAGCAGTTCTCTGCCTCAGCAAGTTTAACAGCTACAGCTCTCACCAGCTGTCTGTTATGGTCAGTAGAAAAATGTCAGTCAAGCAAGGCCATGGTATATGATGATTTCAACATGATGATCATATTTGCTAGCAGTCTGAGCATAATCATGTTTGTGCTCTTGCAGGTATATTTCTGATGAGCATCAAAGTTTACTCCCAAAGTGACAAAATCATACACTTTGTAGGAAAGCACCATGCTTGCTAACACAGAGCAGCAGTCACAAACAACTCTGCAATAATTTTCTCTTCCCTTTCCACATCCCATGTAGCCTATAGCTCAGCAGCCATTATATAACTTGATAAAATTAAGTCATTCAACTGTCTTAAAACTGGAAGATATTCTGTAATGATCAGGAGGACAAATTATATCCAGAAGCAGAGATGGCAAAGATTTTTTAAATTATCTTTGAAACAGTCTATTATCAAATTATAAGGGAAAAAGAAAATTCATACTGTTTTTCCTTCTGATTGTAAAAGAGACAAAAATAGATTTAACTTTCAAAGCAGTCACCATCCTAAAAGCCTGCATCTTTAAATATAAGCACCAGTTTTTTATGTCTTAAGTACCACTGCTCAGTTTGATTTTTTTTCTGTTGTGATCCAGCCAAGAGCCATTTCTGCACTAAGCAGAAGTGCATACTTGTTAAAGCATGATGTTCTTCTTTGTTACCAGTGTAATTTGGGTCTCCCCCCCCCCACGCCCCAATCATTTCTCTAATCCACTCAGAATTAAATTACTGCAGAGAAAATGCATTGGTTCCTTTCCTATATATTCACATTATTTCCTTTTAAACAGTAGCCAGGGTGTAATAAGGAAGCAAAGGAGCCTGAAGAAGCTGCAAGTCTTAACTACAGCCACCAGAGATACTGAGCAACATGCTGGCTCTGGCTCTCTACTACTCTTCGGCTGCAAGGAACAAGTGGATGGTTTCTAGAGCAGCTTCAAATGGCATCTACGCAGGCTAGGCTATCCCTCCCAAAAGGCAGCATGAGAACTGAAATGGCAGGCACGCAAAAGGAACCAACACAGATGCAACAGTAATATGGCTATTTAAGGGGCCAAAGATCACGGCAAGAATACCTATATAAGAGAGGACACCTGTCTTGACATAAGAGTTAGGAAAAACACACAATTCTAATTGCAAGGAAAGCAAGCACTTCCGGAGAGCTTCCATCCGGAGCTCAGCTTGGAGACAAGTGCTGTGAGATGAATGCACCTCTCCAGGGGCAGACAGTCTTCTTTAGGGCTTTTTTCTTTTTTTTTTTTCCTATATATGAACTGCAAAGTACAACCAGAGATAAGAACTTAGTAGGGCTGGGCAGTCAGGATCAGAAACCAAGGCTTATGTGGCATGAGTGAAGTTTGTAGATTTGCTAAGGAGCTGGACTGTAGTCCATAGACATGATAAGCAGAGGCACAAGATAAAACTAGCCGGGTCTCTTACTACACAAGACGAATAATCAACATTCAGGTTTCAGTCCTATCTAGGTAGATCTGTCAAGCCCTAGGTGACTGGGCACCTGATTGCAGCCAGTTACTAGCCCATAGGCAGCTTCTAGGGCTGACTGTAACAGGGTATGTCTCCAAATTCACTGAGGAAAATGAACATCTTTTATGTCAGTTTCTTATTACTTGAAGACATTGCACACCTTTTTGTGTAGGAATTAGAGCAAAAAAGAATGAGCAAGAGCAACTATTACAGGGATTTTCACTACTACTGGATTTTGTACAGCTATAGGTATCTGACACAAGTAAGATGATAGGCTTAGTGGCCTCAATTTTAGTTGTTAGTCATTAAATACATGACTTAAACCACAAGAACTATCTGGTTTTGTAATAATTTCTATTTATTGGTTCAAGGAGAATACTGAGAGAAGAAAATGAAATTACGAAAATCAAATTTATGATTTCATCATCTAGGATCAAGATCAGTTTTAGAGAGATTCTGTAAAACATGCCCAAATTTTGGGTAAGTGTGTATCTCTGAAAAACTTCTGACAGCATCAGGAATATAAGTAACAGTGAATTTTCTTCTTTTCTTTTGAGATTATCATCTCTGAAAGAACTTTAAAAAGAGGGACACTACATGAATGCCTTAGTCCAATACCACATTTTAGCAGATAAATGCATTCTTCACTCTTCTCCAAGTATGTCTGTTTCTCCTTCAGCAATGTATTTTTTGGAAATACTTTCCAACTGATAGACTGCTTTCATGCAATTTTGTGAACTGCCCTTCCTCTCTTCACTAAATACAGTCAATTCTGCTAGTCAACAGTGCTTGCCTTTACAATATCAATTGTGATTTTTCTTCTTTTCATCAGTTTCTAGATGTTCTGGGTGAGGCAGAATATGTTAAAGGTGAAATTCACCCAGAGGAATGTAACCTGCTATTTATGGGAGTAAGGGAAAGAAGAAGAGCTCAGCGTTTCAGCACCACAAAAAGGAAACAAACAATATTAGTAGGACAGAAAATGTGCCTGTGCTCCCTGTGACTGTTGCAAGGCAGCAACCACGCAGTTATAAGATAAAAATAAACACACTACAAATGGATTTGGCTCTTAATCTAAAACTTAAAATACAGTTAGCTGTGCATCTTAAAAATAAGATCAAGGCAAGGTAAGCTTTGAACAACAACAGGACTCACAAGGTTTTAATCTGACATTGTTTCCTTTTTTTAAGAGGAGTTGTTAATCGTACAAACATAAGCAATAATGCTTTACAAAAAGCTATTTGAAAGGAAAAAGAACCTACTATCTTTTTCTTTCCCCTCCATAATCCAACCAAATACAGGTCTTCTGACACACCAGCAAAGAAGGTTCAGCACTGCTAGAAGAATTCACATGGATGATAATACTTATAGCTAGAAGTAATATTTTTTAATCAATTAGCATTTTCAGAAAAAAAAGTAAATGTCATTTGTATGCCAAAAACATCCTCTAATGTCTATTGATTAGACTATTAGAAGATACCAACTTTACCTCCAGAACATGAAGCCTTTTTTCCTCAAACCACCAAGGTTAAAATCCTGCCAGTTACCTAGCCAGTTTGTGTTTTTTCCTCTTTTCAAGCACAGGCCCCAGTGCCATCCTCTGTAACCACAGTGCTCCTGAGGCCATCCTCAGCAGTGG